>NW_027507685.1:114791876-114821935 GCF_037356315.1 Lithobates pipiens | reverse complement strand
CGGTAGCTGTGACTCCTTCGGGGGGGGCCCTCCTCCGGTAGCTGTGACCCTTCGGGGGACCCTCCTCCGGTAGCTGTGACCCCTTCGGGGGGGCCCTCCTCCGATAGCTGTGACCCTTCGGGGGGGGGCCCTCCTCCGATAGCTGTGACCCTTCGGGGGGGGGCCCTCCTCCGATAGCTGTGACCCTTCGGGGGGGGCCCTCCTCCGATAGCTGTGACCCTTCGGGGGGGGGCCCTCCTCCGATAGCTGTGACCCTTCGGGGGGGCCCTCCTCCGATAGCTGTGACCCTTCGGGGGGGGGCCCTCCTCCGATAGCTGTGACCCCTTCGGGGGGGGCCCTCCTCCGATAGCTGTGACTCCTTCGGGGGGGCCCTCCTCCGGTAGCTGTGACTCCTTCGGGGGGGGCCCTCCTCCGGTAGCTGTGACTCCTTCGGGGGGGGCCCTCCTCCGGTAGCTGTGACTCCTTCGGGGGGGGCCCTCCTCCGGTAGCTGTGACTCCTTCGGGGGGGGCCCTGCTCCGGTAGCTGTGACTCCTTCGGGGGGGGCCCTGCTCCGGTAGCTGTGACTCCTTCGGGGGGGGCCCTGCTCCGGTAGCTGTGACTCCTTCGGGGGGGGCCCTGCTCCGGTAGCTGTGACTCCTTCGGGGGGGCCCTGCTCCGGTAGCTGTGACTCCTTCGGGGGGGGCCCTCCTCCGGTAGCTGTGACCCTTCGGGGGGGACCTCCTCCCCTCCTCCGGTAGCTGTGACTCCTTCGGGGGGGGCCCTCCTCCGGTAGCTGTGACCCCTTCGGGGGGGGCCCTCCTCCGGTAGCTGTGACCCCTTCGGGGGGGGGCCCTCCTCCGGTAGCTGTGACCCCTTCGGGGGGGGGGCCCTCCTCCAGTAGCTGTGACCCCTTCGGGGGGGGGCCCTCCTCCGGTAGCTGTGACCCCTTCGGGGGGGCCCTCCTCCGGTAGCTGTGACCCTTTGGGGGGGGACCTCCTCCCCTCCTCCGGTAGCTGTGACTCCTTCGGGGGGGCCCTCCTCCGGTAGCTGTGACCCTTTGGGGGGGGCCCTCCTCCGGTAGCTGTGACCCTTTGGGGGGGGACCCTCCTCTGGTAGCTGTGACCCCTTCGGGGGGGCCCTCCTCCGGTAGCTGTGACCCCTTCGGGGGGGCCCTCCTCCGGTAGCTGTGACCCCTTCGGGGGGGCCCTCCTCCGGTAGCTGTGACCCCTTCGGGGGGGCCCTCCTCCGGTAGCTGTGACCCCTTCGGGGGGGCCCTCCTCCGGTAGCTGTGACCCCTTCGGGGGGGCCCTCCTCCGGTAGCTGTGACCCCTTCGGGGGGGCCCTCCTCCGGTAGCTGTGACCCTTTGGGGGGGGGACCTCCTCCCCTCCTCCGGTAGCTGTGACTCCTTCGGGGGGGCCCTCCTCCGGTAGCTGTGACCCTTTGGGGGGGGACCTCCTCCCCTCCTCCGGTAGCTGTGACTCCTTCGGGGGGGCCCTCCTCCGGTAGCTGTGACCCTTTGGGGGGGCCCTCCTCCGGTAGCTGTGACCCCTTCGGGGGGGGCCTCCTCCGGTAGCTGTGACCTCTTCGGGGGGGGCCTCCTCCGTTAGCTGTGACCCCTTCGGGGGGGGCCTCCTCCGTTAGCTGTGACCCCTTCGGGGGGGGCCTCCTCCGTTAGCTGTGACCCCTTCGGGGGGGGCCTCCTCCGTTAGCTGTGACCCCTTCGGGGGGGGCCTCCTCCGTTAGCTGTGACCCCTTCGGGGGGGCCTCCTCCGTTAGCTGTGACCCCTTCGGGGGGGGCCTCCTCCGTTAGCTGTGACCCCTTCGGGGGGGGGGCCCTCCTCCGGTTGCTGTGACCCTCTTCGGGGGGGCCCTCCTCCGGTAGCTGTGACCCCCTTCCGGGGGGGGCCCTCCTCCGGTAGCTGTGACCCCCTTGTGGGGGGGCCCTTATCTGGTAGCTGTGACCCCCTTGTGGGGGGGCCCTTATCTGGTAGCTGTGATTCCCCTTGTGGGGGGGCCCTCCTCCGGTAGCTGTGACCCTTCGGGGGGCCCTCCTCCGGTAGCTGTGACCCTTCGGGGGGCCCTCCTCCGGTAGCTGTGACCCTTCGGGGGGCCCTCCTCCGGTAGCTGTGACCCTTCGGGGGGGCCCTCCTCCGGTAGCTGTGACCCTTCGGGGGGGGCCCTCCTCCGGTAGCTGTGACCCTTCGGGGGGCCCTCCTCCGGTAGCTGTGACCCTTCGGGGGGCCCTCCTCCGGTAGCTGTGACCCTTCGGGGGGGCCCTCCTCCGGTAGCTGTGACCCCTTCGGGGGGGCCCTCCTCCGGTAGCTGTGACCCCTTCCGGGGGGGGACCTCCTCCCCCTCCTCCGGTAGCTGTGACCCCTTTGGGGGGCCCTCCTCCGGTAGCTGTGACCCTTCGGGGGGGACCTCCTCCCCTCCTCCGGTAGCTGTGACTCCTTCGGGGGGGCCCTCCTCCGGTAGCTGTGACCCTTCGGGGGGGGACCTCTTCCCCTCCTCCGGTAGCTGTGACCCCTTCGGGGGTGGCCCTCCTCCGGTAGCTGTGACCCCTTCGGGGGTGGCCCTCCTCCGGTAGCTGTGACCCCCTTCGGGGGGGCCCTCCTCCGGTAGCTGTGACCCCCTTCGGGGGGGCCCTCCTCCGGTAGCTGTGACCCCTTCTTGGGGGGCCCTCCTCCGGTAGCTGTGACCCCCTCCGGGGGGGTCCTCCTCCGGTAGCTGTGACCCCCTCCGGGGGGGTCCTCCTCCGGTAGCTGTGACCCCTTCTGGGGGGCCCTCCTCCGGTAGCTGTGACCCCTTCTTGGGGGGCCCTCCTCCGGTAGCTGTGACCCCTTCTTGGGGGGCCCTCCTCCGGTAGCTGTGACCCCTTCTTGGGGGGCCCTCCTCCGGTAGCTGTGACCCCTTCTTGGGGGGCCTCCTCCGGTAGCTGTGACCCTTTGGGGGGGGGCCTCCTCCCCTCCTCCGGTAGCTGTGACTCCTTCGGGGGGGCCCTCCTCCGGTAGCTGTGACCCTTCGGGGGGGGCCCTCCTCCGGTAGCTGTGACCCCCTTGTGGGGGGGGCCCTCCTCCGGTAGCTGTGACCCCCTTGTGGGGGGACCCTCCTCTGGTAGCTGTGACCCCCTTGTGGGGGGGCCCTCCTCCGGTAGCTGTGACCCCCTTGTGGGGGGGCCCTCCTCCGGTAGCTGTGACCCCCTTGTGGGGGGGCCCTCCTCCGGTAGCTGTGACCCCCTTCGGGGGGGGGGCCCTCCTCCGGTAGCTGTGACCCCCTTCGGGGGGGGGGCCCTCCTCCGGTAGCTGTGATCCCCCTTCGAGTGGGGCCCTCCTCCGGTAGCTGTGACCCCCTTGTGGGGGGGCCCTCCTCCGGTAGCTGTGACCCCCTTGTGGGGGGGCCCTCCTCCGGTAGCTGTGATCCCCCTTCGGGGGGTGGGCCCTCCTCCGGTAGCTGTGATCCCCCTTCGGGGGGGGGCCCTCCCCGGTAGCTGTGATCCCCCTTCGGGGGGGCCCTCCTCCGGTAGCTGTGATCCCCCTTGTGGAGGGGCACTCCTCCGGTAGCTGTGACCCCCTTGTGGGGGGGCCCTCCTCCGGTAGCTGTGACCCCCTTGTGGGGGGGCCCTCCTCCGGTAGCTGTGACCCCCTTGTGGGGGGGCCCTCCTCCGGTAGCTGTGGCCCCCTTGTGGGGGGGCCCTCCCCCGGTAGCTGTGACCCCCTTGTGGGGGGCCCTCCTCCGGTAGCTGTGACCCCCCTTGTGGGGGGCCCTCCCCCGGTAGCTGTGACCCCCCTGGGGGGGCCCTCCTCCGGTAGCTGTGACCCCCCTTGTGGGGGGGCCCTCCTCCGGTAGCTGTGACCCCCCTTGTGGGGGGGCCCTCCTCTGTTAGCTGTGACCCCCTTCGGGGGGGGCCCTCCTCCGGTAGCTGTGACCCCCTTCGGGGGGGGCCCTCCTCCGGTAGCTGTGACCCCCTTCGGGGGGGGCCCTCCTCCGGTAGCTGTGACCCCCTTCGGGGGGGGCCCTCCTCCGGTAGCTGTGACCCCCTTCGGGGGGGGCCCTCCCCCGGTAGCTGTGACCCCCTTCGGGGGGGCCCTCCTCCGGTAGCTGTGACCCCTTCTTGGGGGGCCCTCCTCCGGTAGCTGTGACCCCTTCTTGGGGGGCCCTCCTCCTTTGGCCCCAATTACAGTCTCCAGTCTTGTTGAGTATGATGCTACTAGCTTGGCACATATTTTTGGGCAGTTTCTTCCATTTTTCTTTTGTAGGACCTCTCAAGCTCCATCAGGTTGGATGGGGAGGGTCGGTGAACAGCCGTCTTCAGATCTCTCCAGAGATGTCCAATCGGGTTCAAGTCTGGGCTCTGGCTGGATCACTCAAGGACATTCACAGAGTTGTCCTGTAGCCACTCCTTTTGTTATCTTGGCTATGTGCTTAGGGTCGTTGTCCTGTTGGAAGATGAACCTTCTACCCAGTCTGAGGTCCAGAGCGCTCTGGAGCAGGTTTTCATCAAGGATGTCTCTGTACATTGCTGCATTCATCGTTCCCTCCATCCTGACTAGTCTCCCAGTTCCTGCCACTGAAAAACATCCCCACAGCATGCTTCACAGTAGGGGATGGTATTGGCCAGGTGATGAGCGGTGCCTATTTTCCTCCAGACATGACGCGTGCCATTCAGGCCAAAGAGTTCAATCTTTGTTTCATCAGACCGGAGAATTTTGTTTCTCATGGTCTGCGAGTCCTTTAGGTGCCTTTTGGTAAACTCCAGGTGGTCTGTCATGTGCCTTTTACTGGAGGAGTGGCTTCTGTCTGGCCACTCTACCATACAGCCTGATTGGTGGAGTGCTGCAGAGATAGTTGTTCTTCTGGAAGGTTCTCCTCTCCCCACAGAGAAACACTGGAGCTCTGTCAGTGACCATCTGGTTCTTGGTCACCTCCTTGACTAAGGCCCTCCTCCCCCAATCGCTCAGTTTGGCCAGGTGGCCCGCTTTAGGAAGAGTCCTGGTGGTTCCAAACTTCTTCCATTTACAGATGATGGAGGTCACTGTGCTCATTGGGACCTTCAATGCTACAGAAATGTTTCTGTACCCTTCCCTCGATCTGTGCCTCCACACAATCCTGTCTCCGAGGTCTACAGACAATCCCTTGGACTTCATGGCTTGGTTTGTGCTCTGACATGCACTGTTACCTGTGGGGCCTTCTATAGACAGGTGTGTGCCTTTCCAAATCATGTCCAATCACCTGACTCTACCACAGGTGGACATCTCAAGGATGATCAGTGGAAACAGGATGGACCTGAGCTCAGTGTTAAGTGTCATGGCAAAGGCTGGGATACTTGTGTGCATGGGAGGAGCCTGGGATACTTGTGTGCATGGGAGGAACCTGGAATACTTGTGTACATGGGGATTTTTTTATTTTTAATACATTTTGCAAAGATTTCAAACAATCTTCTCTCATGTTGTCATTATGGGGGATTGTTTGTAAAATTTTGAGAAAAATCATGAATTTATTCCATCATGGAATAAAGCTGTAACATAACGAAATGTGGAAAAAGTGAAGCGTTGTGAATACTTTCCAGATGCTCTGTATATAAGGAATCGATACCACACACCTTTTTTGTTGTTTTTTCTTGTTTCAGTCACATGAAAAATAGTAAAATGTGTCTGTTACGCCAAATAAACAATGCCTGTGGTGCAAAAGTAAAAATGTTTCCTTTTTTATAAATTTTTTATTTGGATTTTACGCAGGTTTCTTTTTTTTTTTTTTGTTTTGTTTTTTGTCTGTAGTTCTTCTTTTAATGGAGTTCAGGGAACATCATTGCAGAATGGATGAAGAAAGTATTTCTGGAGACGAGATGGGAATAATGAAGGGTGACCCCGTACTGCAGACCCCGAAGGGCTGCACTGGTGTCCTGGATTCCAACCACGGCGCTGCTGATACTCTGCTGAAGGAGGAGCTGTGTGAGGCCAACCCCGCTGGGACCCCCCCACACTTCAGCACCCCTCTACCCGATAAAGATGGATCTACTTCTAGAGTTGGCCATCAGCACTGTCTACTGGAATACAAAAGCTTCTACAACGTGGAGTGTGAGAAGATTATCCACCAGCTGCGGCAGAACTGGAGCTCCAGCAAACGCAAACTTGAGGAATTGGACATCTCCACCATTGAAGCTGAGCCACCCCCCTTCTACTGGACCCCAAGTTCTGTGCTGGAGGCCACAACGTATAGAGCCAAGAGGAGGAGGAGGGGGATTGATGGTCCAGGTGATTGTTTCTGTAGCACCCATGCAGACACAGACACGGGGCCACACCCACGCTGTGCTGCCCCCACACTGGGGTCACAGTGCGCCCCCCATGGCAAGACAGGGTCACAGTGCGCCCCCCCATGGCAAGACAGGGTCACAGTGTGCCCCCCCAAGACGAGGCAGGGCCACAGTGTGCCCCCCCACGGCGAGACAGGGCCACAATACAAATGCAAAGTACAAACTATTACAAAGTAATTACATGGGGGGGGGGGGGAAATTATACAGTCCAAACACTTTTTGCAATGTGGTATCGGTCCAACTGAACCCCCGGGGGGGGGGGTCATTATTGATGGGATACCTTATGTCACCCTAAAATTTCAGTGATTTTAATCCCACAAAGTGTCTCTTCACCAAAACTTTATTCTACATTTTAGCTTTGTATAGAGTAGACTTAGAAAAAATATATATATTTTTTATTTTGTCTGCTGACAACCTTTTTCCTTAACTTTACTATACTGAAGACCCAACTGGAAATGAGGAGAAGAAATCTCACTGAAGTGAGGAGAAATCCCAACACAGTTATCACCAGATCAGTAGTTGTTCCCCCCAGCACCCCCCCCCCCCCATAAGAAGATTTTGCTTCTATTCCTGTTCTGGTGACAACTGTAACATTTTGGATTTCTGACCATGATCACAAGGACAAATAGGCAGGAGGAGGGTGAATCTCCCCAGGGGAGGGACACAGCAATGGATACTGCACTGCCTGAGATGCTCCTTGTACCTCCTGCAGCAAGGGGAATCTGAAAGTCGGGGGTAATCGGTGCGGCGGGCAATCGCAAGCACCATCACCACGACACCATCACCACTCCCTCTATGACTCTCCATGAAGCAGCTGCAAGCCACTCCACCTCCTCTAGAGGTAGATCGGTGCTTGTAATTGCGCCCCCCCCCGTACTGATGACCCAAGACTGTCCATTAGATTCCCCCTGCTCTGGGCCCCCCCTGTGTGCAGTACTGATACCTTCCACTGTTCCATTCTCCCAAAAAAGTATTGTGAAAAAAATTTAAAAAAAACTACAGCAAATAATAATAAATGAAGAAAATAATTCAAAAATGTAATGAATTAAAAAAATTAAGGGCTCATTCACATGGGTTCTCTTGCGCATACAGTGTACATTTTTTCATTTTTATTTCCATAAAAAGGCCCATCAAAATCCTCAGCACCAGGCCCATGATACTCTTAATCTGGCCCTGCAAATGGGGCAAAATCAAAGGCTATATTCTCTGCAGATCGAATGTGTGCATTGTGGGGAAAAAAAAAATATTATGGCCACCAGATGGTGCTGAATTAAATATTATATACATAATTTTTTCTTATTAAAAAAAAATGTGTGTGTGTGTGTGTGTGTGTATATATATATATATATATATATATATATATATATATATATATATATATATATATATATATATATATACTTTTTTTTTTTTTTTTTTTTTATTATGTTGTGCTCATAAATTTACATACCTGGCAGAATTTATGATTTCTTAGCCATTTTTCACAAGTACTTTTCTCTCACTCATGGTCAGTGTTTGGCTGAAGCCATTTATTATCAATCATCTGTGTTTACTCTTTTTATATCATAATCACAACAGAAACTACCCCAATGACTCTGATCAAAAGTTTACATACCCTGGTGATCTTGGCCTGATAGCATGCACACAAGGTGACACAAAGGGGAGTGAATGGCTATTAAAGGTCACCATCCTCACCTGTGATCTGTTTGTAATTGGTGTGTGTGTATAAAAGGTCAATGAGTTTCTGGACTCCTAACAGACTCTTGCATCTTTCGTCCAGTGCTGCACTGAGGTTTCTGGATTCTGAGTCATGGGGAAAGCAAAATAATTGTCAAAGGATCTGTGGGAAAAGGTAGCAGAACTGTATAAAAAAGGAAAGGGATATAAAAAGATATCCAAGAAATTGAGTATGGCAATCGGCAGTGTTCAAACTCTAATCAAGAAGTGGAACATGAGGGGTTCTGGTGAAACCAAACCACAGTCAGGTAGACTAACTAAAATTTGAGCCACAACTGCCTGTAAAATTGTTTGGGATGCAAAGAAAACCCCCCAAATAACTTCAGGTGAAATACAGGACTTTCTGAAAACGTGATGTGGCTGTTTCAAGATGCACAATGAGGAGGCACTTGAAGAAAGATGGGCTGCATGGTCGAGTCTCCAGAAGAAAGTCATTACCATGCAAATGTCACAAAGTATCCCGCTTACAATATGCCAAACCGCACAGAGACAAGCCTCAAACCTTCTGCCACAGTCATTTGGAGTGATAAGACCATAATTTAGCCTTTTGGCCACAACCATAAACTCTACATTTGGAGAGGAGTCTACAAGGCTTATGATGAAAGGTCCACCATTCCTACTGTGAAACACGGAGGTGGATCACTGACCTTTTAGGGATGTGTGAGCTACAAAGACACAGGAAATTTGGTTAAAATTGATGGCAAGATGAATGCAGTATGTTATCAAACCATACTGGAGGAACATTTCATTCAACAGCCAGGAAGCTGCGCATGGGACGTACTTGGACATTCCAACATGAAAATGATCCAAAACACAGGGCCAAGTCCACTTGTCATTGGCTACAGCAGAATAAAGTGAAGGTTCTGGAGTGGCCATCTCAGTCTCCTGATCCCAATATCATTGAGCCACTCTGGGGAGATCCCAAACGTGATGTTCATGCAAGACGGCCCAAGAATTTACAGGAGCTGGAGGCTTTGTGCCAAGAGGAACCATCTGAGAAGATAAAGAGCCTCATCCACAAAGACCACAAAAGACTTCAAGCTGTCAATGATGTTAAAGGGGGCAATACACAATATTAAGAACTGGGGTATGTAAACTTTTGATCTGGGTCATTTGGGTAGTTTCTGTTGTGATTATGATATAAAAAGAATAAACACAGTTGATTGATAAATGGCTTCAGCCAAACACTAACCATGAGTGAGAGAAGTTTTTGTGTTATTCATATTATCTGAAAAATGGCCAAGAAATCATCAATTCTGCCAGGGTGTGTAAACTTATGAGCATAGCTGTGTGTATGTGTGTTAATTTTTTGTATTATTATTATTATTATTATTATTATTATTATTATTATTATTTTATTTAGATCTTTCTGAAACAACCAAGCTTAAATTCTCCTTTGCACAATGCAAACCCAGTCCTGTCTCTCAAATCCTGGAAGAGTCTGTAGATGGGTTGCCCGGATTGTCATCTGATGGAAAATCTGAAGCTCCCAAACGTAAACTCTTTCAGTTCACTGGTAAAACAAGGCATAATCATGCTTTCATAAGAAGGGATGGAGAATCTGCAGCAGGCAGTGCTCGGAGAACCATTGGTTGTCCTAGAACTGGCAGCACTGAGGCCAACAAATCCACCAAGCAGGGTCCTGCACGGGATAAGGGAGATGACAAACCTGACCTGGAATCACTAGGGGGTTCCATCCAGCCTCTGGAGTTCAAAAGTTTCTTTATTGCGGAGTGTGAGGCCATTTGCAATCGGCTAAAACATTATGGTAGCAAAAGGCTATTGGATGTGTCCACCATTGACGCTGAACCTCCACCAAGCCCTTCTTCGAGTCTCACCTTTTTATCAGAACTGGACAGCAGCCACGTCAAGGCAACTTCCTATATGGGTTTGACTCAACTGGATCTGGAGAAGATGAACTTGAATCGGACTGCCACAGGTGGAAGCTTTTCTCTACAGAAGCCCTCAAACAGCAATGCGACTGGCCCAAGGAAGGGGACTGTTGTCAACACCACCAAAGACATGGGGAACATGCATGGTGTAGGGTCTGTAGCAAATATCACCCAGGACATTGTAACTGGTTGTGATGAGGTGACAACTGCAGATGCCACCCAGGACATTGTGACTCAGTACAATGGGGTGTCAGCAGCAGATGCCACCCAGGACATTGTGACCAATTCTGATGGGATGAAAGCTGCAAATGCCACCCAGGATATTGTGACCAGTTGTGATCGAATGAAAGCAGCAGATGCCACCCAGGACATTGTGACCATGTGCTATGGGGTATTGGCTGCAGATGCCACCCAGGACATTGTGACCAATTGTGATGGAATGAAAGCAGCAGATGCCACCCAGGACATTGTGACCATGTGCATTGGGGTATCGGCTGCAAATGCCACCCACGACATTGTGACCATGTGTGATGAGGCCTGTGTGTTGAAGGCAACATTGAACATGACGGCACCTAATAAAGTGTCAGGTGCAAATACCACTCAAGATATTGTGAAGGAAGATGGCAATTTTGTAGCAGATGTCACCCAGGACATAGACATGGAGCACGATATTTCTGTAGCAAATGCCACAGGAGAGACCATGCCAATGTGCGATGAGACTGGTTCAAATGTCATGCCAAACATTGCAATGCGTGCTGTGGATTGTAAGGGCAACCCTGCAAAAATGGGTGCCCATGTATTAAAGACCAATAATGTTGTGACTGTGCATGATGATGTAGCCAACCCCAAAATTGTGACCTTCTGTAACCGGGATCCTGCAGCAGGCCGCACATTAAACACTATGACAACTCTTTCCTTGCAGGAATTTAAAACAAAACTCCTGAAGGTAAATCGTGAAAGTACTACACGTAGAATAATTAAAATGCATTGTGCGGTATCTGCAGCAGATTCAACAAGACCTAAAACTGAAACCTGTGCTCAGGTTCCCATATCCGATACTGCGCAGGATATGGAGATCCTTCAAGGCCAAGCTCCTGGAGCAGAGGAAGAACAGGCCAGAGAATGCAATATGCCAGTTGCTCAAAGGCGTATTTTAATGGCAGAGAGAGGTCATGGTGCAATAAATAGTGAAAATGGTATTAAAAATACAACTTTTCTATGTACACAGAGGAAGTCTGATCAGAATGATGTAACCGTTGGCCATACGGGAGATATTGCACATATCTGCAAGGAATCCCTTCCAGCATCCTATACTTCACCTTTGTCAACCATGAATAGTACGGTTACCATCAGCAACTTAGGCCAAGCTCATACTGAAGAGTCAACCACTACCATCAACAACTCAAGCCAAGTTCATTCTGAAAGCACAACCGCCACCATCAGTGACTCTACCCAAATTCATTCTATGGACCCAACCACTACCATCTGTGACTCGGGCCAGGTTCATTCTGAAGGCCCAACCTCCACCATCAGCGACGCAAGCCAAGTTCATACTGAAGGGTCAAAGACTATTGCCATGAGTACACCATCTACCTGTAGGGAGCAGGTTACACATACTACAAAGGATGTTGTAATAAATGGCATGGGGGTGTGTATCAACATTACAACATGCAATGCCATGGCTACCTCTATTACAGAAGATGCTGGATTTATTACCCGGGATCTAGAATCCAATACAACACCATCCAATACTGAAGTAATTGTGGCAAATTGTACCCTGCTGGGTGGTGTCCCTCAGGTTGCTCAACCAAAGAAGGATGGTAGTGGTACTAGAGAAATGTCTCTGGGTGGAGGGAATCCAATGGACTCCATATGTGATTTAGACATAACCCATATTGCCAATGAGGAAAGTGTCTTCCGTCAAGGAGCCTTTAACTTTTTTACGTCTACACCTCTTCCATGCATTACTAGTAATGTTTTTATTAAGAAGTCAAGTGGTAACTCCATACAGCCCATTCCTAAGCTCTTCCCTAATAAAGATCAGAGAGGGCTGAAACAGATGGCCATTCCCAAACTGGGCAGTTCAGGACTGCCAATGAGGGGGAACTTCACCCAGATTAGAGGGCAACTCTCCCAAGATTTTCCCACTCCTGGGCCTATGAAAAGCTCTCTTCCAAAGGCAGCCAAAACCTCATCAAGGGTCCCTAAACCTGCGACCGGCATCTCCATCCAGCGATACCCAGTGGTCTCCACCACAGTTATAAAGACACAACAAGTGACCAGATCGGTGACTTCAGAGAAAGTTCAGGTGGGACTGAACACAGCAAATAGAATCTCCACTGGTTTGCCGAGGAGGAATGTTGGGATCACCCAGAACAGCGTAGCAAATAGAATTCCACATCTGAAGGGTTTGGAAAATGGCCCCAGAGCTGGCAAAGGTCCTGGGATTAAGGTCAGTATTTTATGGTTTTGTATGGAATGCATTTTAATATCATCATGAAAGAGAATATCCACATCCATCTACTATGGATACATTGTTACATTTTACATCGGGTGCCCAACTTCTGCCCCGCAGGCCAGGTGGCCCACCACCTGCTGCTCTGGGATGACCCTCCATCCTTGAGCATCAGTGTGAGGAATGGAGCCGGTGGTTCATCAGAATCGGTGACTTGTCAGATTAGGTAATGGAAGTGACGTTCCTTCACCTGTGCATGCATGCACCCGCTAGCAGGTTGCCTAATATGACAAAACACTGCAGTTGGAAGAAGACAGCGGACTTCCTGCTACACCCAGCTCTGTCTTTATTTTAACAGTCGTTATAGCAATAAAGTTAATGTATATACATATAGTGTGTTGACATCTGTGATGTTTATTTAATGTTACATTTTGTAAGCCTAATGTTTAGAGCCGAGCAGTGTGGGGTGTACCAATGTGGCCTCCACTGCCTTCCTACTGTGGGGTGTACCAACATGGCCTCTGCCACCTTCCTACTGTGGGGTGTACCAACATGGCCTCTGCCACCTTCCTACTGTGGGGTGTACCAACATGGCCTCTGCCACCTTCCTACTGTGGGGTGTACCAACATGACCTCTGCCACCTTTCTACTGTGGGGTGTACCAACATGACCTCTGCCACCTTTCTACTGTGGGGTGTACCAACATGGCCTCTGCCACCTTTCTACTGTGGGGTGTACCAACATGGCCTCTGCCACCTTCCTACTGCTGCCATCCAGCTTGTATCAAATTAATAGCATTTACAAAATAGGGGATAGTTTTATAGCATAGTAACTTCTATAGTTGGGAAGATACTGGAGAGTTTAATAAAAGACCAAATAGACGAGTTCTTGATGGGGGGGGGGGGGAATTATTTAAGCAACAGACAGCATGGATTCATGAAAGACAGAAGTTGTCAAACAAACCTGATTTCTTTTTATGATGAGGTAAGTAAAACCTTGGAAAGAGGGGTGGCTGTGAACGTGGCATATTTGGACAGAGAGGGGTGGCTTTGGCAGTGCTGTGTCTTGGCCTAGGTCTTGGTGTGGTGTACTTGCCTTGTCCCCAGGATCCTGTGATGTCGCCCCCCCCCCACCCCCCACTGTGTCCTCCACCCCATGCTTTGTGTGCCAGGCTCCGTTCCCTTTTAAGTGTCGCAAAGCATTGGGGGCGGAGCCCAGCGGCAAATTCAAAAATGTGAAAAATTCATAATACATACAATACATTGTAATCTTACAGATTACATTACTGTATGAAATCATTTAACCTCCCTTGTGTCCCCAGTGCTTTGTCCCGTGTCCTGCATGCAGTTTTATATTATACTGTTCTTTCTGCCTGGAAAATGGAGATTGTCCATAGCAACCAAAAAGTGGAGAGCTAGAAAACAGCGATAGAGAGTTAGAATCGCTTGCAGAATTGAGTGATAGTGAATCGTGAGGGAAATTCATTTTATTATTATTATTATTATTATTATTATTATTATTATTATTATTATATATTTTTTTTTTTTTTTTTTTTTATAATTTTATCATTATTTATGATTTCATGTTTCAAACTTCATAATCGGGATATCTATTAGACTCTGGTTTGGACAGATTTAAGTGCGTTTATTGCTAAGAATTACAGGCCTGCAATATAAAACGCCAAATTTCTATGCAAAACAATTGTACCGCTTTTGAGACGCAAAAAAAATCTGACAATCGCCCTGCCAGGGAGGCTACAAGTGATCTTGCGGTGGATCCGCCGCTGAGACCACCATTATCTGAAAGCGGCTGCCCACTGAAGAGGAGGATGGCAAGGTTATGGTAGCTGCTGCCATAACATTGATATTCTGCTTCAAAGTGCCGACGTATAACGACGGCGTGCGGTCCGGAATCGGTTAAACGTTTTGCTTCTTCGAGAGTTTTGTGTTATGTAGAAGCGGCTCGATGTTCTCCTCCTAGGTGTCCGTGCACATTAGAATGTTTACAGGCATATTGTTGACGTTTAACGTTTAGGCCGGGTTCACACCGCTGCGATGCGGGAACGCCGCGAATCCGCGGCGTTTTCCCGCATCGCCTTACTCCCGCCGGCAGTTCACACTGCCCTATGCGGACGGCTGGGAGTGTCAATGATATGTTAATGACACCCCCAGATCCGTCCGCATATCGCAGTGCGATCTGCCGACTCGCACAGGAATCGGATTGCATGGTGTGAACCCCCCATGCGATCTGATTCTGTTGCGGACCAAAAAAAGGGTCCCGTGCGAGTTTGCTGCGGGAGCGATGCGAATTCAGCCATACTATCTGTATGGCTGAACTCGCATCGCTACGGAGATCGGATGTGATTTGCGGTGCAAATCACATCCGGATCTCCCCCCGCAGCAGTGTGAACCCAGCCTTAGAGACAGGAAAAAAATAAACTTTTGGTTCGCGTTTCTGATTGGAGCTTACTGGCAGAAAAAAACTTTAAAACTCTCCCTAAACTTGTCTAGACTTTGTATAAAAATGCTCTATATGAGCATGTTTTACAAGAGAACATAGCGCCGGTTCCCGCATCGCATCTCTCCCGCAATGCCTTCTGCAAACCGCTGCGGGTGTCATTACAATGTTAATGACACCCCCCCTGATCGAACTGTGAACTTGCACCAGAATTGGATCGCATAGGTGAGAACACCCATGCGATCCGATTTGTTGGGGGGGGGGTAGGAGAAACACCCTGCACCCCCCTTTTTTTTTTTTTAACCTAGGCTCAGTGACCATTCATGTACTGCGAAGTGCTCTGTGCTAATAAAAATATATTAAGAAGCTGTGCTATTTGAAACTGATGAGACAGCACTCTTAACCACTTAAGGACCGCCTCCTGCATATACTTCGGCAGAATGGCACGGCTGGACACAAGCACATACCGTTGCGTTGCTCTTTAAGTGCCCAGCCTTGGGTCAGGAGCGCACCGCCGGCGGCATGCTCCTGGCCCGGTCCTGAGCTCCGTGGCCACAGGACCCACGGACCCAATCGCTGCTGGTGTCCCACGTTTGGGTCACAGAGCTGAAAAACAAGGAGAGGTAAGTGTAAACAAACCTCTCCTGTGCTTCCTACTGAGCCTGTCACTGATCGTCTGTTCCCTTTTATAGGGAAAGACTATCAGTGATGTCAGATGCCAAGCCACGCCCCTCTACAGTTAAAAAAAACAAAAAACACACACTTAACCCCTCCCCGCCCCCTAGTTGTTACTTCCTTCACTGGAAGTGTCATTTACACAGGAATCGGTGCATTTGTATAACACGATTGCTATATAAATGGCAATGGTCCCAAAAATGTCCGATGTGTCCGCCATAATGTCGCAGTCACAATAAAAAAATTGCTGCTCGCCGTCATTACTAGTAAAAAAACAAAAAATTATAAAAATGCTATAAAACTATCCCCTATTTTGTAAACGCTATAACTTTTGCTCAAACAAATCAATAATTGCGCTTTTATCAAAAATATGTAGAAGAATACATATTGGCCTAAACTGAGGGGGAAATTTTAATATAAATATATATATATATATATATATATATATATATATATATATATATATATATATATATATATATATATATATATATATATATATATATATATATTATAATTTTTTTATTTTTTTGGGGGGGGGGATAATATAGCAAAAAGTAAAAAATATAGCTGCTTCTTTTTTTTTTTTTTTTTTTTTTTTTTTTTTTCAAAATTGTCGCTCTATTTTTGTTTATAGCGCAAAAAATAAAAACCGCAGAGGTGATCAAATACCACCAAAAGAAAGCTCTATTTGTGGAGAAAAAAATAACATTTTGGTTGGGAGCCGTATCAAACGAACGCGCAATTGTCAGTTAAAGCAACGCAGTGCCGAATCACAAAAAGGGGCCTGGTCCTTTGGCTGCAAATAGGTCCGGGGCTTAAGTGGTTAAGCTGCACTGATGGGCTGTAATGGTGGCCACTGATGGGCAATGATAGGCTGCACTAATGAGGCAGCACTCTTAAGCTGCACTGATGGGCTGCAATGATTGCCCCCTTTATGAGGCCTGATGGGCACTGATAGGCTGCACTGATTCCCACTAATGAGGTGGCACTCTTAAGCAGCATTGTTGGCTGCAACGGTGGCCCCCTGATGGGGTTGCACTGATGAGATTTTACCGATGGGCACCAATGCCCACTAATGAGGCGGCACTCTTAACCACTTCCTGCCCAGCCTATAGCAGGTGGAAGTGGTTCTGTTATCCTGACTAGGGGGGTCATATGACGTCCAGCAGGATAACATGCCGGCACACGCCCACCTAGGCACGCATCGCGGCATGTCAGTCTGACATGCCGTATCTCCGATTGTGGCAAGAAGCCTAACAGAGGCTTCTTGCCAGGTGATCAGCTGTGACCAATCACAGCTGATCATCACGTGAACCAGGAAGTGCCATAAAAGGCGTTCATTGGTTCATGCTGACAGGGAGAGGAGATCTGCGTCTCTCCCTGTATGGGGGTCTGTGCTGATAATCGGCACATTGATTATCCTCACAGCTGCCAGAAAGGTGCCCATCAGCTGCCAATCAGTGCCCTAGAGTAACACCTGTCAACCTCATCAGCGCCGTCTGTCAGTACCCATCACAGCCGCTTCTCAGTGCCACCTATCAGTGCTGCATATCGGTGCCCATCAGTGAAGGAGAAAAACATTTTTTATAACCGAAATAAAAAACTTTTCTTTATTATTTTTTTCAAAAATTTGGGTCTTCTTCTTTTTTTAGTTTAGCAAAAAAAAAAACAGAGGTGATCAAATACCACCAGAAGAAAGCTCTATTTCTGGGAAGAAAATTATAAAAATTTAATTTGGGTACGGTGTTGCATGACCGCACAATTGTCACTCAGTGTGACAGCGCAGAAAATTGTCCTGGGCAGGAAGGGGTGAAAGTGCCTGATATTGAAGTGGTTGAGCTGTACTGATGGGCCCTGATATGGGCACTGATGAGGCTACACTAATGTACAGAAAGTTGGAGCCCTAAGAGGAAATGGTGCAGCCTAAAGAGGAAGAGGTGTGGTTTACAGATGACAGGACTGTTCTTAAACAGGAAGGGGTGGGTTGTATTTTTAAATTGGGGGTGCATGATTTTAGTCAGGCCTAGGGCAGCACAAACCCTAAATGCACCACTGGGCTTTGGACGTGGTATACTTGGACAGAGGGGTGGCTTTAGGACGTAGTATAGTTGGACAGAGGGGTGGCTGTAGGAGTGGTATAGTTGGACAGAGGGGTGGCTGTAGGAGTGGTATAGTTGGACAGAGGGGTGGCGGTGGACGCGGTACACTTGGACAGAGGGATGGCGTTGGACGCGGTACACTTGGACAGAGGGGTGGCGGTGGACGCGGTACATTGGTATTTTGTAAAAGCTTTTGACACAGTTCCCCACACATGGCTCATGTGTAAGGTAAAGTCTACAGGCTTGGAAATATCAGTTTATAAATGGATAGAAAACTGGCTAAAAGACAATTCAGAGTCGTGGTTACTGATTCTTACTCGGAATGGTCTAAGGTTATCAATGGTGTACCCCAAGGTTCAGTGCTGGGACCCTTACATTTTATTATCTTCATAGATGATATTGGGTCTGGGATTAAAAGTACCATTTCTGTCTTTGCAGATGACACCAAGCTATGCAGTGGGATAAGGTCAGGGCCGGATTAACATAGGGGCTGATGGAGCTGCAGCACCAAGCCCCTGCCTTAAAATAGGCCCACCCAGCCAGCAGCATAAGCCCGATTTTTTTTTTTCCTGTCCATAAACTTCTATGGGACAGGAGAAGTGTGTGTAAATGTAGGGGTGTCTGGCTGCATCTGTGTTTGCTCACTGTGGTTATTACAATGTCACAGTGCACAGTTCCCCCCCTACACAAATGGGAGAGGCTGAATCGGCTCTGCCTTTCCCCTCCCCCTCTGTGAAGTCTGTGCAGTGAAGGAGCCGTGTGGGTGGGAAACACCGGCAGATAGAAGGTGAACAGGATATCTGTGAGTGATCAGCCTCCAGGGACCGTCCACATGTGAGCTCAGTGACTGGTTTCTTATATCCCTTTCCCTCGTTTTTAACTTTTTTCACCAGCAGTAGCTGTTATAACTGCAGCCAAAGTGTTTAGAATTGTGTCATCAGCCTGTGGTAGTGCTTGGTGGTCCCTTGTGCTTTTAGGTGGTTCACACTGATTTGCTGTGTTTTGGCCCATTGCTGGTGTATCCACAGTTTTCCTGCGTTTTACCCCCAGTCCTATAGATTTCTATTAGGTTGTTTGTTTTTTCTGCATTTTCTGAAAGCGCACCAAAATTCCTGCATGCTGCATCTTTGGCACACTGTCAGAAAATGCAGCAAAAACCTGCAACCTGATATAAATCAATAGGACTGCAGCTAAAACTGCAGATACATGAGCAGTGCAGCCAACTGCAGCACACCAGTGTGAGCCCAAAAGCTTGCACACACAACCCTGTACAACTTGGTCTAAACAAAACTCCTGGCATACAGCCATACCATCCCAGCTCAGGAGGGGTGGGAGCTCCAGGGATTTGATTGACTATGCAGGCCCTGTCTCTTCTATCCAATTGGGGAGAGTCTTGGAGGCAGTGGCAGGCTGCTGGTGGTAAGTGGCACACTGTAACTGGTGGCAGGCTGCTGTTGGCAAGTGGCACACTGTATCTGGTGGCATGCTGGTGGCAAGTGGCACACTGTATCTGGTGGCAGGCTGCTGATGGCAAGTAGCACACTATCTTGTGGAAGGCTGCTGGTTGCACACTGCTGCTGGTGGCAAGTAGCACACTATCTGGTGGAAGGCTGCTGATGGCACACTGCTGGTGGCAAGTGGCACACTGTATCTGGTGGCACACTGCTGGTGGCAAGTGGCACACTGTATCTGGTGACAGGCTGCTGGTGGTAAGTGGCACACTGTATCTGGTGACATTCTGCTGGTGGCAAATGGCACACTGTATCTGGTGGCATGTTGCTTGTGTCAAGTGGTACACTGTATCTGGCATGCTGCTTGTGGCAAGTGGCACACTGTATCTGGTGGTACACTGCTGCTGGTGGCAGGCTGCTGATGGCAAGTAGCACACTGTATCTGGTGGCAGGCTGCTTGTGGCAAGTGGCACACTGTATCTGGTGGAAGGCGGCTTGTGGCAAGTGGCACACTGTATCTGGTGGAAGGTGGCTTGTGGCAAGTGGCACACTGTATCTGGTGGAAGGCTGCTTGTGGCAAGTGGCACACTGTATCTGGTGGAAGGCTGCTTGTGGCAAGTGTCACACTGTATCTGGCATGCTGCTGGTGGCAAGTGTCACACTGTATCTGGCATGCTGCTTGTGGCAAGTGGCACACTATATCTGGCAGGCTGCTTGTGGCAAGTGGCACACTGTAACTGGTGGCAGGCTGCTTGTGGCAAGTGGCACACTGTAACTGGTGGCAGGCTGCTTGTGGCAAGTGGCACACTAACTGGTGGCAGGCTGCTGTTGGCAAGTGGCACACTGTAACTGGTGGCAGGCTGCTGTTGGCAAGTGGCACACTGTATCTGGTGGCATGCTGGTGGCAAGTGGCACACTGTATCTGGTGGCAGGCTGCTGATGGCAAGTAGCACACTATCTTGTGGAAGGCTGCTGGTTGCACACTGCTGCTGGTGGCAAGTAGCACACTATCTGGTGGAAGGCTGCTGATGGCACACTGCTGGTGGCAAGTGGCACACTGTATCTGGTGGCACACTGCTGGTGGCAAGTGGCACACTGTATCTGGTGACAGGCTGCTGGTGGTAAGTGGCACACTGTATCTGGTGACATTCTGCTGGTGGCAAATGGCACACTGTATCTGGTGGCATGTTGCTTGTGTCAAGTGGTACACTGTATCTGGCATGCTGCTTGTGGCAAGTGGCACACTGTATCTGGTGGTACACTGCTGCTGGTGGCAGGCTGCTGATGGCAAGTAGCACACTGTATCTGGTGGCAGGCTGCTTGTGGCAAGTAGCACACTGTATCTGGTGGCAGGCTGCTTGTGGCAAGTGGCACACTGTATCTGGTGGAAGGCGGCTTGTGGCAAGTGGCACACTGTATCTGGTGGAAGGCGGCTTGTGGCAAGTGGCACACTGTATCTGGTGGAAGGCTGCTTGTGGCAAGTGGCACACTGTATCTGGTGGAAGGCTGCTTGTGGCAAGTGTCACACTGTATCTGGCATGCTGCTGGTGGCAAGTGTCACACTGTATCTGGCATGCTGCTTGTGGCAAGTGGCACACTATATCTGGCAGGCTGCTTGTGGCAAGTGGCACACTGTAACTGGTGGCAGGCTGCTTGTGGCAAGTGGCACACTGTAACTGGTGGCAGGCTGCTTGTGGCAAGTGGCACACTGTAACTGGTGGCAGGCTGCTGTTGGCAAGTGGCACACTGTAACTGGTGGCAGGCTGCTGTTGGCAAGTGGCACACTGTATCTGGTGGCATGCTGCTGGTAGCAAGTGGCACACTATCTGGCATGCTGCTTGTGACAAGTGGCACACTGTAACTGGTGGCAGGCTGCTGTTGGCAAGTGGCACACTGTATCTGGTGGCATGCTGCTGGTAGCAAGTGGCACACTATCTGGCATGCTGCTTGTGACAAGTGGCACACCGTATCTGGTGGCAGGTTGCTAGTGGCATGCTGCTGGTGGCAAGTGGCACACTATCTGGTGGCAGGCTGCTTGTGACAAGTGGTACACTGTATCTGGTGGCAGACTGCTGGTGGCAAGTGGCACACTTAAAGAGGGATTCCGCCCCCAAAAAAATATTAAAAGCCAGCAGCTATAAATACTACAGCTGCTGACTTTTAATAAATGGACACTCACCTGTCCCGGGTTCCAGCGATGCCGAGGCCGATCGACCGCTCGTGCCTCGGCTGCTGCCGCCACCATTCTAGGTGAGGGAATCAGGAAGTAAAGCGAATCGGCTTCACTTCCCGGTTCCCTACTGCGCGAGCTGCGCCGCGCAATAGGAAATCTCCGCGCTGTCACTGGGACCCGTGTGTGTCCCAGCAGACAGCGCGGCAGGGCAGGAAATGGCGTAGACTCCCGTGGGAGTCTATGCCCGGAAGTGGGTGAAAATACCCCCCTCCCCCCTGAAAGGTGTCAATTGTGACACCGGATGGGGGGGGGGGTTCCGATCAGCGGAGGTTCCACTTTAGGGTGGAATCCCGCTTTAATCTGGTGGCATGCTGCTGGTAGCAAGTGGCACACTATCTGGCATGCTGCTTGTGACAAGTGGCACACCGTATCTGGTGTCAGGTTGCTGGTGGCAAGTGGCACACTGTATCTGGTGGCAAGTGGCACACTGTATCTGGTGGCAGGCTGCTAGTGGCACTGTATCTGGTGGCACACTGTATCTGGTGGCAAGTGGCACACTGTATCTGGTGGCAGGCTGCCAGTGGCACACTGTATCTGGTGACAGGCTGCTGGTGGCAAGTGGCACACTGTATCTGGTGGCATGCTGATGGCAAGTGGCACATTGTATCTGGTGGCAAGTGGCACACTGTATCTGGTGGCAGGCTGCAGGTGGCATCTGGCAGCAGGCAATGGTGGCAAGCGACACACTGCATCTGGTGGGAAGTGACAAGCTCAGGTTCCCACTGATAATACATCATGGTGAGTTGAACTATTTCACTATATATTACAATGTAGTAATAGAAATAATGGAATTTGATCATCCCGATGCCATATCAAGCATAGCGTCAGGATGATTTTAAGTGCTAAGTGCCATTTGCCTGAAAAATCACCCCCCGCCACCTATTTCCCCATCAACCCGAGACTACATCCCCCCTCTTTTTTTTTTTTTGGGAAGGGGGGGATCTCCCTGAATGGCAGTTTGGAAATGTGGTCTCCTATGTTGCTGCTGTTGAGAGACCGCATAGCAGGTGGTATTGGGGGTGTTCCTGCTGCTCAAAGGCTGCACGGCCGATATTACTGGTGAAAGTATATTTAATTTGTTTTAGCAAAACATTTTTGCATTTTCATTTTGTTTCCGTAAAAAAGGCCCACCAAAATCCTCAGCACCAGGCCCATGATGCTGTTAATCTGGCCCTGGATAAGGTCCTTACAGGATGTCTCCAGTTTACAAGCCGACCTCAATTTTTATTAATTTTTTTAAGAGAAATAATCTTTCTTTTTGCATTCAAGAAGTGTCTGGTGCCCAATAACTACTCTCCACCCAGCATGCCTCGCAACCCACCACATGGATGTCGGCTATCCTTGGCCCTGGAGGTCCTCCATTAGATCAAAGGAGGCCGGGGACCTTTCTATAGCTTTGTTCCCCTTCTTTATAGTCGCTCCATTTCCATTACATCCTTCTTGAGGACTGGTGCCCAGAACTGGACAGCATACTCCAGGTGCGGCCGGACCAGAGTCTTGTAGAGCGGGAGAATTATCGTTTCATCTCTGGAGTTGATCCCCCTTTTTTAATTACAATATTCTAAAACAAGAAAAAAATATAAAAAATCTGCGCTTAGTGACAAAAATTAATTAAAAAAATTTAAAATTAAAAGAACAGCAGCTGAACGCTATAACCAAGATACTAGGCACAACAAAACATAAAAGACAAAGTGCAGCGCTTAACCTATGAAAATAAAAATGTGACTTAATATATCAAAAATTTATAAACTTTGGCAAAAAACCCAAACAATGAAAATCCAAAAATTAGTGAATACAAATGCAGTGAAAATCAATAGTGAAAATCAATAGTGAAAAAGTTTTTTCAAAAGTTAATTATCAAATAAAAAACCTTCATCAGTAATCCAAAAGTCCAATACATTTGAACAAAAAATTGTTGAAAAGTTCAAAAAGTGTATAGTAGAGCTACACAGTATAAATAATGTCCTATGTGAGTAAACAACAAAAAGTGTGGTTGATCATTGTTTGTTCAAACAAAAAATAGTGCTTGACCACGTGGACCCTTCACTGCTATAGGTCAGTAATGAATGGAGGCTTACCAGATCAACGGTCGGTATACGCAAATACGGTCATCCAGACAGTTCGATGCGGAAAGCTGGAAAATGACCCAGTCCCTCAGATGTTCCACAATCACCGAATCAGTTCGAATCTTCTCGTGAGCCAGTATGCGCGGCTGCGAAAACGTAGGAGTTTCGATACAGGAAGCCGGAAGACGACCCACACCTTCGAATGTCTCGTGGTCACCAAGTCCGTTCTGGTCCTCTCAAAAGTCTCGGAGTATCATGTCATTGTAAAGACTCATCCATGGCTAGATTTCTCAGATCACTCCATAGACTTCCTGGTCTGTATACCAGGAAGTCTATGGAGTGATCTGAGAAATCTAGCCATGGATGAGTCTTTACAATGACATGATACTCCGAGACTTTTGAGAGGACCAGAACGGACTTGGTGACCACGAGACATTCGAAGGTGTGGGTCGTCTTCCGGCTTCCTGTATCGAAACTCCTACGTTTTCGCAGCCGCGCATACTGGCTCACGAGAAGATTCGAACTGATTCGGTGATTGTGGAACATCTGAGGGACTGGGTCATTTTCCAGCTTTCCGCATCGAACCATCTGGATGACCGTATTTGCGTATACCGACCGTTGATCTGGTAAGCCTCCATTCATTACTGACCTATAGCAGTGAAGGGTCCACGTGGTCAAGCACTATTTTTTGTTTGAACAAACAATGATCAACCACACTTTTTGTTGTTTACTCACATAGGACATTATTTATACTGTGTAGCTCTACTATACACTTTTTGAACTTTTCAACAATTTTTTGTTCAAATGTATTGGACTTTTGGATTACTGATGAAGGTTTTTTATTTGATAATTAACTTTTGAAAAAACTTTTTCACTATTGATTTTCACTGCATTTGGATTCACTAATTTTTGGATTTTCATTGTTTGGGTTTTTTGCCAAAGTTTATAAATTTTTGATATATTAAGTCACATTTTTATTTTCATAGGTTAAGCGCTGCACTTTTGTCTTTTAATGCCAATATTCTGTTTGCTTTGTTAGGCTCAGCAATGGCATGCAATGCCAAGCTGCTGCTATCGTCTAGTATGACCCCCAGGTCCTTTTCCATCCTAGACCCCCCCCCCCCCCCCGAGGTTCTCCCCCCAGTCTATAGATTGCATTCAGATTTTTACCCCCAAATGCATTATTTTACATTTTTCTACATTGAACCTCATTTGCCATGTAGTTGCCTCTCCCCCCATTCATTTGTTCAGATCTTCTTGGAAGGTTTCCACATCCTGCGGAAAAGTTATTGCCCTGCTTGGCTTCGTATCGTCCACAAATACAGAGATTGAGCTGTTTCCCCCATCCTCCAGGTAATTTATGAACAAATTAAAAAAGGTTGGTCCCAGCACAGAACCCTGGGGGACCTCACTACCCACCCTGACCATTCCGAGTACTCCCCATTTATCACCACCCTCTGAACTCGCCCTTGTAGCCAGTTTTCAATCCATGTACTCACCCTATGGTCCATGCCAACAGACCTTATTTAGTACAGTAAACGTTTAAGGGGAACTGTGTCAAATGCTTTTGCAAAATCCGGATGCACCACATCTACGGGCCTTCCTTTATCCAGATGCACCACGTCTACGGGCCTTCCTTTATCCAGATGCACCACATCTACGGGCCTTCCTTTATCCAGATGCACCACGTCTACGGGCCTTCCTTTATCCAGATGCACCACGTCTACGGGCCTTCCTTTATCCAGATGCACCACATCTACGGGCCTTCCTTTATCCAGATGCACCACGTCTACGGGCCTTCCTTTATCCAGATGCACCACGTCTACGGGCCTTCCTTTATCCAGATGCACCACGTCTCCGGGCCTCCCTTTATCTAGGTGGCAACTCGCCTCCTCTTAGCCCTTGTACACACAGTCGGAGAATCCGTCGGAATGTGTCCTATCGGACCGTGTTGTCGGATAATACGACTGTGTGTGGTATGCATCGGACTGATTCCGTCGGACCCAATTTTCCAACTTGTTGGAAATATTTTCCGACAAACTGGTCCGATCGGACATACTCGGATCATGTGTAGAGAATTCGGATCGGACAAAGTGCCACGCATGCTCAGATCAAATTCCTACACCAAAGCTATTGGCTACTAGCCTGAACGTAGTCCAGTCGTAACAAAATAATGTCATCACGTTCTGAACGATCGGATTTTCTGACAACTTGGTCCGACCGTGTGTATGCAACAGTTTCGGACACAATCCATCGGACAAAATCCAATGGATTTGGTTGGCAGAATGTCTGACCGTGTGTACAAGGGCATAGAAGGTTAGTAGATTGGTTTGGCAAGAATGATTCTTCATGAATATATGCTGGTTACTGCTAATGATACCATTCCCATTACTAACATCTTGCATATAGTCCCAGAGAAGCATACAAAGATGAAGCAATCAAAAAAACTAGTTAGCAGGGGGGGTACCACATCCCAATATTGTGTATAACAAAAAATGAGGACAGAAAAGGGGAAATGACGGAACGGGGCTGGAGGGTAACAAACCCTCGGGACTTTTAAACGGTACCCAAATAGAATTAATCAAAGATAATACCCACATAAAAATAGACACAATTTTTATTAAATGTTCGTTACGGATAAAAATAAATTACACAAATAAATATACAATCTTTTAAAGGTGAATTCCTTGAATGCATCCAGGAAGGGTACCAAGAAATGTTACCAATCCGACACACATGATAATGCTGCGATGTTTCTACATGTTTCGCTCCCTTGAGCTTCTTCAGGATAAAGCAGCAAATATTAAAAACTAAGAAAAAATAGAAAAACATAAATATATCAAAATTAAGACAAAATATAAAGAAAATACATAGGGGTATTATACATGGCCAGCATATGAATTAATTGTTCCAAGAATTCTAAATCAATACATTAAACACATCTATCATTGTATCAAAATGATCAAGGGTGGACAGAAAAATAGTATCTCACCATGTGCACATAAAGTCAAAAAGTCTATAGTTCAGAAATCACATCAAACAGATGTGCAATAACAAAAGTTATCATGCAAAGTTTTGAAGAAAAAGGCCGCGTTGTGAAATACTAGACCCCAAAATCTGCAGAGAGGGACAGTTTAACATTGTGATATGACTCTCTCTCTCTCTCTCTCTCTGCCCCCCTCTCTCTCTGCCCCCCTCTCTCTCTCTGCCCCCTCTCTCGCTCTCTCTCTGTCCCCCTCTCTCTCTCTGCCCCCTCTCTCGCTCTCTCTCTGCCCCCCTCTCTGGCTCTCTCTCTGCCCCCCCTCTCTCTCTGCCCCCCTCTCTCGCTCTCTCTGCCCCCTCTTGCTCTCTCTGCCCCCCTCTCTCTGCCCCCCTCTCTCTCTCTCTGCCCCCCTCTCTCTCTCTCTCTCTCTCTCTCTCTCTGCCCCCCCTCTCTCTCTCTCTCTGCCCCCTCTCTCTCCCTCTCTCTCTCTGCCCCCCTCTCTCTCTCTCTCTCTGCCCCCCTCTCTCTCTCTCTCTCTGCCCCCCTCTCTGGCTCTCTCTCTGCCCCCCTCTCTGGCTCTCTCTCTGCCCCCCTCTCTCTCTGCCCCCCTCTCTCGCTCTCTCTGCCCCCTCTTGCTCTCTCTGCCCCCTCTCTCTGCCCCCCCTCTCTCTCTCTCTGCCCCCCCTCTCTCTCTCTCTGCCCCCCCCTCTCTCTCTCTCTCTCTCTCTCTCTCTCTCTCTCTCTCTCTCTCTGCCCCTCTCTCTCTCTCTCTCTGCCCCTCTCTCTCTCTCTCTCTGCCCCTCTCTCTCTCTCTCTCTCTGCCCCCCTCTCTCTCTCTCTCTCTCTCTGCCCCCACTCTCTCTCTCTCTCTCTCTCTGCCCCCCCCTCTCTCTCTCTCTCTGCCCCCCTCTCTCTCTCTCTGCCCCCCTCTCTCTCTCTCTCTCTGCCCCCTCTCTCTCTCTCTCTGCCCCCCTCTCTCTCTCTCTCTCTGCCCCCCTCTCTCTCTCTCTCTCTCTCTGCCCCCCTCTCTCTCTCTCTCTCTCTCTGCCCCCTCTCTCTCTCTCTCTCTCTCTCTGCCCCCCTCTCTCTCTATCTCTCTGCCCCCCTCTCTCTCTCTCTCTCTGCCCCCCTCTCTCTCTCTCTCTCTGCCCCCCTCTCTCTCTCTCTCTCTCTCTGCTCCCTCTCTCTCTCTGCTCCCTCTCTCTCTCTGCCCCCCTCTCTCTCTGCCCCCCTCTCTCTCTGCCCCCCCTCTCTCTCTCTCCCCGCTCCCCCTCTCTCTCTCTCTCGCTGCTCCCCCTCTCTCTCTCTCTCTGCTCCCCCCCTCTCTCTCTCTCTGCTCCCCTCTCTCTCTCTCTCTCTGCCCCCCTCTCTCTCTCTCTCTCTCTCTCTCTGCCCCCCTCTCTCTCTCTGCCCCCCTCTCTCTCTCTGCCCCCCTCTCTCTCTCTGCCCCCCTCTCTCTCTCTCTCTGCCCCCTCTCTCTCTCTCTCTCTGTCCCCTCTCTCTCTCTGCCCCTCTCTCTCTCTCTGCTCCCTCTCTCTCTCTCTGCTCCCTCTCTCTCTCTCTGCTCCCTCTCTCTCTCTCTCTGCTCTCTCTCTCTCTCTCTGCCCCCCCTCTCTCTCTCTCTGCCCCCCCTCTCTCTCTCTCTGCCCCCCTCTCTCTCTCTGTGTCCCCCTCTCTCTCTGTGTCCCCCCCTCTCTGTGTCCCCCCCCTCTCTGTGTCCCCCCTCTCTCTCTCTGTCCCCTCTCTCTCTCTCTCTCTGTCCCCTCTCTCTCTCTCTCTCTGTCCCCTCTCTCTCTCTCTCTCTGTCCCCTCTCTCTCTCTCTCTGTCCCCTCTCTCTCTCTCTCTGTCCCCTCTCTCTCTCTCTCTGTCCCCTCTCTCTCTCTCTCTGTCCCCTCTCTCTCTCTCTCTCTGTCCCCTCTCTCTCTCTCTCTCTGTCCCCCTTCTCTCTCTCTCTCTCTGTCCCCCTTCTCTCTCTCTCTCTCTGTCCCCCTTCTCTCTCTCTCTCTGTCCCCCTTCTCTCTCTCTCTCTGTCCCCCTTCTCTCTCTCTCTCTGTCCCCTCTCTCTCTGTCCCCTCTCTCTCTCTCTCTGTCCCCCCTCTCTCTCTCTCTGCCCCCTCTCTCTGTCCCCCTTCTCTCTCTCTGTCCCCCTTCTCTCTCTGTGTCCCCTCTCTCTCTCTGTCCCCTCTCTCTCTCTGTGTCCCCCTCTCTCTCTGTGTCCCCCTCTCTCTCTGTGTCCCCCTCTCTCTCTCTCTGTGTCCCCCTCTCTCTCTCTCTGTGTCCCCCTCTCTCTCTCTCTGTGTCTCTCTCTCTCTCTGTCCCCCCTCTCTCTCTCTCTGTCCCCCTCTCTCTCTCTCTGTCCCCCTCTCTCTCTCTCTGTCCCCCTCTCTCTCTCTCTGTCCCTCTCTCTCTCTCTCTCTCTCTCTGTGCCCCTCTCTCTCTCTGTGCCCCTCTCTCTCTCTGTGCCCCTCTCTCTCTCTCTCTCTGTGCCCCTCTCTCTCTCTCTCTCTCTGTGCCCCTCTCTCTCTCTCTCTCTCTGTGCCCCTCTCTCTCTCTCTGCCCCTCTCTCTCTCCTGTGCCCCTCTCTCTCTGTCTCTCTCTCTCTCTGTGCCCCTCTCTCTCTGTCTCTCTCTCTCTCTCTCTGTCCCTCTCCCTTCTCTCTCTCTGTCCTCCTCTCTCTCTCTCTCTGTCCTCCTCTCTCTCTCTCTGTCCTCCTCTCTCTGTCCTCCCCTCTCTCTCTCTCTGTCCTGTCCCTCTCTCTCTCTCTGACCTCCTCTCTCTGTCCTCCTCTCTGTCCCCTCCCCCCTCTCTCTCTGTCCCCCCTCTCTCTCTGCCCCTCTCTCTCTCTGCTCCCTCTCTCTCTCTCTCTCTCTGCCCCCCCTCTCTCTCTCTCTCTCTCTCTCTCTCTCTCTCTGCCCCCCCTCTCTCTCTCTCTGCCCCCCCTCTCTCTCTCTCTCTGCCCCCCTCTCTCTCTGTGTCCCCCCTCTCTGTGTCCCCCCCTCTCTGTGTCCCCTCTCTCTCTCTCTGTCCCCTCTCTCTCTCTCTGTCCCCTCTCTCTCTCTCTGTCCCCCCTCTCTCTCTCTGTCCCCTCTCTCTCTCTCTGTCCCCTCTCTCTCTCTCTCTCTCTCTGTCCCCTCTCTCTCTCTCTGTCCCCTCTCTCTCTCTCTGTCCCCCCTCTCTCTCTCTGTCCCCCTCTCTCTCTCTCTGTCCCCTCTCTCTCTCTCTCTCTCTCTGTCCCCCTTCTCTCTCTCTCTGTCCCCTCTCTCTCTCTCTCTGCCCCCTCTCTCTGTCCCCCTTCTCTCTCTCTGTCCCCCTTCTCTCTCTCTGTCCCCCTTCTCTCTGTGTCCCCCTCTCTCTGTGTCCCCCTCTCCTCTCTCTCTGTCCCCCTCTCTCTCTCTGTCCCCCTCTCTCTCTCTGTCCCCCTCTCTCTCTCTCTGTCCCTCTCTCTCTCTCTCTCTGTCCCTCTCTCTCTCTCTCTCTCTCTCTCTGTCCCCCCCTCTCTCTCTCTCTCTCTCTGTGCCCCTCTCTCTCTCTCTCTGTGCCCCTCTCTCTCTCTCTCTGTGCCCCTCTCTCTCTGTCCCCCTCTCTCTCTGTCTCTCTCTCTCTCTCTGTCCCTCTCCCCTCTCTCTTCTCTCTCTCTGTCCCCCCTCTCTCTCTCTGCCCCCCCCTCTCTCTCTCTCTCTCTCTCTGTCCCCCCCCTCTCTCTCTCTCTCTCTCTC
>NW_027507685.1:114250086-114791676 GCF_037356315.1 Lithobates pipiens | reverse complement strand
CTGCCGAGTATGGAAGGTGAAGCAGAATGGGGAACATTGGATTTATTTTCTATCTTTTTATATTCTTGCAGGGCTTAGAACGTTGGGGTCTGTAAGGCCAGACCTCACATTTATCTACGCCCCCCAATTCGCTGGATCCCTGACTGCTTCCAGAATAAGGCCGTGTGCCTCAGGTAAGGAAAGCTTTTCAATAGGATGATGTTTGACACCCAAGAAGATACCATTCTAGCGCCCTCTAGTGTGTGCTAGATATAGTGTAGGCTTGTTAGTAAATTTTAGTTAGCTCAGGGCTAGGTCTGAGTTGTGAATCTGAATCCGGGTTCAGTAAGTCAGGGCTGGATGACCCCTTGGTGCCTCCCCCTGTTTCCCGGAACATTGGAGAATGTTCTAGAACTAGTGGGCAGGAGGCTAGGAGGAGCTGCTATTAATATTTAAGGCCTCGGCCAATCCCCAGTAGAGGGCTGGCAGGGGGCAGAGTTTACTTCCATAAATAGACATGGGAAAAGCCAGCAGGGGCAGTCAGGTGGAGGAGAGAGATGCAGTGTTAAGTAGGCGGTCGATGGCCATCAGGGGTGCCCCCTAGTCGGCGTGGTTAACCATGGGCTGGGGCTCGGGTACTGGAGGTTTCCTGCTAAAACATAGGAGAAATTCTTCCTGGAGGCACAGGAGCAAGAGGACAGAGTGAACAACACTGGGGGGGGGGGGGGGGGCTACAAAAGGGGGGAGACTGCTACATGAAGTCAGTCTCCCTTGAAGACAGTGGTGTGCTTATGTCTTCAGGCCTTTCCCTAGAGATCTCGACCCCGGGTGGGTCGGTGACTCAGAGCTGGCCCGGGCGGGCTGGTGACGAGGGGCAGATGCAGCCAGGGTGGGTTGACGATGCCTGGATAAGTGGTGCTTGGCTCAGTGACCACAGAGGAAGTAGAGGAGAAAGTTAAAGCGGTGTCACTCCAATGTGCTACTATTAAGGGACTGCAAATTCCTGCCTGTAATGTGCTGTTGCTGATCTGACATCAGGCCTATCGGCTCCCCTCAAGGCGTGAGCCAGCAGAAACCAAGTGTGTGCAGGAGGCTGAAGAAGGGGAGACTGTATATAGGAGGTTGTTTGAAGTCAAGCGGGCTGGGCTGCTGTTAGAAATCACGGGGCCCCATACAGCCTACCTGATGGGGCCCTCCTGGGCAAGGGTGACTGAGGACATCGATTTTATCAGTACCTTTTCTCTACAACCTCAGCTGCACAGATGGATGAATTGGAAGCACTCTGAGGCTTCCTGCTTATTCACAAACCGAAGCATAGTAAACACTGCTTACTATGCTTCAGTGATGAATGGACACAGCGGTGATTTGGTACCGATCACTCACTGTGTTTATTCAGGAAATGAAGGAGCCGATAAATGGCATTCTCTTGTGTGCCAGCAGCAGCTGCCAGCAGGAGAGGAGGAAAGCCAGCAGCACTGTGGAGGGCACACATGGGGGGGCACAGACAGCAGATGGAAGGGACGCATGTTCTAAAACCATTCACCCTGCAGTGCAGCCAGAGGGCGGGAGAAGAGGAGAAGCTCGTAGCGCTGCAACAAGAGGCGGAAGAAGATTGGTGTCTACAAAGAGACAGTACAGCTGGCCAGTGGTGGCTTGTGCTCAATATTTTTGGCGGGGGTAGCTCCTGATTGGCTGGGGGAGAATGAGGAAGACTAGAGCGACTATTCATTCGCTATTGTCACACAAGTGGGTGTGCTCGGGGCGCAGCGCTCTGCACCCCAAGCGCACCTTTTTTTGAAGCCAATTAAAACCTCAGGCTCTAATCAAAAAAAATATTTACTAATTGGAATCCATGCGTCTGGTGCCCTGCGTGTAGATTAGGGGGCCGGTTGCATGGATGGAGGAACTGCACCCCTGTGCCCTGCATCTGGCCCTATGGCTCAGCAAGTGCCTGGGTTCCTCTTTTGAACTGATGGGGCCCGGGCCCAGTACAGGAGGGCTTGGCTGTACTGTCTTATCAGTAGCCCTGCAAGTGGGCATCCTATAACCTCCCATTCCTATCCACTGTGTATATACAGGGGCGGACTGACCAGTCGGTCACTCGGGCGCCACCCGAAGGCCCGAGGTCATTAGGGGCCCGGTCTCGGCCACATGAGAGGCCACTTGAAGTGGCTGGGCCCGTATCACATGCCGCGATCATGCAGATTACAATACTGCTAACGGCGCGCTGCTCCCCGCCGGCCCCTCCTTCCCTCCCGTCCGTCCCAGGTGATGTCACAACGCATACAGTACAAGCACCTGGGACGGACGGAGGGGCCGACGGGGAGCCGTTAGCAGTATTGTAAATGGCATGATCGCGGCATGTGATATGGGCACAGCAGAAGAGTGGAGGGGCCGGCGGGGAGCTGCGCCGTTATTATCGGCATCCGGTAAGTGAAGCCTGGGCCTGCCACAAGTGATGGGGGGCGGCGGTACAGAATGCATGGGTCCCCGGTTCCCCCAACTCAGTGTCCCTGTGTGTGTGTGTCCCCCTGTGCCCCCCCGTGTGTGAGTGTCCCCGTGTGTGTGTGTGTGTGTGAGTGTCCCCATGTGTGTGTGTGTGTGAGTGTCCCCATGTGTGTGTGTGTGTGTGTGTGTGAGTGTCCCCCTGTGTGAGTGTCCCCCTGTGTGAGTGTGAGAGTGCGTGTCCCCCTGTGTGTGCGTGTGTGTGAGTGTATCCCCCTGTGTGAGTGTATCCCCTGTGTGTGTGTGTGTGTGTGTGTGTGTGTCTGAGTGTATCCCCCTGTGTGTGTGTGTGTGTGTGTGTGTGAGTGTATCCCCCTGTGTGTGTGTGTGTGAGTGTATCCCCCTGTGTGTGTGTGTGTGAGTGTATCCCCCTGTGTGTGTGTGTGAGTGTATCCCCCTGTGTGTGTGTGTGAGTGTATCCCCCTGTGTGTGTGTGTGTGTATCCCCCTGTGTGTGTGTGTGTGTGTGTGTGTATCCCCCTGTGTGTGTGTGTGTGTGTGTGTATCCCCCTGTGTGTGTGTGTGTGTGTGTGTGTGTGTGTGTGTGTGTGTGTGTGTATCCCCCCTGTGTGTGTGTGTGTGTGTGTGTGTGTGTGTATCCCCGTGTGTGTGTGTGTGTGAGTGTATCCCCGTGTGTGTGTGTGTGTGTGAGTGTATCCCCGTGTGTGTGTGTGTGTGTGTTATCCCCCTGTGTGTGTGTGTGTGTGTGTGTGTGTGTGTATCCCCCTGTGTGTGTGTGTGTGTGTGTGTGTGTGTGTGTGTATCCCCCTGTGTGTGTGTGTGTATCCCCTGTGTGTGTGTGTGTGTGTGTGTGTGTGTGTGTGTGTGTGTATCCCCCCTGTGTGTGTGTGTGTGTGTGTGTGTGTGTGTATCCCCGTGTGTGTGTGTGTGTGAGTGTATCCCCGTGTGTGTGTGTGTGTGTGAGTGTATCCCCGTGTGTGTGTGTGTGTGTGTGTATCCCCCTGTGTGTGTGTGTGTGTGTGTGTGTGTATCCCCCTGTGTGTGTGTGTGTGTGTGTGTGTGTGTGTGTATCCCCCTGTGTGTGTGTGTGTATCCCCCTGTGTGTGTGTGTGTGTGTGTGTGTGTGTATCCCCCTGTGTGTGTGTGTGTGTGTGTATCCCCCTGTGTGTGTGTGTGTGTGTGTATCCCCCTGTGTGTGTGTGTGTGTGTGTGTGTATCCCCCTGTGTGTGTGTGTGTATCCCCCTGTGTGTGTGTGTGTGTATCCCCCTGTGTGTGTGTGTGTGTGTATCCCCCTGTGTGTGTGTGTGTGTATCCCCCTGTGTGTGTGTGTGTGTGTGTGTATCCCCCTGTGTGTGTGTGTGTGTGTATCCCCCTGTGTGTGTGTGTGTGTGTGTGTGTATCCCCCTGTGTGTGTGTGTGTGTGTGTGTGTCTGAGTGTATCCCCCTGTGTGTGTGTGAGTGTATCCCCCTGTGTGTGTGTGTGTGTGTGTATCCCCCTGTGTGTGTGTGTGAGTGTATCCCCCTGTGTGTGTGTGTGAGTGTATCCCCCTGTGTGTGTGTGTGAGTGTATCCCCGTGTGTGTGTGTGTATCCCCCTGTGTGTGTGTGTGTGTGTGTGTATCCCCCTGTGTGTGTGTGTGTGTGTGTGTGTATCCCCCTGTGTGTGTGTGTGTGTGTGTGTGTATCCCCCTGTGTGTGTGTGTGTGTGTATCCCCCTGTGTGTGTGTGTATCCCCGTGTGTGTGTGTGTGTGTGAGTGTATCCCCGTGTGTGTGTGTGTGTGAGTGTATCCCCGTGTGTGTGTGTGTGTGTATCCCCCTGTGTGTGTGTGTGTGTGTGTGTGTGTGTGTGTGTGTGTATCCCCCTGTGTGTGTGTGTGTGTGTGTGTGTGTATCCCCCTGTGTGTGTGTGTGTGTATCCCCCTGTGTGTGTGTGTGTGTATCCCCCTGTGTGTGTGTGTGTGTGTATCCCCCTGTGTGTGTGTGTGTATCCCCCTGTGTGTGTGTGTGTGTGTATCCCCCTGTGTGTGTGTGTGTGTGTGTGTATCCCCCTGTGTGTGTGTGTGTGTGTGTGTGTCCCCCTGTGTGTGTGTGTGTGTGTGTCCCCCTGTGTGTGTGTGTATCCCCGTGTGTGTGTGTGTATCCCCCTGTGTGTGTGTGTGTGTGTGTATCCCCCTGTGTGTGTGTGTGTGTGTGTCCCCCTGTGTGTGTGTGTATCCCCCTGTGTGTGTGTGTGTGTGTGTGTATCCCCCTGTGTGTGTGTGTGTGTGTGTGTGTGTATCCCCCTGTGTGTGTGTGTGTATCCCCCTGTGTGTGTGTGTGTGTGTGTGTGTATCCCCCTGTGTGTGTGTGTGTGTGTGTGTATCCCCGTGTGTGTGTGTGTGTGTGTGTGTGTATCCCCATGTGTGTGTGTGTGTGTGTGTGTGTGTGTGTGAGTGTCCCCATGTGTGTGTGTGTGTGAGTGTCCCCCTGTGTGTGTCCCCCTGTGTGTGTCCCCCTGTGTGAGTGTCCCCCTGTGTGAGTGTGAGAGTGCGTGTCCCCCTGTGTGTGCGTGTGTGTGAGTGTATCCCCCTGTGTGAGTGTATCCCCTGTGTGTGTGTGTGTGTGTGAGTGTATCCCCCTGTGTGTGTGTGTGAGTGTATCCCCCTGTGTGTGAGTGTATCCCCCTGTGTGTGTGTGTGAGTGTATCCCCCTGTGTGTGAGTGTATCCCCCTGTGTGTGTGTGTGTGAGTGTATCCCCGTGTGTGTGTGTGTGTGTATCCCCCTGTGTGTGTGTGTGTATCCCCCTGTGTGTGTGTGTGTGTGTGTGTGTGTGTGTGTGTGTGTGTGTATCCCCCTGTGTGTGTGTGTATCCCCCTGTGTGTGTGTGTGTGTGTGTATCCCCCTGTGTGTGTGTGTGTGAGTGTATCCCCGTGTGTGTGTGTGTGTGTGTATCCCCGTGTGTGTGTGTGTGTGTGTGTATCCCCCTGTGTGTGTGTGTGTATCCCCCTGTGTGTGTGTGTGTGTGTATCCCCCTGTGTGTGTGTGTGTGTGAGTGTATCCCCGTGTGTGTGTGTGTGTATCCCCCTGTGTGTGTGTGTGTGTGTGTCCCCCTGTGTGTGTGTGTGTGTGTGTGTGTGTGTGTGTGTGTGTGTGTGTGTGTCCCCCTGTGTGTGTGTGTGTGTGTATCCCCCTGTGTGTGTGTGTGTATCCCCCTGTGTGTGTGTGTGTGTGTATCCCCCTGTGTGTGTGTGTGTGTGTGTGTATCCCCCTGTGTGTGTGTGTGTGTGTGAGTGTATCCCCGTGTGTGTGTGTGTGTATCCCCCTGTGTGTGTGTGTGTGTGTGTCCCCCTGTGTGTGTGTGTGTGTGTGTGTGTGTGTGTGTGTGTGTCCCCCTGTGTGTGTGTGTGTGTGTATCCCCCTGTGTGTGTGTGTGTATCCCCCTGTGTGTGTGTGTGTGTGTGTGTATCCCCCTGTGTGTGTGTGTGTGTGTGTGTGTGTGTGTATCCCCCTGTGTGTGTGTGTGTGTGTGTGTGTGTGTGTGTGTGTGTGTGTGTGTCCCCCTGTGTGTGTGTGTGTGTATCCCCCTGTGTGTGTGTGTGTGTATCCCCCTGTGTGTGTGTGTGTGTGTGTATCCCCCTGTGTGTGTGTGTGTGTGTGTGTGTGTGTGTGTGTATCCCCCTGTGTGTGTGTGTGTGTGTGTATCCCCCTGTGTGTGTGTGTGTGTGTGTGTGTGTATCCCCCTGTGTGTGTGTGTGTGTGTGTATCCCCCTGTGTGTGTGTGTGTGTGTATCCCCGTGTGTGTGTGTGTGTGTGTGTGTGTGTGTGTGTGTGTGTATCCCCCTGTGTGTGTGTGTGTGTGTATCCCCCTATGTGTGTGTGTGTGTGTGTATCCCCCTGTGTGTGTGTGTGTGTGTGTGTGTGTATCCCCCGTGTGTGTGTGTGTGTGTGTGTGTATCCCCCTGTGTGTGTGTGTGTGTGTGTATCCCCCGTGTGTGTGTGTGTGTGTGTATCCCCCTGTGTGTGTGTGTGTGTGTATCCCCCTGTGTGTGTGTGTGAGTGTATCCCCCTGTGTGTGTGTGTGTATCCCCGTGTGTATCCCCGTGTGTGTGAGTGTATCCCCCTGTGTGTGTGTGTGTGTGTGTGTGTGTGTATCCCCCTGTGTGTGTGTGAGTGTATCCCCCTGTGTGTGTGTGAGTGTATCCCCCTGTGTGTGTGTGAGTGTATCCCCCTGTGTGTGTGTGTGTGTGTGTGTGAGTGTATCCCCCTGTGTGTGTGTGAGTGTATCCCCCTGTGTGTGTGTGTGAGTGTATCCCCCTGTGTGTGTGTGTGAGTGTATCCCCCTGTGTGTGTGTGTGTGTGTATCCCCCTGTGTGTGTGTGTGTATCCCCCTGTGCGTGTGTGTGTGTGTGTGTGTGTATCCCCCTGTGTGTGTGTGTGTGTATCCCCCTGTGTGTGTGTGTGTGTATCCCCCTGTGTGTGTGTGTGTGTGTGTATCCCCCTGTGTGTGTGTGTGTGTGTGTGTGTATCCCCCTGTGTGTGTGTGTGTGTGTATCCCCCTGTGTGTGTGTGTGTGTGTGTGTGTGTGTGTGAGTGTATCCCCCTGTGTGTGTGTGTGAGTGTATCCCCCTGTGTGTGTGAGTGTGTGTATCCGACGAATAGGAAAATCAATCCTTTTTACGAATTCAGTGAAATCTTCCTGACTTTGCCACTATCGCATCCAGATCTGAAAAAGGTTTGACTCTTACCACAATGGGTGGACTCCAAACCAGCGGAGTCTTTAGCGTGAGCAGACAGCCCTCTGCAGGGTTCTTTTGCGTGTATTCCGTTCCGGTGTACTACTACGGGCATGGATAGATGCGGATCATTCAAAGGTAACCAGCCTAGATCGAAAAGTTCCGGAAAACGTTGTACGTCCTACTTCTCCTCTCGGTCACCGTAGAGAAAGGCAAAGTGGCCGTCCGATCTCCCTGTATGTCTGGAGTTATCTAAAGCTCCCCAGCGAATCATCGGATGCCAAGGTTTTTCAGTGCGCAAACCTGTGGTGAAACACAAAACACTCGGGCCTCCCGGCCACGAGCGAGGTGTAGGGGAAAACAAAGAAGGACTCCGATCGTGAACGTACTGTTAAGCAGTCGACATAAAAAATATAAATACACAGCAGACCAAAGGTATGACCGAATAGGTCCGATTCTAAAAAGTATGCATAAAAAAACGGTTAAAATTAAGAACAAATATACACCCATGCTAGGGAATATTCTAAGCGTGGTGGTATCAGCACAAACAGCCCGACATGTTTCGTAAAAAAATTACATCCCCCCTCGGGCACAGGTGATATGCTGATCCATCACATTAAATAGCGTCACGACTAAACCAAGCCTCGATTCCGTTCGAAGGAGGTCGAGGTCGACATTACAGCCAAACCAAGCCTCACTTCCGAACGGCTACCATTTTTTCGAAGACCATAGAAATGAATCGAATCCCTAATTGGCCAAACCATGGGGGCTGTTTGTGCTGATACCACCACGCTTAGAATATTCCCTAGCACGGGTGTATATTTGTTCTTAATTTTAACCGTCTTTTTTATGCATACTTTTTATTTGTTAGAATCTGACCTATTCGGTTATACCTTTGGTCTGCTGTGTATTTATATTTTTTATTAATAAAATTGTCGACTGCTTAACGGTACGTTCACGATCGGAGTCCTTCTTTGTTTACCCCTTCCCCTCGCTCATGGCCGGGAGGCCCGAGTGTTTTGTGATTCACCACAGGTTTGCGCACTGAAAAACCTTGGCATCCGATGATTCGCTGGGGAGCTTTAGATAACTCCAGACATACAGGGAGATTGGACGGCCACTTTGCCTTTCTCTACGGTGACTGAGAGGAGAAGTAGGACGTACGACGGTTTCCGGAACTTTTTGATCTAGGCTGGTTACCTTCGAATGATCCGCATCTATCCATGCCCTCAGTAGTACACGCAAAAGAACCCTGCAGAGGGCTGTCTGCTCGCGCTGACGACTCCGCTGGTTTGGAGTCCACCCATTGCGGTAAGAGTCTAACCTTTTTCAGATCTGGATGTGATAGTGGCAAAGTCAGGAAGATTTCACTGAATTCGTAAAAAGGATTGATTTTCCTATTCATTGGCTTCTTTTTGGAACTAAGATTCCCTGATTACAAAGACTCCTTTTTTTTCTTGATTGAACACAGGATGTTTTTTTGATTTGTATTTTCTCTGTGATTTGTATTGAGTTTCTCACTTAAATTTTCACGTATATTTAGCGCAACTTTATGTATAATTTTTTCTGATTTGACCCATATTTTTATATTAGATGGTTTTTAGTTGCAGCTCTCAGGTTTGCCCCAAGCGCGATATTTTTGTTTTGTTTGTTTTGAGAGAGTGTATCCCCGTGTGTGTGTGTGTGTGTGTGTGTATCGCCCTGTGTGTGTGTGGTGTGCGAGTGTCCCCCTGTGTGTGTGTCTCCCCCCTGTGTGTGTGTGAGAGAGAGTGTCCCCCTGTGTGTGTGTGTGTCCCCGTCTGAGTATGCGTGTCCCTGTGTGTGTGTGTGTGTGTGTGAGTGTATCCCCCTGTGTGTGGTGTGTGTGTGTGTGTGTGTCTCCCTGTGTGTGTGTCACTGTGTGTGGTGTGTGTGTCACTGTGTGTGGTGTGTGTGTCCCCCTGTGTGTGTGTGTGTGTCCCCCTGTGTGTGTGTCCCCGTGTGTGTGTGTGTGTGTGTGTGTGTCCCTGTGTGTGTATGTGTGTGTGTCCCCCTGTGTGTGTGTGTCCCCCTGTGTGAATGTGTGTGTGTCTCCCCCCTGTGTGAGTGTGTGTCCCCGTCTGAGTGTATGTGTGTGTGTGAATCCCCCTGTGTGTGCGAGTGTCCCGGTGTATGTGTGTGTGTGAATCCCCCTGTGTGTGTGTGTGTGAGTGTATCTCCCTGTGTGTGTGTGTGTGTGTGTGTGTCCCTGTGTGTGTGTCCCTGTGTGTGTGTGTGTGTGTGTCCCTGTGTGTGTGTGTGTGTCCCTGTGTGTGTGTGTGTGTCCCTGTGTGTGTGTGTGTGTCCCTGTGTGTGTGTGTGTGTGTCCCTGTGTGTGTGTGTGTGTCCCTGTGTGTGTGTGTGTGTGTCCCTGTGTGTGTCCCTGTGTGTGTGTGTGTGTGTGTGTGTGTCCCTGTGTGTGTGTGTGTCCCTGTGTGTGTGTGTGTGTGTCCCTGTGTGTGGTGTCCCTGTGTGTGGTGTGTGTGTCCCCCTGTGTGTGTGTGTGTGTGTGTGTGTGTGTGTGTGTATCCCCCTGTGTGTGTGTGTGTGTCCCAGTGTGTGTGTGTGTGTGTGTGTGTCCCCCTGTGTGTGTGTGTGTGTCCCCCTGTGTGTGGTGTGTGTGTGTGTCCCTGTGTGTGGTGTGTGTGTCCCCCTGTGTGTGTGCGTGTGTCCCCCTGTGTGTGTGCCCCCCTGTGTGTGTGCGTGTGTCCCCCTGTGTGTGTGCGTGTGTCCCCCTGTGTGTGTGTGTGTGTGTGTGTGTCCCCCTGTGTGTGTGTGTGTGTCCCCCTGTGTGTGTGTGAGAGTGTATCCCCGTGTGTGTGAGAGTGTGTCCCTGTGTGTGTGTGTGTCCCTGTGTGTGGTGTGTGTGTCCCTGTGTGTGGTGTGTGTGTCCCTGTGTGTGGTGTGTGTGTCCCTGTGTGTGGTGTGTGTGTCCCCCTGTGTGTGGTGTGTGTGTCCCCCTGTGTGTGTCCCCCTGTGTGTGTGTCCCCCTGTGCGTGTGTGTGTGTGTCCCCCTGTGCGTGTGTGTGTCCCCCTGTGCGTGTGTGTGTCCCCCTGTGTGTGTGTGTGTGTGTGTCCCCCTGTGTGTGTCCCCCTGTGTGTGTGTGTGTGTATCCCCCTGTGTGTGTGTGTGTGTGTGTCCCCCTGTGTGTGGTGTGTGTGTCCCCCTGTGTGTGGTGTGTGTGTCCCCCTGTGTGAGTGTGTGTGTGTCTCCCCCCCTGTGTGAGTGTGTGTCCCCGTCTGAGTGTGCGTGTCCACCTGAGTGTATGTGTGTGTGTGTGAATCCCCCTGTGTGTGCGAGTGTCCCCGTGTGTGTGTGTTTCTTCCCCTGTGTGTCCCCCTGTGTGCGAGTGTGTGTCTCTCCCCCTGCGTGCGAGTGTGTGTCTCTCCCCCTGCGTGCGAGTGTGTGTCTCTCCCCCTGCGTGCGAGTGTGTGTCTCTCCCCCTGCGTGCGAGTGTGTGTCTCTCCCCCTGCGTGCGAGTGTGTGTCTCTCCCCCTGCGTGCGAGTGTGTGTCTCTCCCCCTGCGTGCAAGTGTGTGTCTCTCCCCCTGTGTGCGAGTGTGTGTGCGTGTGTCCCCCTGTGTGTGTGTGCCCCCCTGTGTGTGATATCTATATCTGTTTTTAAAAAAAAAATCGCAGCGAGTGGCGGCTCACCTACACTACATGTATTTACAATAAATATATATAATATTTAAATTATCTTTTATAAATGGTCCCTTCAATGCCTGTAATGTGTTTTGTAATAAATTGTGGTGACTGCTCATCTTTTTGGTCTATTTTTTAGCCTTACCGGTAAGGAAAATCCAAGCGGCTCCCGTGCTCCGCAGCACCCGGGGCCCACAGTGAGGAATTCTCATGTCAGCCCCGCTCCTACATCTTTACCATCTGATCCAGAAAACGCTCCTCCAAAGAACTGCAGATGCCCCTCCTTGTACTGTGACCTTCCAGTAGACGATGCCGGCTCCCACCAGAGTCCGTATCTGATGTTCCAGAAATATATGTCCAGTTTGTTGTAATTTAACGTGAAATTATAGACAATATTAATAAAAGAAAACTCTGAAATTACCACTTTTTTTTTTCTGCTGTTTTGCTTTAGTTCATGTTTGCACCTTCATTCTTTATCGTGATGATCCTTTCAGTGGCGGGGGGGCCTCCCTCCAACAAGGTGACAACGTTCTCTTCTGATGAGTGGACACCATTGCACATGTTGGCACTGAAAACCCGGCCATACCTAGCCCCTCCCCCTGGTGTTGTAACAACAGCCCAAATAGCCTAAGGGCCAGTTCACACTGCAGGCGAGGCGAGGCGACTCCGACTTGCCTCGCCGCGACCTCAGCGGCAACTTGCAGATGACTTTTGTATAGAAGTCAATGCAAGTCGCCCCGAGGTCGCCCAAAAGTAGTACAGGAACCTTTTTTCTGAGTCGGAGCGACTCGAGTCGCTCCTCTCAGAACGGTTCCATTGTACAGAATGGGGGCGACTTGCGAGAGCGAGGCGAGGCGAGTCGTGTCGCCTGGCATCGCCCGCTGTGTGAACCGGCTCTAACTGTGGTTGTGTAAGCAGTCCATTGGAGTGCCCCCGTCTGACAGAAGTGACATGGGGCCTCCTTCAGTTCTGACTCCAGTGGCCTGTAGAGCACCATAAATCCCCATGAAGACGATGTCATAGGGCCTAAAAGTGTTGTCTGAAGTCTTCCTGGACTATGGAAGTACAATGCTGCAGGCATTGAATAGGGTTTTTTTTTTTTTTTTCTTACCAAATATGGATTTTTTTGATTTTTATTTTTGTTACCATCTGGGCTTAAAAAAAAATGTATTGCGTGCTGCTCTTGTCTGTATCATTTTTCTGGTCTCACGTAGGTGGCTTGGAGCTACACAACACAGAGCAGGTGGTCTGTTTGTTAGTCGGCCAAGGTAAGTATATATTGGGATTTGGGGGGGGGGGGGGGGGGTGTTACAGCAAACCTGTTATTTTTCCATTAATGAAGCATAAGGACTGTAGCCTTTCATCCACACACAGTGAGGCAGCAGGGCTGACAGTCGGCACACCTGGAATTGGTGGATTCTGAGGACTTTACTGGTAGACAAAGCTCTGCAGGACCGCAAAAATCTGAGGCATGGGCTGCAGGACAGGTGAGAATCAACTGGGTTCTTTCATTGTGTTTGTTTTTTTGTTTTTTCTAGTTTTTGCAGCAGAATTATTTTTATAAGGGTCTTGCCAAAAAGAAAACTCCTATTGTATGGGGATACCTGTATCTGACTGCAGGATATTGTACATGCAAATGTAATGGGAAAGCTGCAAGGCAATCGCATGAATAGATTATGAGATCTATGGGGGGGGGGGGCGGCTACAATGTACTGAACACCCCCAGAAAGCAACATTTTTTACATTTATTTTTTGGCAGCTTTAGATTGATAATGTGCTAAATGTTATATATCATCATGTTCAGGAAGTTGTATCAATATAATATTATTAAAATTATATATATAATATATATAATTTATTTTTTTTTTCCACAAGGAAAAATACAAAATTCCAATACTTACTCATAGAAAAAGTAAACCCGTATACTATAGAAATACATTGAGGTACAAGGTATCATAAAGATGATATGTATACTCCCCAGCCACTTTCTTGGGTACACCTTGCTTGTCCTGGGTTGGTCCCTTATGCTAGTAGCAGGTGGGACCCCCTTTATTAGGCGCACCTTGCTAGTAATGTGTTGGACCCCCTTTTATTAGGTGCACCTTGCTAGTAGTGGATTGGACCCCCTTTATTGGGTGCACCTTGCTAGTAGTGGGTTGGTGCACCTTGCTAGTAGTGGGTTGGACCCCCTTTATTGGGTGCACCTTGCTAGTAGTGGGTTGGACCCCCTTTATTGGGTGCACCTTGCTAGTAGTGGGTTGGACCCCCTTTATTGGGTGCACCTTTCTAGTAGTGGGTTGGATACCCTTATTGGGTCTACCTTTCTAGTAGTGGGTGTAGGTATCATAAAGATGATATGTACAGTGCCTTGCAAAAGTATTCGGCCCCCTTGAACTTTTCAACCTTTTACCACATTTCAGGCTTCAAGCATAAAGATATAACAATTTTATTTTTTGTGAAGAATCACCAACAAGTGGGACACAATTGTGAAGTGGAATGAAATCTATTGGATTTTTGAAACTTTTTTAACTTCTAAAAAAATGAAAAGTGGGGCGTGCAAAATTATTCAGCCCCCTTGTGTTAATACTTTATAGAGCCACCATTTGCTGCGATTACAGCTGCAAGTCGCTTGGGGTATGTCTCTATCAGTTTTGCACATTGAGAGACTGAAATTCTTGCCCATTCTTCCTTGCAAAACAGCTCGAGCTCAGTGAGGTTGGATGGAGAGCATTTGTGAACAGCAGTTTTCAGCTCTTTCCACAGATTCTCGATTGGATTCAGGTCTGGACTTTGACTTGGCCATTCTAACACCTGGATACGTTTATTTGTGAACCATTCCTTTGTAGATTTTGCTGTATGTTTGGGATCATTGTCTTGTTGGAAGATAAATCTCCGTCCCAGTTTCAGGTCTTTTGCAGACTCCAACAGGTTTTCATCCAGAATGGTCCTGTATTTGGCTGCATCCATCTTCCCCTCAATTTTAACCATCTTCCCTGTCCCTGCTGAAGAAAAGCAGGCCCAAACCATGATGCTGCCACCACCATGTTTGACAGTGGGGATGGTGTGTTGAGGGTGATGAGCTGTGTTGCTTTTACGCCAAACATATCGTTTTGCATTGTGGGTTTGATTTTGGTTTCATCTGACTAGAGCACCTTCTTCCACATGTTTGGTGTGTCTCCCAGGTGGCTTGTGGCAAACTTTATATGGATATCTTTGAGAAATGGCTTTCTTCTTGCCACTCTTTCATAAAGGCCAGATTTGTGCAGTGTACGACTGATTGTTGTCCTATGGACAGACTCTCCCACCTCAGCTGTAGTTCTCTGCAGTTCATCCAGAGTGATCATGGGCCTCTTGGCTGCATCTCTGATCAGTCTTCTCCTTGTCTGAGCTGAAAGTTTAGAGGGACGGCCAGGTCTTGGTAGATTTGCAGTGGTCTGATACTCCTTCCATTTCAAAATGATCGCTTGCACAGTGCTCCTTGGGATGTTTAAAGCTTGGGAAATCTTTTTGTATCCAAATCCGGCTTTAAACTTCTGCTCAACAGTATTACGGACCTGCCTGGTGTGTTCCTTGGTCTTCATGATGCTCTCTGCGCTTTCAACAGAACAAACGGAGACTATCACAGAGCAGGTGCATTTATACAGAGACTTGATTATACACAGGTGGATTCTATTTATCACCATCAGTCATTTAGGACAACATTGGATCATTCAGAGATCCTCACTGAACTTCTGGAGTGAGTTTGCTGCACTGAAAGTAAAAGGGCCGAATAATTTTGCACGCACCACTTTTCAGTTTTTTATTTGCTAAAAAAGTTATCCAATAGATTTCGTTCCACTTCACAATTGTGTCCCACTTGTTGGTGATTCTTCACAAAAAAATTAAAATTTTATATCTTTATGTTTGAAGCCTGAAATGTGGCAAAAGGTTGAAAAGTTCAAGGGGGCCGAATACTTTCGCAAGGCACTGTATACTCCCCAGCCAATTTCTTGGGTACACCTTGCTAGTTCTGGGTTGGTCCCTTATGCTAGTAGTGGGTTGGACCCCCTTTATTTGGGCCACCTTGCTAGTAGTAGGTTGGACCCCCCTTTATTAGGTCACCCTTGCTAGTTCCAGGTTGGACCCCCCTTTATTAGTTCCCCCTTGCTAGTAGCGGGTTGGACCCCCTTTATTAGGTCCTCCTTGCTAGTAGCGGGTTGAGCCCCTTTATTAGGTCCCCCTTGTCAATAGTGGGTTGGACCCTTTTTTATTAGGTGCACCTTGCTACACCCGAGTTGGACCCCCTTTTGCCTTCATTCTTCATGGCATAGACACAACAAGGTGTTGGAAACGTTCCTCAGACACTTCCAAGGTTGGATGTGTTGTGTGTTCAGAGATGATATTCTGCATACCTTGGGTGTAACGAGTGATGATTTGAGTTTGTTTCCTTTCTGTCATCTGGAACCAGTCTGGTGGGGGAGAGTTTTACTTTTAATGTCTTTAATGTCCCATCTGCTCCGAATGTTGCCTTACAATGTTGGTGAAGCCCAGATGAAGAAGGGTCCTGGAGTTAGTATTTCCTTTCCCAAATGACCACCAGATGGAGCACATGAGCACATTATTCTGGAATTCATGGGTTGTACGCCTCTACGGTCTGAGAGCAGTGACAGCATCGGGAAATGTCAACTTTTTTTAAAGATTTTAGAATAGACATATAACTGAAGGATGACAGAATTCAGAGACGGATGGAGGGAAATAGCTGGACAGATGGGTGGGCGGGGAGGAGCGATAAAGGTAAGGATGGACATGGAGAGGGATAGACAGATGGAGAGGGATGAATAAACTGGTGGATAGAGGAAGAGTTGGATGGAGAGAGGAAAGGATGGAAAGGTTGTTCACTCTCTCCCAGGGGATTTTTGCGATACCACCATATACTTATTTGGGATGATGCTAGCTGGGATCTGGATCCACCATATTGGATAAATAGTTAGGCTTCTACCTGTGGTCTTTTTTTGTGACTTAAGGATCCTTTTTGATGTATTCATCATGGCACACAACATCTCCCATCCAATATCCCCTGTTCAATAAGATTTTGATGATCAGCTCACAGGTGGCCTCTATAGGTTTCGGCGGTATTCAGCTTCAAATGCCCCTGAGCTTTTTCAGGTTTTTCTTCATTGGAAATCTTTAATTTTTTTTTTGTCCAATCACTGATTGATTAACACGTATTTACGTGATCCTCCTGCAAGATAGTGAGATCCTTCTCTTCTTTGTAATTTCTGAACCCCAAACGTGTCCTGAAGAAGTGTACCATGAAACGCGTAGACACATTAGGGCTCACGCGTATCGATTTTATATCTGTATATGTGATTTTTTATTATTTTTCATGTCTCTGGTCTTTATACTACATGTACTTTTTCAATAAATGTTAAATATTTTTGTACTCTCTCTTGAAAGTCCGACCATAGGTTTTGTTTGAATTCTTTTTTCTTCTTCTTTTTGTTCCCAACATTTGCAGATGAGGCAATGTGAGTGCTTTTTCTCTTTTTTTTTTTTTTTAATTCAGGAAAGGATGGAGAGAGATGAACAAACTGGTGTGTAGAGGAAGAGTTGGAGAGAAATTTGAGTGAGAGATAGATGGATAGATTGCACATTGTCCTGGAACTCGCATGGTTTTGCACCTCTACAGTGTATGGGAGAGAAGTCGGAGCATGGGGAAATTGTTACATTTTACTTTAAAGATAATTGGATTCCTAGCGAGAGATGGAGGATGCAGGTAGAGAAAGAAGGATGGCAGCAAATAGTTGGACAAATGGAGAGAGATGGAAGGAGGTAAAAGATGGACGGCGAGAGGAACACTGCGAGATGGAAGATAGGGACATTGAAGAGAGAGAGATGGAGCGATATGGATAGAGGGAAACATGAACAGACAGTGAGAGAATGGACAAACTAGTGGGTAGAGTAAGGGTTGCATGGTTAGAGAGCGAGAGATGGATGGAAGGCTAGACAGACTGAGAATGGACAAACTGAAGGACAGATGGAGAAGAGAAGGCGCTGATCAGAGTGGAAGAGTTGGATGGACAGAGAGAGACGTAAGGATGGAAAGAGAGGATGGATGGATGGATGGACAGAGGAGGATACTCAGAGAGATAGTGTTGGATAGATGGCGAAAGATCAACGGGTGGAGAGAGAAGACGGACATGTGGACAAAGAGAAGAGGAAGCCCAGAGAGGGAGAGATGAATGGACAGAGGGGGTGGACAAAGAGGGACAGGTGGACGGAAAAACCAAGGACGGTCATAGATGGAAAGTTGGCTGGACAGAGAGAGATTGGTTTTAGATTTGTTTCCAACATTTTATAGATCTCCATCATAAGGATGTCCTCTATAAAGATGGCCTCCCCATTCTCTGGAATGGCCCAGTGGTAATTCAGTGTTTCTCATCTCACGCCCTCATGAAGATGTCCTCCTCTACAAATAACGTTTGTAACCCCCAACCCCTTCAGTACAGTTTTTTTTTGTTTTGTTTTGTTTTTTTTTCAAATATTCCACTGACCCTTTAAAAATGTAACTTGCTTAAATTAGAGTTCCTCTATAATGGCAATGGTGGCATTCCCAAACACACTTCAAGCCCACTGATGGCAATTCCTACCCCCACACCCAAAGCTGACAACTTTCAGGGTGGATAAGAAAACTTTGTCACTTTTTTTTATTTATTTTTTTGCGTTTTGTTTTTTATCCATTTTTTTTTTTCAGGTGATGTAGGATCTACTCCAATACTCAGGATTATATAGATCAAGGCGCAACACATTAGTGGAAAATGGGTATAAGGAAGATGTCATGAAGGCCATTAATAGTTGCCACCATTCTCTCTAGAAATGGAGAAAGGTGCAAGCTTTCGGAATACCTTTTTTGCTCCCTTTTATACAATATATACCTTTTGGGCCACATCATATGTACCAAAGGCCTGCAGGTTGAGCTCCCTATGGAGGGCCCAGAGGGTTCAGTGATATTTATTTGTTCTCTGAGCCTCTTATCCCTCCGCTCCGACAAAAGGCCTGCACCCCAAAAAGTGAGGAGAGACTCCTGTGTCCCCGATGTATCTCTCATCCTTCGCTTTTGGACAGTACAAGGTTCTAATGTCCTACTATTTATTTTTTTTACTTTTTATTGAAGAGTGTTTTTCAGTGTAAAATACCTACATAAGATCTTCAGTATATGTAGGACATATAGAGAAGTCCAGTCCAAAGGCTGAAATGATAAAGTGCAACCACATGCGTTCTAATAGGAAAGCAGAAAACACCACCTGCTTATAGGCCTGGTACTTCCAGTCCAACCAATGGGTGACCATGCAAGCTATATGTAGACGTGGAGTTTATTCTATTGGGGGAGCAGTGAAGGATAATTCCAAGCTTCTACCACAGGGCCTGAAAAAAGACTAAGGTGTGGTGTGGGAATGGAGAAGGAAAGTAGATGGAAGGCACGGAGGAGGATGGGGGACACAAAATTGTCACACTTGGAGCTGCATCCTTCTTGACTATGCGATTGTAGAATGGTCCGCAGAGAATACTCAGAATTGCCTGGAAAATGTGTAATCCAAAGGGACCAATCCCTTTTTTTTTTTTTTAACTTCTTGACTTTATTATAAAGAATGGCCACCAAGTTTTTATTCTCTAGGTACCTTGCCATCTTCTGTTTACCTTGTGACCCAATGGCGTACTGGACCACCAACATTGTCCAGGGTGTGTTTAGCAGCCACTAAGATAGACATCAGTCTAAATGGATTGATTGTACACCCCATTGGTTGAAGGTTTGGTAATGCTGTGGCCCTTGCGTAGTGTGTTTGGTGCTTTTTTATTTATTTATTTTATTTATTTTTCTTGCAGAGCACCCGGTCTTCTACATCTAACTTCGATCAGTGCCTACCAGTGCAGCCTATCAGTGCCTACCAGTGCAGCCTATCAGTGCCCACCAATGCAGCCTATCAGTGCCCACCAGTGCAGCCTATCAGTGCCGCCTCATCAGCCCACTTCAATGAAGGAGAAAAATTACCTGTTTGCAAAATTTTATAACAAACTATTAACCACTTCCCGACCGCCGCACGACGATGTACGTCGACAGAATGGCATGGGCAGGCATATGGGCGTACATCCGATCTCTGTGCGATTCGAGTTCAGCCATACAAATAGTATGGCTGAATTTGCGTCGCACCCGCCGCACCTGACGCACCCGCCGCAAATTCGCACGGGACCCTTTTTTTGGTCCGCAGCAGAATCGGATCGCATGGGTGTTCACACCATGCGATCCGAGTTTGCAGATCGCACTGCGATATGCGAACTGATCTGGGGGTGTCATTAACATTTCACTGACACTCCCAGAAGTTCGCATAGGGCAGTGTGAACTGCTGCCGGGAGGCATGCGATGCGGGAACCCGCCGCGGATTCGTGGCGTTCCCGCATCGCTCCAGTGTGAACCCAGCCTAATAAGCGATCGTTTTTCTGATCACTGTATTAGTGTCACAGGTGACGCTAGTTAGGCAGGTAGGTATTTAGGTTCGCCGCAGCTTTTTATAGCGCCAGGGACCCCCATATACTACTGCATAAAGCCCCCTGATTTCCCCCTAGTTAACCCTTTCACCAGTGATCACCATATAACTGTTACAGGTGACGCTGGTTGGTTAGTTATTTTTTTATAGTTTCAGGGCACCCGCCATTTATTACCTAATAAAGGTTTAACCCCCTGATCACCCGGCGGGTGATATAAGTTTGAGGGTCAGATAAGGTCTGCGTCGCCCCAGGCAGCGTCAGGTTAGTGCCAGTACCGCTAACACCCACGCACAAAGCATAAACCTCCCTTAGTAATATAGTATCTGATCAGATCTATATTAGCGTCGCCAGCAGTTTAGGTTTCCCAAAACGCATTGTTAGCGGGATCAGCCCAGATACCTGCTAGCACCTGCGTTTAGCCCCTCCGCCAAGCCCAGACCAGCCCACCCAAGTGCAGTATCGATCGATCACTGTCACTTACAAAACACAACACACATAACTGCAGCGTTTGCAGAGTCAGGCCTGATCCCTGCGATCGCTAACAGTTTTTCTTGTAGCGTTTTGATACAGTCGCTGACAGCCTAGGTGTTTTTTTACCTGTGAGTGTCACTAGTGTACCCCTAAATTTAGGGGTGTCTACTTTCCAAAATGGGGTCATTTGGGGGGGTTTGTGCCATCTTGGCATTTTATGTCCTTCAAAACTGTAATAGGTAGTGAGGAGTGAAGTCAAAAATTTACGCCCTTAGAAAACCTGAAGGCGGTTCTTGGATTTCGGGGCCCCGAACGCGGCTAGGCTCCCAAAAAATCCCACACATGTGGTATCCCCGTACTCAGGAGAAGCAGCAGAATTTATTTTGGGGTGTCATTTCACATATGTCCATAGCATGTGTGAGCAATATATCATTTAGTGACAACTTTGTGAAAAAAATAAAAATAAAAAAAGTTTGTAATTTTCCCGCAACTTGTGCCAAATATAAAATATTCCATGGACTCAACATGCCTCTCAGCAAATAGCTTGGGGTGTCTACTTTCTAAAATGGGGTCATTTGTGGGGGTTTTGTGCCATCTTGGCATTTTATGGCCTTCAAAACTGTGATAGGTAGTGAGGAGTGAAATTACAAATGTATGCCCTTAGAAATCCTGAAGGTGGTGCTTGGCTTTCGGGGCCCCGTACGCGGCTAGGCTTCCAAAAAGTCGACCACATGTGGTATCCCCGTACTCAGGAGAAGCAGCAGAATGTATTTTGGGGTACAATTCCACATATAACCATGGCATGTGTGAGCAATATATCATTTAGTGACAACTTTGTGTAAAAAAAAAAAAAAAAAAAAAATTTTTTTGTCATTATTCAATCGCTTGAGGCAAAAAAATAAAATATTCAATGGGCTCAACATGCCTCTTATCAATTTCCTTAGGGTATCTACTTTCCAAAATGGGGTCATTTGGGGGGGTTTTGTACTGTCCTGCCATTTTAGCACCTCAAGAAATGAGATAGGCAGTCATAAACTAAAAGCTGCGTAAATTCCAGAAAATGTACCTTAGTTTGTAGATGTGACAACTTTTGCGCAAACCAATAAATATACAGTTATTGACTTTTTTTTTACCAAAGACATGTGGCTGAATACATTTTGGCCTAAATGTATGACTAAGATTGAGTTTATTGGATTTTTCTAATAACAAAAAGTAGAAAATATCATTTTTTTTCAAAATTTGCGGTCTTTTTACGTTTATATCGCAAAAAATTAAAATCGCAGAGTCAGTCAAATACCTTTAAAAGAAAGCTCTATTTGTGGGGAAAAAAAGGACGCAAATTTTGTTTGGGTACAACATTGCATGACCGCGCAATTACCAGTTAAAGCAGCGCAGTGCCAAATTGTAAAAAGACCTCTGGTCATTGACCAGCAAAATGGTCCGGTCTCAAAGTGGTTAAACATGATTTATTTTTTTTTGCATTTTTTTTGTTTGTTTAGCAAAAAATAAAACTCCCAGCTCTAATTAAATACCACCAAAAGAAAGCTCTATTTGTGGGGAAAAAAATGATAAAAATTTAATTTGGGTACAGTGTTGTATGCCCGCGCAATTGTCATTCAAAGTGCATCAGCGCTGAAAGCTGAAAATTGGTCTGGGACTGAGGGGGGTTTAAGTGCCCAGTAAGCAAGTGGTTAAACAGAAATAACATCATTTAAAACTGCGGTTTTAATGTTATATCTGGTTCTTGCAATATGGTTAAAAATCATTGAGAAAAATGGCATGGGTAGCCCTCCCTGCCCATTACCAGCCCCTTTGGGTCTTGTACGCATATTAAGGGGAACCCCGTACCCATATTAAAAAAAGGAAATGCATGTGGCCCCCAGGCCCTATATACTCAGAACAGCAGTATACAGGCGGTGCAAACAAGACAGGGACTGTGTAGGTTTGTTGTGTTAAGTTGAATCTGTTTGTAATTTTCAACTGGTACATTTTTAAAGTGTAGCTCCAGTCAAAAAAACTATTTTTAAGCTTTTTGGAAAACATAGGGAAGGGTTATCACCCCTGTATAATTTGTTTTGTCGTACATCGTTTTTCATCTCACTTGCTGTTGTCTCCTTCCGTTCGCAAGTAGGAGATGTTTGTAAGTTGGATGTTTGAAAGTAGGGGCCTGCCCTATATGCTCTGCAGAAATGGCGGAACAAGGTGTTGGTTTTACCACAACATTGTAAGCCCTCAAAGTGACTCTTGCTGGGCGCTGGAGCGCCCTGCTGTGAACGATTATATCAAGAATTGTAATTACATGCCATTGTTGAACAGTGGTAGAAAAATTGACCTTTGGTGGTTGTGGTGTTGGTGCCACAACACTATAAGTCCTCACAGTTACTCTGGGTGGGCACAGGAATGGGCCCTCCTGTGAAATATTATATCAAGAATTGTAATTACATGTCCCTGTTAAACAGGGACAGAAAAATTGGGCCTTAGGCACTGGTGCTGGTGCCACGACACTGCAACCTCTCCCATATACTCTAGTTTTATTGCAGGAATTAGCCCTGCTGCAAAGCATTGCATCAAAAATTGTAATTAAACGCCCCTGTTAAACAGGGGCAGAAAAATTGGGCTGATGGCATCACCCAGAACCAGAAATGTTCTTCCAACATATCAGCGGAGGAGGAAGAGGATAGACAATCAACATAACAGGACAGTCACTCAGCATCAGCATAGGGAGTCTTGAAGGGATGTGATATTTCAAAAAAAATTATTCGGTTACATCAGCTTCAGGTGCTTGGTAGCTGTGGGTGATCCAAGACTGATTCATCTTGATGAAGGTCAGTCGATCAACTGATTCGGTGGACAGGCGCACCCTGTGATCGGTAACAAAGCCACCAGCAGCACTGAAGGTGCGTTCCGAAAGAACGCTGGATGCAGGACAGGCCAGTAGCTCAATTGCATACTGGGCAAGCTCTGGCCAGTGATCCATCCTCAAGACCCAGTAAGCCAGAGGATTTTCGGTGGGAAAGGTGTCCAAGTCCTAGGTTTTCCTGCACCATGTAAATCGGACGCTGGCGATGGTTGCTGGAACCGATCATACCTTGGGGCTGCGGACTAAAAAATTGTCTGAAAGCATCAGTCAGACGGCCACCTTCTCCACCGCTCCTTCTGACCGATGCCTCAGCAACACGTTGTCCATGACCAGGAGTTTGTAACCTCCCAGTCTCTGGGAACGCGTTGCACAGACCTCTCTGCAAGGCCTCCCGGAGATGTCTCATCCTCTGCTCCCTCTGCGATGGCAAGATAAGGTCGGCAACCTTACCCTTGTACCGTGGATCAAGGAGAGTGGCCAGCCAGTAATGGTCCCTCTCCTTGATCCGAAGAATACAAGGATCCTTCCGCAGGCTTTGCAGGATCAGGGAGGCCATGCAGCGTAGGTTAGCTGAGGCATTCGGTCCAGAGTCCTCTGGGCCACTAAGGACAACATGATCCGCAGCTACCTCCTCCCAGCCACGTACAAGTCCACGGGTTTCTTGGGACTGTAAATCATCCCTACAAGACTGCTGCTGCTGCTGCTGCTGAATGCCAGCCTCCACCTCCATGCTGACACAATCATCATCCTCCTCCTCCTCCTCCTCATCCTCTTCCTGTGTGATGGGTGGCACAGCAGGAACACTGTCTGGATAAAGGGGGTCTTGAGAGGCAAGGAAGTCCTCCTCTTCCTGCCTCTGTTCTGCCTCAAGTGCCCTTTTCATTATTCCACGCAGCGTATGCTCCAAGAGGTGGACAAGAGGTACAGTGTCACTGATGCATGCACTGTCACTGCTCACCATCCTTGTGGCCTCCTCAAACGGTGACAGGACAGTGCATGCATCCCTGATCATGCCCCACTGGCGTGGTGAGAAAAAACCGAGCTCCCCTGACCCTGTCCTGGTTCCGTAGTTGCACAGGTACTCATTGATGGCCCACTGCTGCGTGTGCAGCCGCTGCAGCATGGCTAACGTGGAGTTCCACCTGGTGGGCATGTCACATATAAGGCGGTTCTTGGGCAGGTTCAACTCCTTTTGGAGCTCAGCCAGCCGAGCACAGGCATTAAATGATTGGCGGAAATGCACACAGACTTTCCTGGCCTGCTTCAGGACATCCTGTAAGCCGGGGGACCTGCCCGAGAACCGCTGCACCACCAGGTTAAGGACGTGAGCTACACAGGTCACATTGGTCAGTTGTCCCTGTCGGAGGGCGGAGAGGAGGTTGGTGCCATTGTCCCAAACCACCATTCCTGGCTTAAGCTGGCGTAGAGTCAACCACCTCTCGGTCTGCCCCTGCAGAGCTGACAAAACATCCGCCCCAGTGTGGCTCCTGTCCCTCAAACAAACCACAAGCACGGCATGGCATCGTTTTGCCTGCGTACTTGCGTAGCCCCTGGAACGCCTACGGAGCACCACTGGTTCTGAGGACAGAGCACTGGAAGAGGCCATGGAGGAAGAAGAAGAGGAGGGGGTGGAGGAGAGAGGTGTGTCACAACCAATAGTAGCATTTTGGAGGCGTGGTGGCGGAACAACCTCCAACACTACTGCACCTTGTCCTGCATCCTTCCCAGCTGCCAGAAGAGTGACCCAATGGGCCGTGAAAGACAGGTAACGTCCCTGTCCATGCCTGCTGGACCATGAGTCAGCGATAATATGCACCTTACCGCTGACCTCCCTGTCCAGCGAGGCAAGGACATTGCCTTCCACATGCCGGTAGAGAGCCGGAATCGCCTTCCGTGAGAAAAAGTGGCGTTTGGGGACCTGCCACTGAGGAACCGCACATTGTACAAACTCAGGGAAGGGGGCCGAGTCTACCAACTGAAAAGGCAGCAGTTGAAGTGCTAGCAATTTAGCCAAGCTAGCATTCAACCGCTGGGCATGTGGATGGCTGGGAGTGAACTTCTTACGCCGGTCCAGCAGATGGGGCAAGGACATTTGCCTGCAATAATCGGACGTGGGTGTACTGCTAGCAGAGGGCCCGGAAGCACTTGGCTGTGACACACCTAATTCTACACCTTCATTCCTCTCAGAGCAGGTTTCAGAGAGGACTGAAGGTCTAGTGGGGTTGGAGATGCCAGCTGATGAGGAGTAGGGATGAGCTTCGTGTTCGAGTCGAACGTACGTTCGACTCGAACATTGGCTGTTCGGCCGTTCGGCGAATTCCGAACGTTTGGGCCGTTCGCGTCAAAATTCGAGTGACGCGCGCGCGGACCACAATGCACTGCGGTGGCGCATTGCATTGCTGCCCCATGATTGGCCAAGCATGCACTGTGACCCCGCATGCTTGGCCAATCGCAGCGCCGGCAGCGAGGAGAGCCATGATTGGCCACAGGCATCCTGCCTGTGGCCAATCATAGCTCAGGCTGTGTAGTGCACGCCCCACACTATATAAGGCCGCCTTTGAGGCGGCCTTGTGTAGTGTGTTACTTAGCATCTGAAGCAGTGGGTGTTCTGTGTACCTTCAACACAGTACACACCAATCGTTTTTGGCTGATTTCCTATCTTGCTGCTGTGTAGTGGTTGTTGTCTGTGCCCTGACTGCAGTATACACCACTATATTCACCTCACCTATATAGCTAGTGATCTAGCTTTAACCACTTAACAACTGCCCATTGCCGATTAACGGCTTCAGGGGGGTTGTTTAACTCTGAGAGGCCGTTAATTAACGGCCTCCCAGAATTCTGCTCTCGCGTGCCCCGAGGTGTGCGCACTCGAGAGCATCCGTGACCGCCGGGTCGCATCACAGATCACGGTAAACGGCCGCTCATAGCGGCCGTTTACCACGTGATTGCTCCGTCAAATGACGGAGTGATCACTTGGAAACAAACCGGCGTCATGTTATGACGCCTGTTCCTCCCTCCCCTCTCTGTACCGATCGGTACAGCGGAGGGGAAAGAGATCGGTGTCAGCAGCAATGTGGGCTGCATCTGCAGTGCCCACATCGCTGCTCACCAAATTTAACCCCTCAATTCCCTGCCAATACTCTGCAATACCAGTGCATACTCTGCAGTACCCTGCCATTACTCTGCAGTACCCCGCCATTACTCTGCAGTGCAGTACCCTGCCATTACTCTGCAGTGCAGTACCCTGCCATTACTCTGCAGTACCCCCCATTACTCTGCAGTACCCCCCATTACTCTGCAGTACCCCCCAATACTCTGCAGTACCCGCCTTTACTCTGCAGTACCCGCCATTACTCTGCAGTACCCCCAATACTCTGCAGTACCCTGCCATTACTCTGTAGTGCAGTACCCTGCCATTACTCTGCAGTACCCCCCATTACTCTGCAGTAACCCCCATTACTCTGCAGTACCCCCCAATACTCTGCAGTACCCGCTATTACTCTGCAGTACCCGCCATTACTCTGCAGTACCCCCAATACTCTGCAGTACCCTGCCATTACTCTGCAGTACCCCCCATTACTCTGCAGTAACCCCCATCACTCTGCAGTACACCCCATCACTCTGCAGTACACCCCAATACTCTGCAGTACCCGCCATTACTCTGCAGTACCCGCCATTACTCTGCAGTACCCCCCAATACTCTGCAGTACCCTGCTATTACTCTGTAGTACCCCGCCAATACTCTGTAATACCCTGCCATAAATTGCCATACCCAGCCATACTCAGAGATACCCAGCCATACTCGGTGATACCCTGAAATACCCAGCCATAGACGCCCCCCACCCCTCACCGCCCTCCGGTGCTTCTACCAACTCGCCAGTACGATCAAAGCCAGAATCTTTTTTTTTTTTTTTTTTATTTCAGGCTTCCCAGCCTAGAGGTGAGATGTGGGGTCATATTGACCCCCCAGATTTCACTGTAAAGAGGACCTGTCACCCCATATTCCTATTACAAGGGATGTTTACATTTCTTGTAATAGGAATAAAAGTGATCAAAAATATATTTTTGGGGAAAAAAATGTCAAACTAACATAAATAAAGTAAAATGAACAATAAAAAAATAAAATAAAAATTAAAGCGCCCATGTCCCCATGTGCTCGCATGTGCCACACATGTGAGGTATCGCCGAGAATGTTAGAGCGAGAGCAATAATTCTAGTCCTAGACCTCCTCTGCAACTCAAAACATGTAACCAGTAAAAAAAAAATTAAAGCGTCGCCTATGGGGATTTTTTAAGTAGCGACGTTTGGCGCCATTCCACGGGCATGTGCAATTTTGAAGAGTGACATGTTTGATATCTATTTACTCAGCATAACTTCATCTTTCACTTTATGCAAACATTGGGCTAACAAGGGGTTAATAATAGAGCTTGCAGTCAGTAGTGTTAGGAGATAGTGCGTGCTGTCTGCGTGCTCTGTACCCAGTACATACCGCTATAATATAGGGCAGGCCCCTACTTTCAAACATCCAACTTACAAACATCTCCTACTTGCAAACGCAAGGAGACAGCAGCAAGTGAGATTAAAAAAGATGGACGACAAAACAAATTATACAGGGGTGACTGATAACCCTTCCCTATGTTTTCCAAAAAGCTTAAAGATAGTTTTTTTGACTGGAGCTACACTTTAAAAATGTACCAGTTGAAAATTACAAACAGATTCAACTTAACACAACAAACCTACACAGTCCCTGTCTTGTTTGCACCGCCTGTATACTGCTGTTCTGAGTATATAGGGCCTGGGGGCCACACGCATTTCCTTTTTTTAATATGGGTACGGGGTTCCCCTTAATATGCGTACAAGACCCAAATAGGCTGGTAATGGGCAGGGAGGGCTACCCATGCCATGTTTCTCAATGATTTTCAACCATATTGCAGGAACCAGATATAACATTAAAACCGCAAGCAGTTTTAAATGGTGTTATTTCCGTTTAATGTCATTTTGTGCAGGGACTGTTCTAAACACGGGAAACACGTGGCACTTCACAGGCATACTACAGACACCCCCCAGGCACCATATTTAAAGGAATATTTCACTTTTTTTTTTTTTCACTTTAATCGTCATTAAAATCAGTGCTCCCGCCAAAACGGCAGTTTTTAAAACTTTTTTTTGCAGTGACCCATGTCCCCTGAGGCAGGAGGCAGGTCCCCAAACCCTTTTTAGGACACTATCTTGCATATTAGCCGTTAAAATTAGCACTTTCCAATTCGAACGTTCGAGTCCCATAGACTTCAATGGGGTTCTAACGTTCGTACCGAACGCGGGGGTCGTTCGCAAGTTCTGGTGCGAACCGAACCGGGGGGGTGTTCGGCTCATCCCTAATGAGGAGCAAGGAGAGGTCCGCTTTGTTCTTTGGTGTGGGTCTTTGGGGTATGCTTGCCAACGAGCTGCATGGCAGGTCAACATATGTCTGGTCAAGCATGTGGTGCCCAAGCGGCTGATGTTTTGGCCACGCGAGATACGCTTGAGACATATGTTGCAAATAGCAGCGGTGCGATCTGATGCCCTCGTCTCAAAAAAGGCCCGCACCAAAGAACTTTTAGAATAACGCGCAGAGGCAGCGCCCTGCACAGGCGGAGCTCTGCGGTGTGATTCAGTCATTGTGCTGCCCCTAAGCTGGCATCCTGCCTCGTTGGACATGTGCCTCCTCCTCCTCCTCCTCTCTCCTACCAGGCACCCACATGGAGTCAGTGCCCTCATCATCCCCTCCCTCTTCATCGCTGTAGCAAACCTGGCAGTATGCCGCAGCTTGTGGAACATGACTGCCAGATTGCTGTCCTTCTTGAGCATCCCTTCTCTCTGCATTCACGCTACTGCCTTCCTCTAGCTGAGTGTCATCATCAGAGCCTACAAAACACTGGGCATCCTCTTGGAGCATGTACCCAACACTGTGCTCAAACAGTTCAGGAGACTCCTCAGGAGGACGTGGTGGGTCTAGGGAAGGAGTCACTGATGATGACATTGAGACGAGGGAAGACGATGCGTTGGCAGCTGCTTTGCTAGTACCCTGAGACTGGGTGAGAGAGGATGAGGAGGTTGAAGAGGGCTTGGTCATCCACTCTACCAAGTCGTTGGCATGTTGCGGCTTAACATGTCCAGCTGCCGAAAAGAAGGACAAGCGTGTCCCATGGCCACGTGCTGATGACAATGCACCGCGTCCACGACCAGCACTGTTCTCTCTAGACACAGAGCCTGCTTGCCCTCTTTTATCGGCTTGCGCCTGTCTGCCTCTCCTTGCTGGCCTTCCAGACATGGTAATGGCCTGAAGGGAGTTGGGTAAAACAGCAGTTGGGTAGTGTATATTGTGCTGGAGGCACACAACACCCACTAACTCCTGCAGATGCCTTTATTATAGAACACCAGAGATAAAGGGGTATACTGTACTGGAGGCACACAACACCCACTAAGCCCTGCAGATGGCTCTATTAGAGAACAGCAATAAAGGGTAGATACAGGTGTATATTGTGCTGGAGGCACAAAACACCCACTAACTCCTGCAGATGCCTTTATTATAGAACACCAGAGATAAAGGGGTATATACAGATGTATACTGTGCTGTGCTGGAGGCACACACAACTTCCAATAACTCCTGCAGGTGGCAAGTGGGCTCAAATAGAGAAGAGTTATGTAGGTGGATATAGCGGTGTGTACTGGGTACAGAGCACGCAGACAGCACGCACAAGCTCCTAACACTACTGACTGCAAGCTCTATTATAAAAGATAGATCACTAGCTATATAGGTGAGGTGAATATAGCGGTGTATACTGCGGTCAGGGCACGCAGACAACAACCACTTCAGAAGAGCAAGATCGGTGTATACTGTGTTGAAGGTACACAGAACACCCACTAACTGCTTCAGACGCCAACACACTACACAAGGTCGCCGCGCTGGCGGCCTTATATAGTGTGGGGCGTGTACTACACAGCCTGAGCTATGATTGGCCACAGGCATCCTGCCTGTGGCCAATCATGGCTCTCCTCGCTGCTGGCGCTGTGATTGGTCAAGCATGCGGGGTCACAGTGAATGCTTGGCCAATCATGAGCCAGCAATGCACTGCGATGACGCAGTGCATTGTGGGCCGTGAGCGCCACACGAATTTGGCGCGAACGGCCCATAATGTTCGGAATTCGCCGAACGGGCGAACAGCCGATGTTCGAGTCGAACGTATGTTCGACTCGAACACGAAGCTCATCCCTACTGGGGAGTATACATTTCATCTTTATGATACCTTGTACCTCAATGTATTTCTATAACATGCTGGTTTGCTATTTCTATGTAAGTATTGTAATTTTGTATTTTTCCTTGTGGGGAAAACAATTATATGTAATTTTTTTTATTTATTTAATTTCATTTTTTTAGGAGCCCTGTCATGGGGCTTTGGTGAAATATTAAGGGTCTAAACCAGGGGGTGTGGAACTGGCGGCCCTCCAGCTGTTGCAAAACTACAAATCCCATCATGCCTCTGCCTGTGGGGGTCATGCCTGTAACTGTCAGCCTTGCAATGCCTCATGGGCCAGTTTGAGACCCCCTGGACTCTAAACGGACCCCCGATGTCTCGCTTTTGAGAGCGATGAAGAAACTGAGGACAGATTTCTCAGTTCCTTTTCTGCGCAGCCTGCAGTAATTATAGTTTTTACTATGCTTAAGTTAAGAACGAAGACGAGATCAATCTGTACAGATCACTTGCTGTGTTCATTCAGAAAAGAAAGGTCAGTTAATGAAATATATGGGGGCCCCTTCCCTGCTCCAGAGAGGAGGGAAGCTGGCAGCAATAGGGGGGGGACAGGAATCTGGGGTAATCTGCCCCACAGGGGGTGATTAGGGAGTGCCTTGCCCGCCCTGTGCACACGCCTATGCTCATATGTGAACCCATGAACAGTCCAAATCATCTTATTGTGATGAAATAAATTGAGCTGCATTTTGCTGGATGGGCAGCAGAGGGCAGTGTTGCAATGTATAAAAGTCCCTCATTCAGGAACACTGAAGTCTGACTCAGAAAAGTCCCACATATTCCTCTATTGCTCTCTCTGCCTCCTCCAAATCTCTCCAAATTCCTTCTTTTTTTTTTCCTGCTGAAGTTGGACTTACTGTTAGAGGGCAGCAATGTACTCTGTATGTAGGAACGTCATAGTCCCCCCCCCCCCCCCCAAGGTGGGCCATGGACTAGGGGCTATGGGCCAATGTGAGGGGGGAGGGGAGGTTCATGGAGGATGGTACAAGAAATTATTTAATTCTCTCCTCTCCTCTATCTATACAAACGGTGATAAGATTATAATGTGTGCGACAAAATAATGTGCATCATATTTTATGTATTTCTCTACCCTTCTCTACCCTTTTCTCCATGTTATAGTCTTGTCCCTGTGGGACCTCCTTCTCAGAATAAATAAATAAAGGCTGTGGCCTTGGGGTTGAGAACCACTGGTTGGTGCACTAAAACTTTTACTTTTCCTTCTTTCCATTTTTCTTTTTCGATTTCCATTCTTTTCTTTTCTTTTCTTTTCCTTTATTTTTTTTATTTTATTTTTTTTATTTTTTTTAAGATTTCCATTCTTTTCCATTCTTTTTATTTTTAGATTTCCATTTTTGCCATTTTTTTTTCTTTTCCATTCTTTTCCTTTTTTTCTTTACCATTCTTTTCCTTTTTTTCTTTACCATTCTTTTCCTTTTTTTCTTTACCATTCTTTTCCTTTTTTTCTTTTTAGATTTCCATTCTTTTCCTTTTTTTTTTCTTTTTAGATTTCCATTCTTTTCCTTTTTTTCTTTTAGATTTCCTTTCTTTTCCCTTTTTTTTCTTTTCCATTCTTTTATTTTCCTTTTTTTTTTTTTCTTTTTTAGATTTCCATTCTTTTCCTTTTTTTTTTTTTTTTCGTTTCCACTCTTTTTTCTTTTTAGATTTCCATTCTTTTCCTTTTTTTTTTATCTTTTTAGATTTCCATTCTTTTGCTGTCTAAAATGGCTTTTGATAAAGTTTTCAAGCACAATGAATCGCAGAATTATTACTGGAAGACTACAAATGCCTTAATTTTGAAATTTTCTCTTCAAATCATAAAAATGCCTGACTGGGGTTTCAGCACTCTTTTCTCTACAAAACACATCACAGACTTCAAACACTGACGTGTCGGGGTGGACACGCTGCCACTGTACTTATAACGGGTATGTGTTTTGAGTTGGTTGCCCTGGGGGGTGGGGGTCAGAACATATTTATTTCACTCTGCTGGGGCAGATTGGACCTTGTCGAGGCTCCCCACACGTCACAATCTGTACAATCTTTTTATAAGCTCACCAGACATGTCCCAGTCTGATTGCACAATCTCATTTGCATAGGTGTGCACGTAGCCTATTGCATTAGGGTATGCACCCCAACGCTAAAACCCGCCCACTTTTGAGACAAAGAAAGGTCCCTTTCTCTGCAGCCTCAGCTGCACTGGGCAGGGAATGAATAGGAAGTGCTCTGTGCTAAACGGCTTCCTATTCATTCACAAATGGAAGCATAGTAAACACCGTTTCCTATGCTGCCGTTACGAATGAACACAGTGAATGATCGGTACCGGTCACACAGTAGGGGGGCTAATAGAACAAGGTGAAGTTAGAGGCTGATTGGCTCCCATGCAAAGCTGCGCTCAATTCTGGATGCTCCAGTTTTAGTAAATCTCCCCCATTGTGTTTTATTCAGAAAAGGAAGGGGCCGGTAAATTACATATATACTGGTACCTTCCCCGCTCTTCACGCCTAAGCTCATTTGGATCTTCCAACTACAGTATGTGTATATATATATATAGAGCTTAATTTGACATGTGACAAAAATATGTCTTATTGTTTAATTATAAAATATATTTTTATTCTAGTCCTTCTTCTTTCTTTTTCTTTTTTCTTTTTTGTTTTGTAATATATCGTAACGTGGGCCTGGACTGGGGACACACTGACACACTAGTAGAATACCAAATGAAAATTTGTATGAAGATTCTCAGGAAGTTCAAATGTTGTTCAAACGTGGTTCAAGATATTTTGTTTGCTTTTAACATTCGATACTTGGAACGAATGGACTTTACTAAATGAAGACCACGATTACTGCTAGAAATTCGTCCGCCCCAGAAATATTTTCCATCCCGCTCCTTCTAATTTTCCTGTCGCTGCGGTCGAAAATGAACATTGATTTGACCTCCGCTAAAGATTTAGAAAAATTAACGAACGTTCTTGCAAAAATAAATTAAAAGTCAAATGAAATTCTCCCAGTGTGAACCCGTCTCGTGTGTTTTTAATTAATTTTTTATTTATAACTGGAAAAGAGGACCAACCAGGCCACAACATGGAAGCAGACAAAATAAAATAAAATAACACACCATACAGGCACAGTCCAGAGCAATACAAAGAAATAAAAGAAAAAAGAAACAAATCACATAACAAAGTATCGATGGAATTATGCCCTGGGACCTATAGTCCATGACCAGTCGTCCCGGCCCGGCGGGGCCTCCCCCCATATTTTTTGGGATATATAGAAAACAGTAAGAGCTAGTAGTAAGCCCTGGAATGCTAAGAGAAGCCAAAAAAGAAAAAGAGTGGAGAACAAAGAGAAGAAAAAAGAAAAAGGGGGGGGGGGGAGGGGGTTAGGGGTACATGAGAGAGAAGGGTGAGGGAAGAGGGGATGGGGAAGGGGAACTCACGAACATGGGTGTCCTGCCTATGCTCGAAAAAGGCAGTCCATCTCCATGGTTCAGCCTGCTGCTAGTGGCCTCACGGAGGGGTACCAATGGACCCTCTAAGAGCCTGCCCCTCTTGTGAGTATTTAAACATATTCCAGAGCTGCCATGTTTTGGAGTACAACGCTTCTCTATGCTGACTCGTCAAGATCAGGTCTTCCATCTTATTAATATCTTCCACTTTCCCAATCCAGACATCTAGAGTCGGCGGAAGCTGAGACTTCCAGAGAAGGGGGATACAAGCCTTTGCCGCATCCACCAGATGCCGAACTAAAGATTTTTTGTAGGAGCGTGTAGGTATATCGGTTGCATGCAATAAAAAAAACGCTGGGTCATTAGGGATATTGTGATCAGTAAACTTCTGTGTGATTCGGCGCACTTCCCCCCAGAAATACCGAAGTCTGGGGCAGGACCAGAAGATATGCAGCAGCGTACCTCTGTCCTCCCGGCAGCGCCAGCATACCTCTGCCACCTCCGGGAAGAACTTGTGCAGCACCTCCGGGGTTCTGTACCAGCGCGTGAGAAGTTTGTAATTCGTCTCCTGTATCTTGGTACAGATGGACGATTTGTGTGTAAACGTAATAATTTTCTGCCTCTGGTGGTCCGTGAAATTGCATTGTAATTCCCTCTCCCATTTAGAAAGGCTGGGTAGTTGGTAGTCCGTCGGTGGTGCATTCAGCATCGCGTAAGTCAAGGTCAAGGTATGGGCCACCGCCCCATTCCCAGAACACAGTTCCTCCATAGTCGTGCAGGGTGAATCCCCGGCGTTGGGTGGCGTCAGGGTATCTAAAAAATGGCGCAATTGGGCCGCTCTCAAAAAGTCTAGGCGATAACATCCAGTCGGGTCTGTCAGTTCCGCAGTCGTTCTCCACCTGCCCGCAATGCTGAAATGCGCCGCCCTAGAAATCCCCGATTCCCCCAGGGCTCGGAATACTATGTCAGTCGTACCAGGAATGAAGCGGGGGCTATCCAGGATTGGGCGTAGCGGTGAATTTCGAGGGAATACGGGAGCCCGGGACAACAGCCGCCCCCATATCTTAACAGTGGTGCCTATGAGTGGATGGCGTTTAATGGCCAGCGGCACCTCATCAGAGCACCACGGAACAACCCGTAGAAGAATTTCGCTCTGGGCTTGCTCAATTTGCGTCCAGAGTTTAACCTTCTCATGGCGGCACCAATCAACCAGTCTGCCTAGGTGAATCGCCTTGTAATAGGTGTGGACATCCGGCATTGCCAGACCCCCGCATCGCTTTGGAAGTGACAGTATCTTGCTATGTATTCTGGGTTTCTTCCCAGCCCAAAGGAACGAGATAAATGCAGAGCGTATTTGGGCGAAGTAGGACGTTGGAGTCTCGTGTGTTTTTATTTATTTTTATTTTTTTTCCTCTATGTGTACAGAGGATGTCAGTCATTTTTTTTTCTTCCTTCTTCTGGTTAAACTGGAAGTACTGGAGTGTAAAAACAATGTAACAATGCAGTGATTGTATCTCCCCTGAAAGGAGATAAAGCTTTGACAGTTCTCTGAACTTTCTTTCTTATATCTGATGTAATAGTCAGAGAGATTGAGCCGGAGTGATCCGGAGTGGAGAACATGATGCAACCTTCACCTTGGTGTCATCAGCTCCCCATTCATGAGTTTGGGGTCATGTGACTCGTTGTGTGTACAGTCCTCACCCCCCCCTCCCCCGGTAGGGAACGCCTCCCGCTCTACGTATGAAAACGCACTTCTGAAGAGACTGACGGAATGTTTTGTTTTGTTTTTTGCACCATAGTGATGTTCTGGTGAATTGTATCTGCAAATTCCAAATCCAATGACGTTTAGTTTTGTTCTTAGATTGTTCTGTGCGCCGTTCTGTTGCTGAGTTTTTTTTTTGTTTTGTTTTTAAAAAAAAATGTCTCAAATTCTTGTTTTTCACTTTTTTGTTTTGTATTACATGTTCAATCTCATTGCTGCTGATCTCCTGCCTCCCTTTTGCAGTCACTTCCTGTCTACATGCACTCCAGCATTGGCTGGCTGTGTGTGTGTGTGTGTGTGTGTGTGTGTGTGTGTGTGTGTGTATATAAATCGGTTTTACCCATTGAATGTTGCAGCAAACAATATTCATTTTAATTGAGGCTGCAGAAAACTCTGCATTACAGTGGAGCCCCAGCAGGCCGGCACCAGTCCAAACTGCTTTCTCTTCCCTCAGGCTGCAAAGAGGGACCCACTCAGCTGCTGCAATCTCTCAGCATGTGTCCAGCATCCCCGTCCCCCTCCTCCCTCCAATTACGCCCCCTCACACCTCCCCAGAGCTGTACATTCAGCAGGGATTGGGAGCATTGCAATGTCTTGTCACAAAAACAGGTTTCAGATTCTGTTTGTAGAATTATATATATTTCTATTTATATTCTATTTTTATTTCTCTCTATTTTTTATATATATATATTTTTATTTATTTTTATTTCCATTATATTTGTATCTATGATTACTTTTATTTTCACTTATATTTTAGTTGTATCAGATTTTCATTTAAATTATCATTTTATCTATTATTTTTTTTTATATTTCATCTGATTTTTTATTTTATTTTTATTTTATTAAGCTTATAAAAATTGTTAAGATACCAAATTTACATTTAAGATACCAAAGCCTATTGGGCAAATGGACAGTCCTTCTTTAGCCTGTTTCTCTTCACCATTGTGAAAGCCTTCACCATGCCGTACAGATCACTCTGTCAATGGTAATTACTTTGCAATGCAAGGTAAAAGGAGTTGACCACAGAAATGGACCATCCTGAAGGTAAGGGGGGTAGGGCTCGACTGAAGAAAAGCCTAGGCTAGTTGGTTGAGGGTAGTGGAAGAAGCAAAGTGAAGAGAACATGGCAAACGAGCCAACCAGATCTGGTGACTATCTTGGATAGAGTTGAAAATGGATGAAGAAAGCTCTAGGGTCTGGGAAGAAGCAAGGTGAAGAGGACATGGTGATGGAGTCCACCAGATCCAGTGACCATCTTGGACTATGGTACTATGCTCTCACCTGATATTCTTTGGAGGATGTTCTTGTTCTTTATTTCAGAATTGGGATACAGTTATCCTTCTTTAGCATGTTCCTCTTGACCATTGTGAAAGCCTTCACCATGCTGTACAGCCCTACTCTGTCAATGGTAATTATTCTGAAATGCAAGGTAAAAGGGGTTGACCACAAAAATGGACCATCCTGAAGGTAAGGGGTGTAGGGGTTGACTGAAGAAAGTCAGTGGAAGAAGCACGGGGACGAGAACGTGGCAGCCAAGGCGACCAGATCTGGTTACTATCTTTGGATAGGGTTGAGAATGGATGAAGAAAGAGCTAGGGTCTGGGAAGAAGGAAGGTGAAGAGGACACGGTGATGGAGTCTACCAGATCCAGTGACGATCTTGGATAGGAATTGTTCGTTTTCACTCATCAAGCCTGAAGAGAGATAGATGGTTCACATCCCTAACTAGAGTCATTAGAGGGCAAGTAAGGGGTTTGGGTCTTATGAGGTTCTGCCCATGAGGACAGAGGAAGCATTTGAAGCGGGGTGCATTGAGGGAAGAGTGTGTTGCTGGGGGACATGTGGTACCCAACTACTGCTGCTGTTGTGGGGTGCTAATGGAGAGCATCCAGTATATTGATAAAGATCTCACTTTACCTTAGTAGGCTTTCTCCCTCTCTTGTGTAGTACACTCCCTCTGAACCTCAATCGCCCTATTATCCATACTCTCCTCACATATGTACTTGATCTCGCCTGACGTTGTTTGGAGGATGTTCCCGTTTTTTTATTTCAGAATTCAGAATAATCCAGTTATCTTGATAAGTATCTCACTTTACCTTTAGTAGGCCTTCTCCCTCTTTTTTTTTTCCCCGATCCCTATATCATTCGTATTCTCCTCACATATATATACTTGGTCTCGCCTGACACTTCGGGGGGATGTTCCTCTACTCCATTTTGTTTGTGGTACAGTTGTCCTTCTTTTAGAATGTCCACCTTGACATTTAAACCTTCATACACAGTCATACGACCTACTCTATCAATGGTAATTTATTTTGCTTTTCAGTTATAATTTCCTGATCTACAATTTCCCTTTTTACCTATGGCTGGACCTCATGGTGGAGGGCTTCTGCAGGATGTGTGTGGCTTTCCTGTTTAGCGGTAATAAGCCTGATGCCTTCATTTTTTCCAGCCGCAGTTACAGATGAGCTTCTGTTTCCTGTATGAGCTGCTCCTTCACCCACACTGGGCAGGAGATGTCCAGGATACAGCCAGATGCAATTACCGCTTTTTGGCAATGACAGATTGCATCTAATTTTACATCTGTACCGTGTTCTGTTCCTCTGTATTGGGAACCGAAGAGACAAATGGTGGCTATACCCAGATATTCATTGTAGAAGCCCCCAATGTATGAGCAGACCAGAGATGTTGTTTTGCCTATTTCTATCTATCTGTGTGATGGATGGGGAATGGATAGGCTTTAACCAACGCTGCTAAAGTAGAATTAACAGGCAGGTGGACCGGGCTTGGAGTTCTGGGATCTTTAATTTTGTTGTTCAGTATCCAGTGCTAAATTACTAAAGCCTTCTGCTGAAGATCCGCAGAGCAGTGACAGCTGGATGGATGCTGACTGGGGCCCTCCCTTGTGATTTGTCTTATCTTCCTAGGATTCTGCTGCACGCCTAAATTAAAGTGTATTTGACCTTCTCAATAATCTTCTCCTATTTACTAACTTTTGGTTTGTTAGAACAAAACACTTTTCAGTGGTATGTTTATCTGGTAAGTACAAAACTATGATCCTGCCAGAAATCCAGTGCTGTGAGCTGTGCAAAATAATCCAAAGCTATGTTGTCAAGAAGTGTGGTAGGACCCAAGGGGGGGGGCAGGATGACGTCACTAAAAGGACAGCACGTCACAGCACCTGCCTGGGGCCGAGGTATTGCAGAGGAGGGGGACATCTATGCTGCCAGGAGTCATTTTAATAAGGGGAGGGGGGTTGGTGGAGGGTATGTACTAGGGGGTGCTTTGTTTCGGATTAGCAATTACTTGTGCTAAAGGGAGGGGGGGGGGGTGGAGATTTGACATTTAATTCCTCCCCCAGCACGATTCCTCCCCCAGCACATATCCTCTAACTCCCCAAAATCAAAGATCCGATCCCTGCTCTATCCACCCCCACCCCAATCCCATCCCTGCTCTATCCACTCCCCCCCCCATCCTGTCCCAGTTCCCTCCATCCCCCCGATCCCATCCCTGCTCCATCCACTCCCCCATCCCATCTCAGCTCCATCCACCCATAACCCCCCCCCGATCCCATCCCGGCTCCATCCATTCCCCTGATTCCATCCTGGCTCCATCCATTCCCTTGATTCCATCCCGGCTCCATTCATTCCCGTGGGGGGGGGGGGGGGCACCAACCCTAGTGATGCCACTGCTAACAGGTGTAGTAACAGTAGCATCACTACTCCTATCAGCCCAGCACAGTCAGCAGCAAGGAGAGAGGTGGGAGGCGGCACAGGCTGTATTTTCTCCCCCCTCCTTCCTGCCCTTGCTCCTGTATTCAATAGATACCAGTGGTAATCGCAGACACAGGTGCTCTGCACTGGCAGGAAGAGATAGAGCGCATAGTCCACAGCCAAGCGTAGAAGTGTCCAGGACAGAGCCAGGAGGAGGCGGAGCTGTGCTCTCTCTTCCTTCAGCTCCTCCCTCCTGTCAGTGCAGTGTTCCTGTACAGAATAGTGGCTAAGTCGCGAAAGCTTCTCTGTATGGCCAAAGGTTTGTGAATACCTGACCGTCACTCCTATATGAGTTTAATGGACTATATCTAGAGTTGGCTCCACCTTTTGTGGTTTTTCAATCCTCCACTCATCTAGGAAAGACTTTCTACAGGATTTGTGCAGGGTGTCTGTGGGAGTTTGTGTCTATTTTTGAGGTTTGGTACAGATGTGAGCTAGGTCTTCTTATCTAACATGTTGGGCACCAAAAAAAAAAATGACCTGGCTCACAATTGGTGTTCCTGTTGATCCCAAAGGTGTGCAGTAGGTTTGAGGTCAGAGCTCTGTGCAAGACACTAGAGTTCCAAAACCCATCATACCTAATATGAGCTTGTTGGAAGTCCCATTCCAAAACCATAGCCATTGATATGGAGCTTCCCCCTGTAACAGGCTCCACTCTTATGAGAAGGCTTTCCACAATATTTTAGAGAGTTTGTGGGAATTTGTGCCCATTTGTGAGATCAGGTGCTAATGTTGGACGAGAAGACCTGACCCTCCTTTGGCATTCCATTTCACCCCAAAGGTGTTCATCAGGATTGAGTTTAGGGCTCTGTGCAGGACACTTGAGTTCCTCCTCCCACCCCACCTACATAAGCTTGTTGGACATCCCATTCCAAAACCATAGCCATTAATATGTCGTTTCCCACCACCTTCAAGTCCATTAATATGGTGTCCCCCCTCCCCCCCCACCTACAAGGCTATTAATATGGAGTTGCTCCCCTTTGCGACTGCACCATCCTCCACTCTTCTTGGCAGGCTTTCCACAAGATTTGAGAGGGGTGTCTGTGGGAATTTGCCCATTCGTGAGGTTGGGTACTGATGTTTTATGAGAAGACCTGGCTCACTACCGGCATTCCAATTCATCCTAAAGATTATTAGCAGGATTGGGGTCAAGTCTCTGCAGGACACTCGAGTTCCTCCACCCCAAACTGGTCACACCATGTCTTTATGGAGCTGACTTTATACACAGGGAGGTTAGGGGGGCACAGTAATGCTGGAACAGAAAAGGGTCTTCACCAAACTATTACCACAAGGCTAGAAAGAGACCAATTGTCTACAGCAATGCCCTCAAGTACCCCCAACAGGCCATGTTTTGGGAAAATAGCTGTCCAAAATACCAAGCCATTGGCTCAGATTTTAAAGCACCTGTGCAAGATAAAGTAGAACCTGCAAACATGGCCTGTTGGGAGGAACTTGAGAACCACTGGCCTACAATGTCTTTGTATTGGAGAATATTCACAGGACCCATCGCTGGAAACACCTGGACTTGGTCAATTGCTGTGGGGTGAGGTTGAGTTATTTTGGGTCATACAGTGTGTGTCCCGGGTTGGGAGTAGAGTTTAGAGCTGGACCTTCCCTTTGGTGTGACGGTGTTGCTTCTCATGTATACAAGAAAATAAACACAAAATGTTGAAGCAGTACACCTTGCTGGGGGACTTTCATATTGAATATACCCCCATATGGGGCACCTTCTCTTTGTGCTTTTTCTATAACCGGCTGCCATTTTTGTGTTTTTTCTTCTTCTATTGGTGTGCTGGTCATACACTCTCTGGTGCCGAGGAGATGATTGATGTCTCTAGGAAACCGTTGGATGACATTTATTTATTTTTTCACCTGACTATCAGCGGCCTGCAGAGACTTTCACGGGAGGAGCAGAAGCCACGTAGAAATGATTGCATTTTTTCAGAGAATCGAGGAGGACCCCAAAAAACTACCAACATGAGATAGTAATGCCGTTCCATCCTCGCATCTGTAATGTTTTATACACATTTTATAACCGGAAGAACCAGATGTTCCTTATTGGTAATAATTGGGTCATCTAATGCCACAATGTTGTGAGCGTGGAATTTTATTTTTTATTTATTTTTTCTTAGTAAATTATATTCTACAATGGCTGCCCCCCCCCCCCCCCTTTCTACTGCAATATTTTTCTTCCTGTCCAGAATAGGTGAAGGCTATTAGCTGGCTGATGACAAATAGTCCACCAAGCTTTGATTTTTGCTGCGGCTTTCCAGAGCACATTCCCAGTCTTCATTAAGAGCTTCGGAATTCAAGAAATAAAAAAATACAACAAAACCTTTTTTTCATGGTGTTTTTTTTTTTTTTCCATTAGGTGCATGTCCAGCCATTAAAGTGGAACTTCACTATCTCAATCAAGATTAACCACTTCAGCTGCGGAAGATTTATCCCCCCCCATGACCAGGCCATTTTTTTTGTGATATGGCACTGCGTTACTTTAACCACTTCCATATCGGCCTATTCTGGCACTCCTCGCCAACATGTAAAAATCATAATTCATTGCTGGAAAATTTATCTGAGCCCCCAAACATTGTATGTGGTGTTTTATTTTATTTTTATTTTATGTATTTTTTAGCAGACACCCTAGGGAATAAAATGGTGGTCGTTGGAACTTTTTATCTCGCATGGTATTTGTGTGGTGGGGGTTCATGAATTAAAAAAAAAAAAAAAACAGTAAAGTTATCCCAATTTTTTTGTATAATGTGAAAGATGATGTTGCGCCTAGTAAATGTCGCACTTAAAAATTGAGCACACTTATGGAATGGGGCCAAACTTCGGTACTTAAAAATCTCCATAGCCGTTGTTTTAAAATTGTGTACAGCTTACCAGTTTAGAGTTACAGAGGAGGTCACTAGAATTAGGTGCTAGAATTATTGCTCTCGCTCTAACGCGCTCGGCGATACCTCACATGTGTGGTTTGAACAGTGTTTACATATGTGGGCGGGACTTGCGCGTGCGTTCGCATCTGAGCACAAGCACACGGGAACAGGGGCGTCTTTACATTTTAATTTTTTTTCTTCTTTTTTTTTTCTTTTTACTTTTTTTTTTTGATCGCTTTTATTCCTATTACAAGGAATGTAAACATCCCTTGTAAAAGGAATGGTGCGTGACAGGTCCTCTTTACGGAGAGATGTGGGGTCAATAAGACCCTGCATCTCTCCTCCAGGTTGGAAACAATGAGATCGAAAAAAAAACACGATCTCGTGCTTACCAGTCGCGATGGCGACTTTGTCAACAACCATGGCCCGGCCGCGACGTCATAACGTCGCTCCTGGGCCTCCGACAGAAATCTCTATGGTGGTCATCTGGCGGCGGCGGCGGCCAATTCTTTCTCCAGATCACGGGAGAGCCGGGAGAAGCACCGGATGGGGGGCGGGGGGGGGGGGTGTTCCCTTCCGTCGCCTGTAAGAACGATCAATCGGTGGAACTGCCGCTAAGATCATTCTTAGGCTCGGTTCACACAGGGGCGACTTGTCCAGGCGACTTAGCCGCCTGACAAGTCGCGCTCCGTTCTGTACTATGGAACCGTTCTAATAGGAGCGACTCAAGTCGCTCCGACTTAGACAAAAGGTTCCTGTACTACTTTTGGGGCGACTTCAGGCAACTTGCATTGACTTCTATACAGAAGTCGTTTTGCAAGTCGCTGCTGAAGTCGTGTGCAGGTCGCGTCTGTGAGTCGCGCTGCAAGTCGTGCTGCCCCTGTGTGAACCGAGCCTTATGGTGCACAGAATCACCAGCTGAAAATGAGGATATGTGAATGATGCCTGCAGCGGTACCCGTCATTCAGATATCGCCACTGAAAATCAAGGACGTCATATGGAAGTGGTTCATTGACAATTGCGCAAATAAAATTGCTGTGTGTTTTTTTTGGGGGGGGGGGGGTTTGGGGGAGGGGGGTTTTGTTTTGTTTTTTTGGTGGTATTTGATCACCTCTGCGGTTATTTTTTACGCTATAAACCAAAAAAAAGCAACAATATTAAGGAAAAAAAACATTTTTTACGTTCTGCTACAATACATATCCAATTAAAAAAAAAAAATTCTTCATCAATTTACACAAATTTGTATTCTGCTACATATTTTTTGGTAAAAAACAAGATATAAAATAATAAAAAGGATTGGATTTAAAAAAATCCCAATAAGCGTATATTAATTGGTTTGCGCAAAAGTTTTATGTACAGAGACTACAAACTATGGGATAGATTTTTAGGAATTTTATTTATTTTGTTGGTAATGGCAGGGATCAGCGACTTATAACGTGACTGCGATATTGCGGCAGACAGTCGGAAACACTATCTGACAGTTTTTGGTGACCAGTGACACTAATACAGTGCTCGGTGCTAAAAATATGCACTGTCACTGTACTAATGAGGCTGGCTGGGAAGGGAGTTAACATCAGGGGGCGAGCAAAGCCTTAACTGTGTTCCTAGGGGGTGCTTGATAAATGTGTGGGGGAGGGGCGTGTAATGTGGGAAGACAGAGATACGTGTTCCTGCTTAGCAGAGACACAGGATCCATGCCTTGTCTTGTCACAGAACGGCGATCTGCCTGGCAGACATCATAACCCCCCCCCCCCCCACACACACACACAGACCCGCTGATTGGCTCCCGCCATGTCCAATCACAAGGACATATATGCACCCCCCAGATTCAGAAGTGCAGTGATTCGGCTCAGAGCAGCCGTCTTGCTGCAGTAAATGTTCGCGGTCCGCATCTGGTTTTATTATTTTTAATCCTCGTGCTACTAGAAAAGTATATCATATTTAATTTTAATTTAATATTATTTATAATAATAATAATAATATTTAATTGTTTTCAACTTTTTTTTTTTTTTTTTTTTACATCTCTTCAGTTAATTCCTGTTTTTTTTGCCTAGGCAAATTATGTCATACATCACAGGAGGAGAGGAGGAGGGGCTTTTTTTTAGCTAAGCACATGCCCCTGTATGCACACTTGGGCTAAGGGCAGATGGATTCCAGGAAGTAAATGCTACATAAATCTGTTGCCCTTACTCAAGATGGCCGAAAACCCTGGAGAGGGTTTGCCTTTTTCAAGGTGATTTACCAACAAAATAATGTGTGGAGATGCGGCTGGATGGAGACGCAGCTGGACGCAGAACCCCGGTTGGACGCAGAAACATGGCTGTACGAAGCTGCAGCTGGTCAGTGGAGTTTGCTTTAAATAGTAAAAATAAATTAAATGATTTTGGTTTGTGGTGCTCGGATGCCGTGAAAATCCAACCAAACCTTCTATCCCCCCCCCCCCCCCATCTTGTGTTAGCATTATTTATTTCCTTGTTTCCGTGGCAAGAAAGGGCTTTTAGTAGCCCCCCGTGACATCATCAGCAGACCTGTTGCAGAGGCAGCTGCAGGGGGCTCAGTCCTATTGATATACTGTAGACCCACCTCCAGAACTACATCTCCCGAGAGCCCTTCCTCATACATAGTGTGGGGGCAGGTGGTTGGGAGTCAAAGCAGTATTCCATAGCTCCCAACTGCCCCCGATTTCGAGGGACTGTCCCTCTTTCCTCCTCCATTTGTCTCTCATTTTGGTCTGATCTCTATAGTTTTATATAAAATGCACTTTTTATCTTTCAAAAAGTGTTTCCCAGTGCTGAATCTTTTATCTAAAATCTAAATTGCTGCAATTGTAAATTTTAAAATCCAAAATAAAGGAATAGTAGTGGTATAAAAAAGCACTTGTGGATTTAATTAACCTTTTTTTTTTTTGGTTAATTCTCCTTTTTAAGGGGGTGTAGGGTAGGGTAGGGGGCGTGTCCTTCCTATGCCTACATATGTTTGTTAGTAGGTGTCCCTCATTCCCATCTTAAAATGTTGGGAGGTGTGTTTGTTTTACTGGGAAAGAAGTCGGTGTATGGATGTGAAAAGGGACAGAGAGGGGCGGGAGATGGGGGGGGAGGTTCTGTAGTACAGCAAGGCAGGTGTGACCACCCCGGTTTGGTTTTTAGTGAAGCGGGGGGTTGACAGAGTTATCCCTCACAACTGGAAGGTCAGAGCTCAATGGATAGAGGAAATTAAAAAAATTATATATAAATTTAAAAAATTGTGTGTGTATATATAATTTTATTTGTGTGTGTGTGTGTGTGTGTGTGTGTGTGTGTGTGTGTGTGTGTGTGTGTGTGTGTGTGTGTGTGTGTGTGTGTGTGTGTGTGTGTATGAAATAACCTGCAGCTAGAATGAGAATAACTAACTTCCCGGTGTCGTCTCATAAAGGGGTCATCACAAACACTGACAGTCGTTCATCTTTCTCAAACTTTCAGCCTTTCCCAAAATTTCTCCTTTTATGTTTATGACTTGTAGAAAAAAAAAAAAAAAAAAAAATATATATATATATATATATATATATATATATATATATATATAATATATATATATAATATATTACAGTAAATCCTCGGTTTGAGAGTAATTTGGTTTGAAAGCATTTTGCAAGACAAGCTACATTTTTAAATACATTTTGTCTTGATATACAAGTAGCATCACAACTGAATATAAAAGAGAAGAGATGGCACCTCTAAGTGTAACAATATGGTTACATTTAATGAAGGTACAACATTTAGCAACATATTGCTACACTTAGAGGCACCCTCCTCTCTTCTCTTTTTTACATTCTGGAGCTCCTGCTGCATTTTGCTTCTAATCCCCTTGTGGAGGCTTTCATTTGTGGATGGAGATTTTATGGTTACACAACCAATCGCATCGCTAGAATCTTTTTATATGGACTATAAACTGAACGACTTATGAATAAATGGTTTGTGGAACAAATCATATGAGTACCCATGATTTCTTATGGGGAAATTCGCTTTCATATACGAGTGCTTTGGATTACAAGCATGTTTCCGGAATGAGTTATGCTCGCAATCCGAGGTTTTACTGTTCTTAAGAAAAAATTCCACCTACATTATATGGAGGGCTACGCTCGGTGCACTGCATGTCCATCACCTCTCAATGTTTGCTGAGCAATGCTGGGAAAAGATGACCCCATCATAGAGCGGGCAGGGGATGGTGACGGCCCCCTTTGTCTTCCTGTCACACGCATGGATCGCTCCGACGCACTCCGATTCCCAACCTCCAAATGTAAAAATAAAAAAAGAATTCTTAATTTGCTTATACTTTAACACCTGAAATATGGAGATTATTCTTTGTATCCGTCCCGTGATTGCAAAATCCTTTATTTATATAATGTGTGTAAAAACCTAAAGTTTAAAATGGAAAAAAAAAATAATATATTCTAAATATAATTAAAGATGATTATTACAATAAAAATCTAAATTAAAAAAAATATATATATGATATAGATATATAGTGTGTGTGTATATCTATCTATCTATCTATCTATCTATCTATCTATCTATCTATCTATCTATATATATATATATTACACACACATTTATATATATTTTTTTATTTCAATTTATATTATAATAATTAAAAATATTTAATTTCAATTTATATTATATAAATATATATATATTATAAATTGAAATTATTTATATATGTATGTACATATACATTTTTTTAATTATATCAAATATCTTTTTTTTTTATTATTATTGTGCTGGCAAACAGTAACGTTTAATCTAAAAATGCACATATATATTTACAATATCCTTATTATAAATAAAAAATATATATTAACTCCATCAGTGATCCCGCCATAGAGGTTCTTGTGCAGGCACTTCCTGTTACAGGGTGACAACGCTCTGCCCCTGTTGTTGTCACCCGGTCACATGGACTTTTGATGGCGTCATTCCATCACACATGACACAGTCACCATCAGGAAACCTGCCCTGAGAAATCAGTGTATAGAGACAGGAAGTGGCTGCAAAGAGGCTGCAGGAGATCAGCAGCACCAAGATGGAACAAAGCATTTAAAAAAAAAAGTGAAAATGTGATTTTATAAAAAAAAAAAAAAAAAAAAAAAACATAATTGTTTATAAGTATTGCACAGAGCAGACTAAATGTTGCTTAATAAGAAAAACCCTTTATTATTATTATTATTATTATTATTTTGCCCCATGCAATCTCTTTTATACATCATCAGTTTGCACTTTTTTCCAAGATTCCAAACATTCCCAACCAGTATAACTTTCCTGATTTAATGAATGACGTGGCTGATTGGAGGTCTGATCTGATCCGGTGTGATTCCCGTCTTCTTTTTCATCCCGTTGCCGTGGATACGTGGAGCAGAGTGAGGACCGGGTTTTGATCTATTTTTTAATTGGTCAGTGAGCTTCCTTCACATCCTCCGTTATGTGATCAGATGAAACGGCGTCAGCCGCGTCTTGTGCGATTTTTTATTTATTTTTGTTTTTTGAGAAAAATATAAAAATATAAATGTACATTGTAACTTTGTAGAAGGGGGAGGAGTCATTTCCTCAATCTCCCCTCCCCCAGTGATCACACCGTATATTGCAACTTTGTAGAAGGAGGAATCGTTTCCTCAGTCTCCTCCTCCAGTGATCAGACTGTACATTGTAACTTTGTAGAAGGAGGAGTCGTTTCCTCAGTCTCCTCCCCTAGTGATCAGACTGTACATTGTAACTTTGTAGAAGGAGGAGGAGTAATTTCCTTAGTCCCCCCTCCCCCAGTGATCAGACTGTACATTGTAACATTGTTGTGTACAAGAGGCTGCAGCAGGGGCTGATCTGTGTCAGACGTTTGTGAACACGTCCAAGAATTGCACAGGCACCAGGACTTACATGATTGGCATTTGAAAATGGGCATCTCTGTCTAGGAAGTATATGGAGGGTCTGGATGATGCCTGAACAAAGATGGCTTGGTTCTTCTGGAGAGGAAAGCAGAAGAATGCATTGTACTGTGATCCTTGGAATAATTCCCGTTTTGGTGACAGGTCCACTTTGCTAATTTCTAATGTATTGATGTTCGGGATGAGCACCCCTCCTGGTGACAGAGATAAGTGATATTGATCACATCTGCTGAAATCTCTGAAGTATCATTTATTTCCTGTATTCCTCCCGTGGGGATCGATTGATCAGCGGTTGGCTCTGGCCAGGGATTATGGCGGTTGGGGTTTTCCCAGGGCCAGATTAACAGCATCATGGGCCTGGTGCTGAGGATTTTGGTGGGCCTTTTTTACGGAAACAAAATGAAAATGCAAAAATGTTTTGCTAAAACAAATTAAATATACTTTCACCAGTAATATCGGCCGTGCAGCCTTTGAGCAGCAGGAACACCCCCAATACCACCTGCTATGCGGTCTCTCAACAGCAGCAACATAGGAGACCACATTTCCAAACTGCCATTCAGGGAGATCCCCCCCTTCCCAAAAAAAAAAAAAGAGGGGGGATGTAGTCTCGGGTTGATGGGGAAATAGGTGGCGGGGGGTGATTTTTCAGGCAAATGGCACTTAGCACTTAAAATCATCCTGACGCTATGCTTGATATGGCATCGGGATGATCAAATTCCATTATTTCTATTACTACATTGTAATATATAGTGAAATAGTTCAACTCACCATGATGTATTATCAGTGGGAACCTGAGCTTGTCACTTCCCACCAGATGCAGTGTGTCGCTTGCCACCATTGCCTGCTGCCAGATGCCACCTGCAGCCTGCCACCAGATACAGTGTGCCACTTGCCACCAGATACAATGTGCCACTTGCCATCAGCATGCCACCAGATACAGTGTGCCACTTGCCACCAGCAGCCTGTCACCAGATACAGTGTGCCACTGGCAGCCTGCCACCAGATACAGTGTGCCACTTGCCACCAGATACAGTGTGCCACCAGATACAGTGCCACTAGCAGCCTGCCACCAGATACAGTGTGCCACTTGCCACCAGATACAGTGTGCCACTTGCCACCAGCAACCTGACACCAGATACGGTGTGCCACTTGTCACAAGCAGCATGCCAGATAGTGTGCCACTTGCTACCAGCAGCATGCCACCAGATTAAAGCGGGATTCCACCCTAAAGTGGAACCTCCGCTGATCGGAACCCCCCCCCCCATCCGGTGTCACAATTGACACCTTTCAGGGGGGAGGGGGGTATTTTCACCCACTTCCGGGCATAGACTCCCACGGGAGTCTACGCCATTTCCTGCCCTGCCGCGCTGTCTGCTGGGACACACACGGGTCCCAGTGACAGCGCGGAGATTTCCTATTGCGCGGCGCAGCTCGCGCAGTAGGGAACCGGGAAGTGAAGCCGATTCGCTTTACTTCCTGATTCCCTCACCTAGAATGGTGGCGGCAGCAGCCGAGGCACGAGCGGTCGATCGGCCTCGGCATCGCTGGAACCCGGGACAGGTGAGTGTCCATTTATTAAAAGTCAGCAGCTGTAGTATTTATAGCTGCTGGCTTTTAATATTTTTTTGGGGGCGGAATCCCTCTTTAAGTGTGCCACTTGCCACCAGCAGTCTGCCACCAGATACAGTGTACCACTTGTCACAAGCAGCCTGCCACCAGATAGTGTGCCACTTGCCACCAGCAGCATGCCACTAGCAACCTGCCACCAGATACGGTGTGCCACTTGTCACAAGCAGCATGCCAGATAGTGTGCCACTTGCTACCAGCAGCATGCCACCAGATACAGTGTGCCACTTGCCAACAGCAGCCTGCCACCAGTTACAGTGTGCCACTTGTCACAAGCAGCATGCCAGATAGTGTGCCACTTGCTACCAGCAGCATGCCACCAGATACAGTGTGCCACTTGCCAACAGCAGCCTGCCACCAGTTACAGTGTGCCACTTGCCAACAGCAGCCTGCCACCAGTTACAGTGTGCCACTTGCCACAAGCAGCCTGCCACCAGTTACAGTGTGCCACTTGCCACAAGCAGCCTGCCACCAGTTACAGTGTGCCACTTGCCACAAGCAGCCTGCCAGATATAGTGTGCCACTTGCCACAAGCAGCATGCCAGATACAGTGTGACACTTGCCACCAGCAGCATGCCAGATACAGTGTGACACTTGCCACAAGCAGCCTTCCACCAGATACAGTGTGCCACTTGCCACAAGCAGCCTTCCACCAGATACAGTGTGCCACTTGCCACAAGCCGCCTTCCACCAGATACAGTGTGCCACTTGCCACAAGCCGCCTTCCACCAGATACAGTGTGCCACTTGCCACAAGCAGCCTGCCACCAGATACAGTGTGCTACTTGCCACAAGCAGCCTGCCACCAGATACAGTGTGCTACTTGCCATCAGCAGCCTGCCACCAGCAGCAGTGTACCACCAGATACAGTGTGCCACTTGCCACAAGCAGCATGCCAGATACAGTGTACCACTTGACACAAGCAACATGCCACCAGATACAGTGTGCCATTTGCCACCAGCAGAATGTCACCAGATACAGTGTGCCACTTACCACCAGCAGCCTGTCACCAGATACAGTGTGCCACTTGCCACCAGCAGTGTGCCACCAGATACAGTGTGCCACTTGCCACCAGCAGTGTGCCATCAGCAGCCTTCCACCAGATAGTGTGCTACTTGCCACCAGCAGCAGTGTGCAACCAGCAGCCTTCCACAAGATAGTGTGCTACTTGCCATCAGCAGCCTGCCACCAGATACAGTGTGCCACTTGCCACCAGCATGCCACCAGATACAGTGTGCCACTTGCCAACAGCAGCCTGCCACCAGTTACAGTGTGCCACTTGCCAACAGCAGCCTGCCACCAGTTAGTGTGCCACTTGCCACAAGCAGCCTGCCACCAGTTACAGTGTGCCACTTGCCACAAGCAGCCTGCCACCAGTTACAGTGTGCCACTTGCCACAAGCAGCCTGCCAGATATAGTGTGCCACTTGCCACAAGCAGCATGCCAGATACAGTGTGACACTTGCCACCAGCAGCATGCCAGATACAGTGTGACACTTGCCACAAGCAGCCTTCCACCAGATACAGTGTGCCACTTGCCACAAGCAGCCTTCCACCAGATACAGTGTGCCACTTGCCACAAGCCGCCTTCCACCAGATACAGTGTGCCACTTGCCACAAGCCGCCTTCCACCAGATACAGTGTGCCACTTGCCACAAGCAGCCTGCCACCAGATACAGTGTGCTACTTGCCATCAGCAGCCTGCCACCAGCAGCAGTGTACCACCAGATACAGTGTGCCACTTGCCACAAGCAGCATGCCAGATACAGTGTACCACTTGACACAAGCAACATGCCACCAGATACAGTGTGCCATTTGCCACCAGCAGAATGTCACCAGATACAGTGTGCCACTTACCACCAGCAGCCTGTCACCAGATACAGTGTGCCACTTGCCACCAGCAGTGTGCCACCAGATACAGTGTGCCACTTGCCACCAGCAGTGTGCCATCAGCAGCCTTCCACCAGATAGTGTGCTACTTGCCACCAGCAGCAGTGTGCAACCAGCAGCCTTCCACAAGATAGTGTGCTACTTGCCATCAGCAGCCTGCCACCAGATACAGTGTGCCACTTGCCACCAGCATGCCACCAGATACAGTGTGCCACTTGCCAACAGCAGCCTGCCACCAGTTACAGTGTGCCACTTACCACCAGCAGCCTGCCACTGCCTCCAAGACTCTCCCCAATTGGATAGAAGAGACAGGGCCTGCATAGTCAATCAAATCCCTGGAGCTCCCACCCCTCCTGAGCTGGGATGGTATGGCTGTATGCCAGGAGTTTTGTTTAGACCAAGTTGTACAGGGTTGTGTGTGCAAGCTTTTGGGCTCACACTGGTGTGCTGCAGTTGGCTGCACTGCTCATGTATCTGCAGTTTTAGCTGCAGTCCTATTGATTTATATCAGGTTGCAGGTTTTTGCTGCATTTTCTGACAGTGTGCCAAAGATGCAGCATGCAGGAATTTTGGTGCGCTTTCAGAAAATGCAGAAAAAACAAACAACCTAATAGAAATCTATAGGACTGGGGGTAAAACGCAGGAAAACTGTGGATACACCAGCAATGGGCCAAAACACAGCAAATCAGTGTGAACCACCTAAAAGCACAAGGGACCACCAAGCACTACCACAGGCTGATGACACAATTCTAAACACTTTGGCTGCAGTTATAACAGCTACTGCTGGTGAAAAAAGTTAAAAACGAGGGAAAGGGATATAAGAAACCAGTCACTGAGCTCACATGTGGACGGTCCCTGGAGGCTGATCACTCACAGATATCCTGTTCACCTTCTATCTGCCGGTGTTTCCCACCCACACGGCTCCTTCACTGCACAGACTTCACAGAGGGGGAGGGGAAAGGCAGAGCCGATTCAGCCTCTCCCATTTGTGTAGGGGGGGAACTGTGCACTGTGACATTGTAATAACCACAGTGAGCAAACACAGATGCAGCCAGACACCCCTACATTTACACACACTTCTCCTGTCCCATAGAAGTTTATGGACAGGAAAAAAAAAAATCGGGCTTATGCTGCTGGCTGGGTGGGCCTATTTTAAGGCAGGGGCTTGGTGCTGCAGCTCCATCAGCCCCTATGTTAATCCGGCCCTGGGTTTTCCATATTAGTCAAGAGAGACGCAGACCATCGATCATTGCTGATGGTGATCATTATCACCAGTCGGATGTCTCTCCTCTGTTCGCGGTGAGGTTTGGTGACCCTGGCACCGACATTCTGCCATTTCTGATATCTATTGCTTATATCGTGCCTCCCCTCCCCCCAAGCAACATTCCTCTAAGATCTTGGTCTGTGTCCCCACAATGTAGATTCACCCTCTTAGTCCTGGTGTCACCAACCCAGGAGGTGATGGGAAATGTTCTGTCACCAGAATAGGAGATTAAGCGAAATCTGTCTAATACCCCATTCACACGTGAGTGTCCCCCACCGGAGCTCTCAGCTCCTCCTCTTCTGGGGTCCCCCGCTGGCACTCTCTGCTCCTCCTTCTGGGGTCTCCCGCTGGAGCTTTCTGGTCCTCCTCTTCTGGGGTCCCCCGCTGGCGCTCTCAGCTCCTCCTCTTCTGGGGTTCCCCTGCTGGCGCTCTCAGCTCCTCCTCTTCTGGAGTCCCCCGCTGGCGCTCTCTGTTCTTTCTCTTCTGGGGTCCCCCGTTGGCACTCTCTGCACCTCCTCTTCTGGGGTTCACCCGCTGGCGCTCTCTGCTCCTCCCCTACTGGGGTCTCCCGCTGGAGCTCTCTGCTCCTCCTCTTCTGGGGTCCGCCGCTGACACTTTCTGCTCCTCCCCTTCTGGAGTCCCCCGCTGGCACTCTGCCCCTCCTCTTCTGGGGTCCCCCGCTGGCGCTCTGCCCCTCTTCTGGGGTCCCCTGCTGGTGCTCTGCCCCTCCTCTTCTGGGGTCTCCCGCTGGCACTCTGCCCCTCCTCTTCTGGGGTCTCCCGCTGCAGCTCTCTGCTCCTCCTCTTCTGGCGTCTCCCGCTGGTGCTCTCTGCTCCTCCTCTTCTGGGGTCCCCCAGCTGGCGCTCTCTGCTCCTCCTCTTCTGGGGTTTCGCACTGGCGCTCTGCTCCTCCTCTTCTGGGGTCCCCCCGCTGGCGCCCTCTGCTCCCCCTCTTCTGGCGTCTCCCGCTGGTGCTCTCTGCTCCTCCTCTTCTGGGGTCCCCCAGCTGGCGCTCTCTGCTCCTCCTCTTCTGGGGTTTCGCACTGGCGCTCTGCTCCTCCTCTTCTGGGGTCCCCCCGCTGGCGCCCTCTGCTCCCCCTCTTCTGGCGTCTCCCGCTGGTGCTCTCTGCTCCTCCCCTTCTGGGGTCTCCCTGCTGGCCCTCTGCCCCTCCTCTTCTGGGGTCTCCTGCTAGTGCTCCCTGCCTCCTCTTCTGGGGTCCTCCGCTGGCGCTCTCTGCTCCTCCTCTTCTGGGGCCCCCTGCTGGAGCTTTCTGCTCCTACTTCTGGTGTCCCCCGCTGGAGCTCTCTGCTCCTCCTCTTCTGGGGTCCCCCCGCTGGCACTCTCTGCTCCTCTACTGGGATCTCACGCTGGCGCTCTCTGCTCCTCCTCTTCTGGGGTCCTCCGCTGGCGCTCTCTGCTCCTTCTCTTCTGGGGCCCCCTGCTGGAGCTTTCTGCTCCTCTTCTGGGGTCCCCCGCTGGAGCTCTCTGCTCCTCCTCTTCTGGGGCCCCCTGCTGGAGCTTTCTGCTCCTCTTCTGGTGTCCCCCGCTGGAGCTCTCTGCTCCTCCTCTTCTATGGGGCCCCCTGCTGGCGCTTTCTGCTCCTCCTCTTCTGGGGTCCTCCCGCTGGCGCTCTCTGCTCTTCCTCTTCTGGCTTCTCCCGCTGGTGCTCTCTGCTCCTCCTCTTCTGGGGTCCCCAGCTGGCGCTGTGTGCTCCTCCTCTTCTGGAGTCCCCCGCTGGCGCTCTCTGTTCTTTCTCTTCTGGGGTCCCCCGCTGGCACTCTCTGCACCTCCTCTTCTGGGGTTCACCCGCTGGCGCTCTCTGCTCCTCCCCTACTGGGGTCTCCCGCTGGAGCTCTCTGCTCCTCCTCTTCTGGGGTCCGCCGCTGACACTTTCTGCTCCTCCCCTTCTGGAGTCCCCCGCTGGCGCTCTGCCCCTCCTCTTCTGGGGTCCCCCGCTGGCGCTCTGCCCCTCTTCTGGGGTCCCCTGCTGGTGCTCTGCCCCTCCTCTTCTGGGGTCTCCCGCTGGCACTCTGCCCCTCCTCTTCTGGGGTCTCCCGCTGCAGCTCTCTGCTCCTCCTCTTCTGGCGTCTCCCTCTGGTGCTCTCTGCTCCTCCTCTTCTGGGGTCCCCCAGCTGGCGCTCTCTGCTCCTCCTCTTCTGGGGTTTCGCACTGGCGCTCTGCTCCTCCTCTTCTGGGGTCCCCCCGCTGGCGCCCTCTGCTCCCCCTCTTCTGGCGTCTCCCGCTGGTGCTCTCTGCTCCTCCCCTTCTGGGGTCTCCCTGCTGGCCCTCTGCCCCTCCTCTTCTGGGGTCTCCTGCTAGTGCACCCTGCCTCCTCTTCTGGGGTCCTCCGCTGGCGCTCTCTGCTCCTCCTCTTCTGGGGCCCCCTGCTGGAGCTTTCTGCTCCTCTTCTGGTGTCCCCCGCTGGAGCTCTCTGCTCCTCCTCTTCTGGGGTCCCCCCGCTGGCACTCTCTGCTCCTCTACTGGGATCTCCCGCTGGCGCTCTCTGCTCCTCCTCTTCTGGGGTCCTCCGCTGGCGCTCTCTGCTCCTCCTCTTCTGGGGCCCCCTGCTGGAGCTTTCTGCTCCTCTTCTGGGGTCCCCCGCTGGAGCTCTCTGCTCCTCCTCTTCTGGGGCCCCCTGCTGGAGCTTTCTGCTCCTCTTCTGGTGTCCCCCGCTGGAGCTCTCTGCTCCTCCTCTTCTATGGGGCCCCCTGCTGGCGCTTTCTGCTCCTCCTCTTCTGGGGTCCTCCCGCTGGCGCTCTCTGCTCTTCCTCTTCTGGCTTCTCCCGCTGGTGCTCTCTGCTCCTCCTCTTCTGGGGTCCCCAGCTGGCGCTGTGTGCTCCTCCTCTTCTGGGGTCCCCCAGCTGGAACTCTCTGCTCCTCCTCTACTGGGGTCTCCCACTGGCGCTCTTTGCTCCTCCTCTTCTGGAGTTTCCCGCTGGCGCTCTGCTTCTCCTCTTCTCGGGTCTCCCGCTAGCGCTTTCTGGTCCTCCTCTTCTGGGGCCCCCCGCTGGTGCTCTCTTCTCCTCCTCTTCTGGGGTCCCCTGCTGGAGCTTTCTGCTCCTCTTCTGGGGTCCCCCGCTGGAGCTCTCTGCTCCTTCTCTTCTGGGGTCCCCCCGCTTGCACTCTCTGCTCCTCTACTGGGATCTCCCGCTGGCGATCTCTGCTCCTCCTCTTCTGGGGCCCTCTGCTGGTGCTTTCTGCTCCTCTTCTGGGGTCTCCCGCTGGCACACTCTGCTCCTGCTCTACTGGGGTCTCCCGCTGGTGCTCTCTTCTCCTCTTCTATGGGGCCCCCTGCTGGCGCTTTCTGCTCCTCCTCTTCTGGGGTCCTCCCGCTGGCGCTCTCTGCTCTTCCTCTTCTGGCTTCTCCCGCTGGTGCTCTCTGCTCCTCCTCTTCTGGGGTCCCCAGCTGGCGCTGTGTGCTTCTCCTCTTCTGGGGTCCCCCAGCTGGAACTCTCTGCTCCTCCTCTACTGGGGTCTCCCGTTGGCGCTCTTTGCTCCTCCTCTTCTGGAGTTTCCCGCTGGCGCTCTGCTTCTCCTCTTCTCGGGTCTCCCGCTAGCGCTTTCTGGTCCTCCTCTTCTGGGGCCCCCCGCTGGTGCTCTCTTCTCCTCCTCTTCTGGGATCCCCCGCTGGCGCTCTCTGCTCCTCCTCTTCTGGGGTCCCCCCACTGGCGCTCTCTGCTCCTCCTCTTCTGGGGTCCCCCCGCTGGCGCTCTCTGCCCCTCCTCTTCTGGGGTCCCCCCGCTGGCGCTCTCTGCCCCTCCTCTTCTAGGGTCTCCTGCTGGCGCTCTCTGACTCCTCTTCTGGGATCCTCCGCTGGCGCTCCCTGCTCCTCCTCTTTTGGGGCCCCCTGCTGGAGCTTTCTGCTCCTCTTCTGGGGTCCCCCGCTGGAGCTCTCTACTCCTCCTCTTCTGGGGTCCCCCCACTGGCACTCTCTGCTCCTCTACTGGGGTCTCCCGCTGGTGCTTTCTGCTCCTCCTCTTCTGGGGCCCTCTGCTGGCGCTTTCTGCTCCTCTTCTGGGGTCCCCCGCTGGCGCTCTCTGCTCCTCCTCTTCTGGGGTCCCCCCGCTGGCGCTCTCTGCTCCTCCTCTACTGGGGTCTCCCGCTGGCACACTCTGTTCCTGCTCTACTGGGGTCTCCAGCTGGCGCTCTCTGCTCCTCCTCTACGGGGCCCCCTGCTTGCGCTTTCTGCTCCTCCTCTTCTGGGGTCCTCCCGCTGGCGCTCTCTGCTCTTCCTCTTCTGGGGTCCTCCCGCTAGCGCTCTCTGCTCTTCCTCTTCTGAGGTCTTCCCGCTGGTGCTCTCTGCTCCTCCTCTTCTGGGGTCTCCTGCTGGAGCTTTCTGCTCCTCTTCTGGGGTCTCCCGCTGGAGCTCTCTGCTCCTCCTCTTCTGGGGTCCCCCCGCTGGCGCTCTCTGCTCCTCTACTGGGGTCTCCCGCTGGTGCTCTCTGCTCCTCCTCTTCTGGGGCCCTCTGCTGGTGCTTTCTGCTCCTCTTCTGGGGTCCCCCGCTGGCGCTCTCTGCTCCTCCTCTTCTGGGGTCCCCCCCGCTGGCGCTCTCTACTCCTCCTCTTCTGGGGTCCCCCCCGCTGGCGCTCTGCCCCTCCTCTTCTGGGGTCCTCTGCTGACGCTCTGCCCCTCCTCTTCTGGGGTCCTCTGCTGGCGCTCTATGCCCCTTCTCTTCTGGGCTCCCTCGCTGGCGCTCTCTGCTCCTCCTCTTCTCGGTGTGTCGCCATAGGGAGCCACCTTCAAGTGCTGGCTCGATCCCAAGCTGCACTGAAAACCCAACAGGTTCCGGAATAGAGAAATGTTCAATTCCTTCTTCAGGGACTGATATAGAGCGAGCTGTATTATTATCTGGTGACATAACAGCAAAAAAATCAAGTCAGAAAAGGTACAATAATCCAATGTATAGAAATATGCAAATGTGTGAACAGAAGTATGCAGAGACCTGCCTTCCCTGGAGGATTGGGTGATACTTCCCTGCAGGGTTGGGTGGTCCTTCCCCGGAGAGTTGGGTGGTCCTTCCCCGGAGAGTTGGGTGGTCCTTCCCTGGAGGGTGGGGGTGATCCTTCCCTGGAGGGTGGGGGGTGATCCTTCCCTGAAGGGTGGGGTGATAATTCCCTGGAGGGTTGGGTGATTCTGGCTGGAGGGTTGGGTGGTCCTTCCCTGGAGGGTGGGGGGTGATCCTTCCCTGAAGGGTGGGATGATAATTCCCTGGAGGGTTGGGTGGTCATCGTTCTCTGAAGGGTGGGGTGATAATTCCCTGGAGAGTTGGGTGATTCTGGCTGGAGGGTTGGGTGGTCCTTCCCTGGAGGGTTGGGTGATTCTTCCCTGGAGGGTTGGGTGATCCTTCCCTGGAGGGTTGGGTTGTCCTTCCCTGGAGGGTTGGGTGGTCATCCTTCTCTGAAGGGTGGGGTGATAATTCCCTGGAGAGTTGGGTGATTCTGGCTGGAGGGTTGGGTGATTCTTCCCTGGAGGGTTGGGTGATCCTTCCCTGGAGGGTGGGGGGCGATCCTTCCCTGAAGGGTGGGATGATAATTCCCTGGAGGGTTGGGTGGTCATCGTTCTCTGAAGGGTGGGGTGATAATTCCCTGGAGAGTTGGGTGATTCTGGCTGGAGGGTTGGGTGGTCCTTCCCTGGAGGGTGGGGGGTGATCCTTCCCTGAAGGGTGGGATAATAATTCCCTGGAGGGTTGGGTGGTCATCGTTCTCTGAAGGGTGGGGTGATAATTCCCTGGAGAGTTGGGTGATTCTGGCTGGAGGGTTGGGTGATTCTTCCCTGGAGGGTTGGGTGATCCTTCCCTGGAGGGTTGGGTTGTCCTTCACTGGAGGGTTGGGTGGTCCTTCCCTGGTCGGTGGGGGGTGATCCTTCGCTAAAGGGTGGGGTGATTCTTCCTGGAGGTTTGGGTGATCCTTCCTGGAGGGTTGGGTGGTCCTGGCTGGGCAACAGGTAGGGGTATACTTGGGTTATTTATGGGTAGGAAAATCAAATAGTACATGCCTCAGGCAGGGGTGCGAGTTGACATAAGGTGACCGGAGGGCCCATCCTGGAATTGACAAGCCCCTATCCGATTATTGGGGTCACAGGCGTGTCTGGAAGTTCATCTAACAGGACAAGTGGTATCACCGCGTGTCCAGAGACACAGACAATGCGGCTCGACTCCGCCCCTCCCTACTCAGGATTTGAGTGACAGCAGCAGGAGACAATGGCTCCCGCTATTGCCTCCTTGCCCTGTGGGGAGGGAGAGAGCAACTGCGCTCGGGTACAGCGCTGGATCATGATCGGTTACTTAAATAAAAGGGTGGGCTGCACACAGAATATTTTTTTTTACCCTGATATAGAAAATTAAGTTTAAAAAAACTTCTACCTTCACTGTTGGAGTTGTGTATGAAGAGTTACCGGATATGGAACTTGACCGAGACATTGTATAAGGGAAAGGGTCACCGGATGTTGAACTTGCCCGATACAATGTACTGGGCATTGCACTTTTCTGATACAATGTACAGGACATGTAACTTTTCTGATACAATGTACAGGACATGGAACTTGCCCGATACAATGTACTGGACATGGAACTTGCCCGATACAATGTATCCAGGAAAGGAACCAGGATGATGCCCATCTATGGGGATGCTAGGGAGGTGCTTGCTATGTTTAGTGATGAATGGGAGAGTTTTCAGGCCCTGCCCCCTGGAGGGACTATATACATGAAGCTCTCGCTGTCACTGTCTAACCGCCTTTTTTTTTTTAGCCGTCTTCCCTCCAGTATTCATAGTAATAACCACCAACGCACATTCTTCTCCGCGCTCTTCTCTAGGAATTATTTGCTTTGTGTAAAGCTCACTAATCGCCCAGAAGATGAGCGCCGGGGGATTGTTCAGGTTTGGGAAGAAGCTGATCCGAAGGAGAGTTTTGGATCTCAACAACCAAGAGTCGTGCTTCGCCCGATGCCTGACCACACTGGACCTGATCGCCCTGGGGGTGGGCAGCACGCTGGGCGCCGGGGTCTACGTTCTGGCCGGGGAGGTTGCCAACGAGAAAGCCGGTCCCGCCATCGTCCTGTGCTTCCTGGCGGCAGCCCTCTCCTCTGTGCTCGCCGGCTTGTGCTACGCAGAGTTTGGAGCGCGAGTCCCCAAGACCGGCTCTGCCTACCTGTACAGCTATGTGACCGTGGGCGAGATCTGGGCATTCACCACCGGCTGGAACTTAATTCTCTCCTATGTCTTGGGTAAGCCAAAATATCTCCCATCTTCCTTTTATTCTGTTCTATTTTCCCTCCAGTCTGTGTGATGAATGAGAGATTTCCAGGACGTCTCGTGGCTCCTATGTACCTTGTGGTGACTACAGATTTTACTGTATGGTGACCACCGGTGTACCGGTACACAGGAGGTTACAGACAACCTTCCAGACAGAACATACATGCTTGTGATCAGGGATATCATTGCTTAGAATTAGTTGCCCATGAAGTACCATTGGAGGTGTGTGTGTGTTGCATCAGCAGATCAATCCAAGAAAAAACCTTTCACACTCTTTATAGAATGTATATTAACGTGTACGAAGACATGTCTTCCTCTACAGAGTACATGTGAACGTGGAAGGGGACATGTCTTCCTCTACAGAGTACACATGAACGTGGAAGAGGACATGTCTTCCTCTACAGAGTACATGTGAACGTAGAAGGGGACATGTCTTTCTCTGCAGAGTACATGTGAACATGGAAGGGGACATGTCTTCCTCTACAGAGTACATGGAAGGGGACATGTCTTCCTCTACAAAGTACATGGAAGGGGACTAGTGATGGACGAACTTCCGACGGGACGTTTCGCGAACGCGAAACGCGAACGGACACAAACGTTCGCGAAAACGACCGTTCGCCGCGGGCTCCATTGACTTCAATGGGAGGCGAATTTCGCAAACCTTTAGGTCGAATTTGCGGCCACGGGGTAATTATTAGGGGGTAGCACGTAGTCCCACCACCTGGACAATAGCATAATACATGTATGAGGTGAATTTGGGATCGATAACTACAAGCATTTTTTTTTTATTTGGGAAATTGTTCTGACAATTCAGGACTATGGAGCTAATGAAGGCAATGGAGGAGAGGGAAGGTCAGGGACCAGGGTAGGCAAACAAGAGGGTGCAGGAGATACAGAGCACTGACAGCAGCACCGTAATACAGAGCACTGACATCAGCACCGTGACATACAGCGCTGACAGCAGCTCCGTGACATACAGCGCTGACAGCAGCTCCGTGACATACAGCGCTGACAGCAGCTCCGTGACATACAGCGCTGACAGCAGCTCCGTGACATACAGCGCTGACAGCAGCTCCGTGACATACAGCGCTGACAGCAGCACCGTGACATACAGCGCTGACAGCAGCTCCGTGACATACAGCGCTGACAGCAGCTCCGTGACATACAGCGCTGACAGCAGCTCCGTGACATACAGCGCTGACAGCAGCTCCGTGACATACAGCGCTGACAGCAGCTCCGTGACATACAGCGCTGACAGCAGCACCGTGACATACAGCGCTGACAGCAGCTCCGTGACATACAGCGCTGACAGCAGCTCCGTGACATACAGCGCTGACAGCAGCTCCGTGACATACAGCGCTGACAGCAGCTCCGTGACATACAGCGCTGACAGCAGCTCCGTGACATACAGCGCTGACAGCAGCTCCGTGACATACAGCGCTGACAGCAGCTCCGTGACATACAGCGCTGACAGCAGCACCGTAAGCAGCCCCAGGAGGAAGTCAGCACAGCACAGGGATGGTGTGATCCCCTCATAATAAGAACCCCCAGGAGGAAGTCAGCACAGCACAGGGATGGTGGGAGCCCCTCATAATAAGAACACCCAGGAGGAAGTCAGCACAGCACAGGGATGGTGGGAACCCCTCATAATAAGCAGCCCCAGTAGAAATATGACACCGCTCAACCTCTTCAAAGAGGAGGGTAGGGGCATATAGTACGGTGTGCTTTTTTGGGTCAGGGAAGTGAGCCAAATGAATTAAGAAGGTCTGTGTGCTTGATTCCAAAAATTGTTTATAGACATATACATGGTCTACTGATCACATGTGTTGAATTCCTCCGAGATCCATGCCTCATTCATTTTTAGAAATGTGAGGTAGTTAACACTGTCGTGAGCTAGGCGAGTACGCTTATCGGTCACAATCCCCCCTGCTGCGCTGAACGTCCTTTCGGACAGGACACTGGATGAGGGGCAAGCCAACAGTTCGATTGCAAATTGGGCAAGCTCTGGCCAGAGGTCAAGCCTGCCCACCCAGTAGTCTAGGGGTTCATCACTCCTCAGAGCGTCCACATCGGCCGTTAACCCAATGTAGTCGGACACCTGACGGTCTAGGCGTTCCCTGATGCTGGATCCGGATGACACCTGTCGATGGGTCGGCTGAAAGAATGACCTCATATCCGAAGTCACCAACACATCTTCAAACCGGCCTCTTCTTGCAGGCGCTGTTGGATTGGTACCCGCAAATCCTTCTCTGGGAGTGGGAATTGCTCCTCTGCCAGCGCACGCAAAAGCAGAATGCAGCATTTCTCGAAGCAAGGCCTGGAAGTGCTGCATTCTGACAGCCCTCTGCGACGGCGGTAACATTTCCGCCATTTTGTGTTTGTACCGGGGATCTAAGTACGTTGCCACCCAGTACTGGTCCTTGACCCTCATGCTTTTTATACGGGGGTCCCTATTAAAACACTGGAGCATGAAGGCCCCCATTTGCACTCAAGCGGAAGGTATGTGGTGGTGGTGGTGTTGTTGGTGGTAGTGTCTTTGGGGGTGCACATAGCAGAGAGTGAAGAAGAGGGTGCAGATCGAGAGGATGAGGAGGGTGCAGAAGAATAAGGCTGAGTGAGCCACTCAACCAAGTCTGGTGCGTCCTTTAAAGTAATTGAACGCACCTTCTGCAACTTCCCACTTTGGCTCAAGGCTGTTGCTCCTGCCCTACCCCTACCACCCCTGCGGAAGGGCCTGCCTCTTCCTCTGCCTGTCATTTTTTAAATCACCCTGTGACAAAACTCTTAGTCCCTATACCGCTGAAGGACTGCTGCAGTATAGGGCAGCGGTCAGCAGTAGTGCACGTCAACCCTATGTATTGTGGACCGATAGCGGTCCTTACAGAACAGCAGACTGTACTGCACTCAGGCCTATGTACCGTAGCACCCTATACCAAGTTACCAGTCCTTATAAAAACTTTTGTGGACCAAGCAGGTTGTGTGTTAGTGTTTAGCAGACTGTGCGTCAGTCCCTATACCGCTGAAGGACTGCTGCAGTATAGGGCAGCGGTCAGCAGTAGTGCACGGCAACCCTATGTATTGTGGACCGATAGCGGTCCTTACAGAACAGCAGACTGTAACGCACTCAGGCCTATGTACCGTAGCACCCTATACCAAGTTACCAGTCCTTATAAGAACTTTTGTGGACCAAGCAGGTTGTGTGTTAGTGATTAGCAGACTGTACGTCAGTCCCTATACCAATGAAGGACTGCTGCAGTATAGGGCAGCGGTCAGCAGTAGTGCACGGCAACCCTATGTATTGTGGACCGATAGCGGTCCTTACAGAACAGCAGACTGTACTGCACTCAGGCCTATGTACCGTAGCACCCTATACCAAGTTACCAGTCCTTATAAAAACTTTTGTGGACCAAGCAGGTTGTGTGTTAGTGTTTAGCAGACTGTGCGTCAGTCCCTATACCGCTGAAGGACTGCTGCAGTATAGGGCAGCGGTCAGCAGTAGTGCACGGCAACCCTATGTATTGTGGACCGATAGCGGTCCTTACAGAACAGCAGACTGTAACGCACTCAGGCCTATGTACCGTAGCACCCTATACCAAGTTACCAGTCCTTATAAGAACTTTTGTGGACCAAGCAGGTTGTGTGTTAGTGATTAGCAGACTGTACGTCAGTCCCTATACCAATGAAGGACTGCTGCAGTATAGGGCAGCGGTCAGCAGTAGTGCACGGCAACCCTATGTATTGTGGACCGATAGCGGTCCTTACAGAACAGCAGACTGTACTGCACTCAGGCCTATGTACCGTAGCACCCTATACCAAGTTACCAGTCCTTATAAAAACTTTTGTGGACCAAGCAGGTTGTGTGTTAGTGTTTAGCAGACTGTGCGTCAGTCCCTATACCGCTGAAGGACTGCTGCAGTATAGGGCAGCGGTCAGCAGTAGTGCACGGCAACCCTATGTATTGTGGACCGATAGCGGTCCTTACAGAACAGCAGACTGTAACGCACTCAGGCCTATGTACCGTAGCACCCTATACCAAGTTACCAGTCCTTATAAGAACTTTTGTGGACCAAGCAGGTTGTGTGTTAGTGATTAGCAGACTGTACGTCAGTCCCTATACCAATGAAGGACTGCTGCAGTATAGGGCAGCGGTCAGCAGTAGTGCACGGCAACCCTATGTATTGTGGACCGATAGCGGTCCTTACAGAACAGCAGACTGTACTGCACTCAGGCCTATGTACCGTAGCACCCTATACCAAGTTACCAGTCCTTATAAGAACTTTTGTGGACCAAGCAGGTTGTGTATTAGTGTTTAGCAGACTGTGCGTCAGTCCCTATACCGCTGAAGGACTGCTGCAGTATAGGGCAGCGGTCAGCAGTAGTGCACGGCAACCCTATGTATTGTGGACCGATAGCAGTCCTTACAGAACAGCAGACTGTACTGCACTCAGGCCTATGTACCGTAGCACCCTATACCAAGTTACCAGTCCTTATAAAAACTTTTGTGGACCAAGCAGGTTGTGTGTTAGTGTTTAGCAGACTGTGCGTCAGTCCCTATACCGCTGAAGGACTGCTGCAGTATAGGGCAGCGGTCAGCAGTAGTGCACGTCAACCCTATGTATTGTGGACCGATAGCGGTCCTTACAGAACAGCAGACTGTAACGCACTCAGGCCTATGTACCGTAGCACCCTATACCAAGTTACCAGTCCTTATAAGAACTTTTGTGGACCAAGCAGGTTGTGTATTAGTGTTTAGCAGACTGTGCGTCAGTCCCTATACCGCTGAAGGACTGCTGCAGTATAGGGCAGCGGTCAGCAGTAGTGCACGGCAACCCTATGTATTGTGGACCGATAGCGGTCCTTACAGAACAGCAGACTGTACCGCACCCAAGCCTATGTACCGTAGCACCCTAGACAGACCAAGTTACCAGTCCTGATAAAGAGCTTTGTGGAACAAGTGAGTTGTGAATGATTAGCAGACTGCAGCAGAAGGGCAGCAGTCAAGTATAATATTCTTTCTATATTTGGAAGAAAGAATATTATACGTGTACAAGCCTATTACCGTACCACTGATACCAGTCCTGAAAAGAACCTTTGTGGAACTAATAGTAACAGCAAGTCTTTAAAATTATCCTCACTGCCTGACACACTGCTTCCTGCCTGTCCCTATACAAATTGGCAAAAAAGAGTAGGCTGGAACGATTAGCTGGAATAGCTCTTTTGTGGACCTGATAGTAACAGCTAATGATGATGATGATGATGATGATGAAGAAAGACTAATCTGGCTGAGCTGTCCCTAAAATAGCAGCATACAGCGCTCTGTCCCTTTATCTAAACTGACAAAAGAAACTCAGGCTGCTGACCTAACACCTATACCAGTCCTGAAAAGAACTTTTGTGTACCAAATAGCTAGCGTTTTCTCTGTCCCTACTCCACACAGGATCCTTTCCCTACAGTGACAGAAGAAAGAATGTAAAATGGCCACCGGATCGGGTGTATTTATAGGTTAGGGGGAATGTCCAAGTGTCCATGAGCTGTCATGTCTCAATTGGTTGTCCTGTAACACATGATAAACGTGTCACGAAAGGTTAAAGTTCTTGTATACATTAAACACGTAAGTCCGCCGGGGCGAACGACGGAAAAAGGCGTTCGAACCCGCGGACGGCGAAAGTCGGAAATTCGCCGCGAAACGACCGCCGGGCGAAACGTTCGTCCATCACTAAAGGGGACATGTCTTCCTCTACAAAGTACATGGAAGGGGACATGTCTTCCTCTACAAAGTACATGGAAGGGGACATGTCTTCCTCTACAAAGTACATGGAAGGGGACATGTCTTCCTCTACAGAGTACATGGAAAGGGACATGTCTTCCTCTACAGAGTACACGTGAACATAGAAGGGGACATGTCTTCCTCTGCAGAGTACATGTGGACATGGAAGGGGACATGTCTTTCTCTGCAGAGTACATGTGGACATGGAAGGGGACATGTCTTCCTCTGCAGAGTACATGTGAACATGGAAGGGGACACACACTATATTACCAAAAGTATTGGGACACCTGCCTTTACATGAACTTTAATGACATCCCAATCTTAGTCCATAGGGTTCAATATTGAGTTGGCCCTTTGCAGCTATAACAGCTTCAACTCTTCTGGGAAGGCCGTCCACAAGGTTTAGGAGTGTGTCTATGGGAATGTTTGGCCATTCTTCCAGAAGAGCATTTGTGAGGTCAGGAACTGATGTTGGATGAGAAGGCCTGGCTTACAGTCTCCAACTACTACTCTCTAATTCATCCCAAACGTGTTCTATTGAGTTAGGATCAGCACTCTGTGCAGGCCAGTCAAGTTCATCCACCCCGAACTCGCTCATCCATGTCTTTATTGAACTTGCTTTGTGCACTGGTGGGCAGTCATGTTGGAACAGGAAGGGGCCGTCACCAAACTGTTCCTACAAAGTTGGGAGCATGAAATTATCCGAAATGTCTTGATATGCTGACTAGGGCTGAAACAACTAATCGATTAATCGACAACTAATCGATTATGAGATTAATCGATTACTATTTTCATAATCGAATAATCGGCCACTAACATAATGGGGTTAACAAAAAACTAAAATTAGCCCTTTATAGTACAAAAAGAGCAAATCGCTACTGTAAATATTACTTTCACTGTCCCATAGTAAAAAATTAACCCTGGCCTACACAGAATCCTGACCTCAACCTGATAGAACACCTTTAGGATTAATTAGAGCGGAGACTGCGAGCCAGGCCTTCTCGTCCAACATCAGTGCCTGACCTCACAAAAGTGCTTCTGGAAGAATGGTCAAACATTCCCATAGACACCCTCCTAAACCTTGTGGACGGCCTTCCCAGAAGAGGTGAAGCTGTTATAGCTGCAAAGGGCCAACTCAATATTGAACCCTACGGACTAAGACTGGGGGGGGGGGGGGTAATTTTTGTGACAACTGTTTGGCACTCTCTTTAACACAGAGAGTATTGTCACCTTATAACAGGAAGTGACTGAGCATAGACTTTCATGGCGGGATCCCCGGGCGATTATTTAAATAAAAGTTTTAGCTTTATATAAAGACTTTGGAAGTGACACGAGATCGTAGCGATTGTTTGTATCTCTTGCGACCAATACGATTGGACCTCCACGCGTTCTCACCCCCTAGTTACACTCTATAAACATTTTATATTTGTCTTACTGCCGACGCCAGAATCTGCTTCCGGCCTTCAAATGACGACACCCTTCCTGGAACAACGAGGTTTCCGTGTGTGCTGGAAAACGTGTTTCGCTGAGCACACGCCATTTCCAGGTGAAACCTTCACAGATCCGCCACGCTTGCCTCGTGTTTGCTTTACACTTCTTTCTCAAAGACAAAAAAAAAAAATGATTCGTCTCATAAACATGAACATTTTATTTGTAATCGCGTCAGACTCCCCGTGTTATAAAAGTATACAAACAAACAAAAATGGTACATAATAAAATGTAATAAACTAACAATAAATTAAAAAATAATAAATATTATAAAATAAAATCTCCAAATATAATACAATAAAATATAACATCTAATAAATTAAATCGAATAAATAGAGTAAATATAATAAATGTTTATATACAATAAACATAAAATATAATAAATTGAGAAATAATCAAACAACAGGTCGATACTTCTCCCTCAGCGCTCATAGGAAAAAAATATTATTTAAAATAACATAAGCAGCTACTATAATAAAACGCTGAACCAAAAATATGTTAGAGAGCATATGTTGCTCTAACATACTTCTGGTTCAATATAAAATATAACATCTAATAAATGTAATATAATTATATACAATAAACATAAAATAATCGAAACATTTTTTTCAAAAGTTAAGACGGACTGTTATTGTGTTTCGGTGCTTTCTGTAAACCACTTGCTGAAAAAAGGGAAAATATATTGCGCTAACCCCAAAAGTAAAAATTAGTGCATAAACCAGCAGCTACATACGAACATAACCAAATTCATATAAAACTCCAAAAATATAATGTAGCGCTAAAAACAGGCTGTGAAAAGCACATGTGACAAATAGTGAGAAAGAAAAGAAAATATATGAATAAAAGTCCAAATATTCAGTAAGTACAAAAAGTCTTTAGAGTCCTCGCAGGACAAGAATTGTGATAAATCGCGTAAAATAAACGCTAAAAGGTTATCCTAAAGACATCTTGAAGCAGTGGATTCTTGGTGAAAATAAACCACTTGCTGACCCGGCCTTTTCTGGCCTTTTTTTTTTTTTTGTTTACAATCCGTACTTTTTAATAGAAAATGACTTAGAACCCCCAAACTTTATAGATTTAAAAAAAAATTTTGTAGCAGAGACCCTAGAGAATAAAATGGCAATCATTGCAATTTTTTATGTTGCGTGGTATTGGCGCAGTGGTTTTTCAAATGCAAAAAATTATAAAAAACTTTAATGGATTTTAATGCCAAAAAACATATCACATAACCCATTTTTTTGGTAAAATATAAAAGATGATGATTTGCCGAGTAAATAGATACCAAACATGTCACTCTTTAAAATTGCGCATGCTCATGGAATGGCACCAAATGAAGATACTTAAAAATCTCCATAGGCGACGCTTTAAACATTTTTACAGGTTACCAGTTACAGAGGAGGACTAGCGCTAGAATTATCGACTCCCCTAAAAACGTTTGCGGCGACATCTCACATGTGTGGTGGGCATGCCGTTTACATGTGCGTGCGCGACTTTACGTATGCGTTCGTTCCTGCGTGCGAGCATGGAGAGGTGGGGGCCCTTTACATTTAAAATATATATATATATACACACACACACACTCTAAATTATACGATACAATCCTTGTATTAGAAAAAAAAGTGATCTTTTGCTTAATTAAAAAATAAATAAATAATTGTCTCGCTCCCTGGATCGGAGACGAAGTCTTGGCATCACTCTGGTCCTCCAAAGTCATAGAGGCGGGGAGAGCCGATCTGGTCTTTGGTAACCTCTATGGCCAGCCGTGCCGACCATCAGATCCTTTCTCGGGCGTGCCTGTAAAAACAGTAAGCCCAAGAAACACCGGTAGGTATCGGATTACTGGGCACCCCTACCGTGCGCTGTGGTTCCTCTCACCAGTCTCTGTGTTGTGGGTCACTGGAAGGAACCATTATGCACATCAGGGGGTATACAGGTGTCTGACGCTTTGGGAAGTGTCGGATGTGGAAGACTCCTGAGCGGAGGGATTTCAGTTATTTGATGGTCACTCTAATAAATAAATGAAGGTTGGAAGTGTTTTCTACCATTGATTGAAAATTGAATATTTTCTGATTTCAGGTACAGCCAGCGTAGCGAGAGCATGGAGCTCCACCTTCGATGATATAATCGGCAAGGGAATCAGCACCTTCTTCCAGGAGCGAGTCGCCTTCCAAGTCCCGCATGTCCTGGCCAAATACCCGGACTTCTTCGCTCTGATACTGGTCATCCTCCTAACCAGTGAGTTGTCCTCATCCTATTTTTTGAACATGCTGTGCCCATTATGAGTGGTTCCCACCATCCCTGTGCTGAGTTCCCGGGTCTGTACACATGCTGTGCCCATTATGAGGGGTTCCCACCATCCCTGTGCTGAGCTCCTGGGTCTGTACACCTGCTGAGCCCATTATGAGGGGTTCCCACCATCCCTGTGCTGAGTTCCTGGGCTCCCCATATAACTGTTGGGTAGACTGGCCTTTAGTACCCCTATCTAGGATCCTCACATTGGCCATATAAACAATGTTTTGGTGTTTCCCATGGTTAGGGTTCTTGGCACGGCTTCCTCCTGTTTTGTCGTTGGTTTCATTGCTGACATTTCATATCATGAGCGGATAATTGACAAGAGGGACCCGGCTTGTTCTTCAGGGAGAAATAATGAGAAATAATGGCCTCATTAAGCTAACAAACGTTGGTTTCTGGTGAGCGGAGCATGTGAGGAATACCAAAACTGCGCTGTCAGGAATATGACGGCCGAATGTTCTGGGATATGAATACCCTTTTGATGGTATCTGAAGGGGGGAGATACCAACCCCCTTTCCCCTCCTTCCTTCCTAAAGATCTGATGTAATGGAGAGAGGGCCCCAGTGCCCACATCTAGTACAGGTAGGCCCCTAAGCCCCAGTGGGCTCCTCTGCAGCTCCACAGTCTGAACATATTATTCCCACCCATAGAGTGCCAGCTCTGTACCTCAAAGCTCCATTGGGGCCCAGTGCAGGTACCCGGTCTGGATGTGGCAATGATGGCTGGACCTGGTGTGAAACGCACATTTCTGGTGAGGAGCTTCATATTATCTCTAGTGTTTTTGCAAGGAGCTTGGTTGTCCCCTAGTGGCTACAAAAATCCAACTTAGGGGGGCGCACCCGCCTAGTCCAGTACCCCATAATATTTATTAGAAGATAATCATTAGAAAATATACTCATAAAATAAAGGATTAAAATCGCTCATCGAGCTACTCAACCGTAGCCATGTAGGCTTTGGTGCAACCAACTCCAAAATACAGGAGGACCTCTCTAGGGTCCTTATAGGTTGCCACGTTTCTTCCTCAGAGCCAAGTTATACAAGTTCCTTCAGGTTTTATTTCCTTTCCAGTTTTGTGTTGGTTCAGTTGTATTCACCTTTTGTGTTCTTTATCTTTTGCGGATTGGTCCCTCCCGCTTCTGACCACTGTTAGGTCTTGGCCCATCCCAGGGGTGGTGCTCGGGGTCTTCATGTCATGTATGGTAGAGCAATATTTTAGCTGAAGGAACTTGTATGATTTGGCTCTGAGGAAGAAGGCATTGCCTTCAAAAGACGTCAGTTGGTATGGACCCCAGAGAGGTCTCCCTATACTTTGCAGTTCATTGGACTTAGGGTTACAAGGCTACAGCTGAGTAGCTCGATGAGCGATTTTAATCCTTATGTTTGTAGCTATATTTTATGATTATTTCTTAATAAATATCAAGGCATATTGCACGAGGCTGGTGCGCCCCTCTTTGTTCGTTTTTTTGTAGTGCTTCAGGACATCCCCAGTCTGAGAGGGCAAGCGGGGCTTGAGGCTTTATGCCTCTGTCCTGAACTTATTTTCAACACCTTTCACTGTGATATCATACCTGGCCACCAGGATGTCTGACCAGTCCCTCTAGCCAGGCTGGTAAAATGGTAACAGCCAGTGGTGGTAGACCCTGTAAGGTTGGCAGTGCATAACTGGGTACAATCTGTGGGCCATAGCAACAACATGACATGCCTTTGTGTCCTCCTTCCTCTGCGCCCTCCTGCCTCTTGGGTTTTTAGGATCAGTGATCTCCTCCTCCCCCATCCAAAGTGGAGTCTCGTTACTATTTTTAGCCGGTATATAATTAGCTGATAGTTACTTTTTTCTTTCCCCCTCAAAGTCTGAATGTTCAGTGTTTTTACCGAATGAACCTTCCAAGTAATTATCGGAGGCTTCCATTGCTCGGCTGCCTCTTGCGCAGCGCGGCCTCCATTATCGGAGCACCTTGGGAAGGCCGCCAGCTGTTATCACTTCGCTGTGAGCGGAGAGTGATTAGGAGAAAGGAGCAGGTGGGATTAAATAAGAATCGCATATCCCGCAATTAAAACAAGATCAATGGGCTCCATTCTCACCGCAGAGCTGACACTCTATATGAGATGACTCTTCTGTGGAAGAGCCAATCAGGTGTGAAAGGATTCAATGTCTTCTAGAGAATATAGAGTCATCAGTCTGCCGTCACTCACCCGGCCACTCGACCCAAAACCGCGACACCCAAATGTCGTTCTAAAATGAAGACGAGGAAAAAAAAATATGGTGATCAAATAAAAATATAAAATCGGCAGATAAATCAAGGTGGGGGGGAGGGTAATAAAGGGATGAAGAGCGACACATTTTAGCTAAATTGTATGCGGTTTAACTGACATCTTATGCTGATCACATGACGCCACTTTGTACTGCGTGTAAAAGAGAGTGTAAATACAATGTAACAATTATATGAAAGGAGAATTGTAAATACAATGTAACATTTATATGAATGGAGGAGTGTAAATACAATGTAACAACTATATAAATTAAGTTTAAATAAATTCTAACAATTATATGAAAGAAAGTGTAAATACAAAGTAAAAATGTATATGAAAGGAGGAGTGTAAATACAATGTAACAATAATATAAATGAAGGATTCCAAGTAAAAAGTAATAATATGAAAGGAGGAGTGTAAATACAATGTAACAATTATATGAAGAGGAGTGTAAATACAATGTAATGATGATATTGTATTAATTCCATCTGCAAATACTGTTTTCAGTTTTTTTCAGTCTTTCTAAATCTGCTGCTTCCATTAACCCCCCCCCCCCCCCCCCCCACGACCAGGCCATTTTTTGCAATGCGGCCCTGCGTTCCTTTAACTGACAATTGCGCGGTCATGCGACACTGTACACAAATAACATTTTATGTAATTTTCTTCCAACAAATAGAGATTTTTTTTTTTTTGGTGGTATTTGATCACCTCTGCGGTTTTTCTTTTTTGCGCTATAAACAAAAAAAAAGCCTCAATTTAGAAAAACATTTTTTTTACTTTCTGCTATAAAACATCTAATTATAAAATTGAAAAAAATCTAATTTATTCATCAATTTAGACCAATATGTATTTTTCTACATGTCTTTGGTAAAAAAAAAAATCCCAATAAGTTTATAGTGATTGGTTTGCACAAGTGTTATGTATAGCGTCTACAAACTGTGGGATAGATTTATTTATTTTTATTTGTTATTATTATTATACAGGATTTATATAGTGCCAACAGTTTACGCAGCACTTTACAATGTAAAAGCAGACAAAATAGTTACAATACAATACAAGAGGATTAAGAGGGCCCTGATCAGAAGAGCTTACAATCTAATATATATTTTTTCTTTATGAGTAATGACGGCGACCTGTAGCAGGACTGCGATATTGCGGTGATAAAGTGACACTAAACTGACACTTTGTGGGAACCGGTGGCACCGATACAGCGATCACTGCTAAAAATATGCACTGTCACTGTACTAATGACACTGGCTGGGAAGGGGGTTAACATCAGGGGCGATTGGAGGGTTAACTGTGTGCCTAGCCAGTGTTTCAGTGCTGTTCATAGATAGTTTAAATCAATTTCTCTGATTCGATCTCAAGGAAGGAAAACGCAATTGCTCGTTATTTTTATTTTATTTTTTGCTGCACTTTGCATATGATCGGCCCTGATTTATTCAGCCCATTTGTTTTCATTAGAGTAGAGCTGAGCAAATTTCAGGAGTCTGTCACCAATTACACCGAACAGACCGCGCTGACTCCGCTGCGGCATAATTCCTTGTCAGTGGAAGCGCAATGATCCCACCCCCCACTCCTTCACAAATATTCATTACAACGGAGGGAATAAACACGGGTCCTGGAAAGGATCTCTCGGGGAGGGGGGTTGGGGGGTTTCAATGACAATGAAAGTCCTTTCCAAAAAAAAAAAATAGAAAGGCCCAGTCATGTCCACAGGGCCCTGCATCAATAACACATCATAGGGCCACAGCGCTCCCGGGGGCCACACGTGTCATGTAACTTACAAGAACGCTGTTTTGTCATAATAAAAGGATTCACAGCATGGGGAAGGTATTTATTTAAATAGTTTTATTTTTTTATTTTTTCAACAAATCAAGTTTATTGGTAAAGAGCAAAAGGAATACATATAAAAATCATATTTTTTGTTTTTTTTATACATAATTTATATCATGCACCTTTTTTTTCTTTCTTTTTTTTTTTTTTTAATACAATGCTAAAAAAAAAAGAAAAAGGCAATGATTCGAGCAAAAATGAAAAAAAAAATGGTAAAAAAAAATGGAAATATATGGTAATAAAATATCATACTAAAATAATAATACATAATGATAATAAAGATAATGGGGTTAATTACGGCTTATATAGGAACTACTTAAAGGAATTGTCAAAAACGACCTCCTGTTTATTTTTGACCTTTTTTTTATTTTTTATTTTTTTAGGTGAATGAATAGGGGTACAATGTACCCCATACTCATTGATACTCATATAGGGGTTTAATAAGGGTTTACATAGGAAAATAATGTTATTAAAAAAATAAATGAACTTGTAAGGCTGCAGGTCAAAGGACAACACTCTGATCTGCATGTAACCAGTATAAATAAAATGTAATTTTATCACTGAATGAGTGCAAATACGATGTAACAATAATGAATGGATGAGTGTAAATAATTTACAATGTACAATAATATGAATAAACAAGTGAAAATACAATGTGGCAATAAAAACAAACAAACAAATACAATGCAATGTAGCAGACAATATGGATGAATTAGAATAAATACAATGTAACTATAATATCAGTGAATGAGTGTAAATTTACAATGTACAATAATATGAATAAACAAGTAAAAATACGATGCGGCAATAAAAACAAACAAATACACTATAACAATAATATATTTTACAATTGTAAATACAATGTAACAAACAATATGAATGAATTAGCATAAATATAATGTAACTATATCAGTGAATGAGTGTAAATATGATGCAGCAATATGAATGATCGCAAATAGGAGAATGTTGTTACAATGTATTTATCAGAGATATTTGTAAACACTGTTTTCAATGATATAATAACAATGAGTGTAAATACGATGTAATGATGATGTTGTTACATTGTATTTATCAGTGATATCTGAAAATACTGTTTCCAGGCATTATTTTTGTTAGAGCATCCTCTGCAGCCATTTGAAGGGCACATCATGTGAAAATATAAGCTGCGTCTTAGCGGCCTAATGAAAAACAAGGGAGAGCATATAGCTCAACAATAAGGAAAAAACTCTGGGAGAAGATTTCCTCAAATTAGTGGGAAAAATGGGGACTATTGCGGTATCGGATAATATTCAATAACAAGAAATTTTAAAATTAATAGGGTTTTATTTTAAATAGTTACACAAAACGGAAAAAGAAACAATTGCAAACAATAATAAAACAAACACAATAATAATCAATCCATGAAATGGACAATGTTGTACAAACGGTGATTGAAAACCCCAAGCAGGAGTTTTTTTTTTACAAGGATGTAGAGTAGACGTGTGGCTCGACCGGTTTTGTGGCAAAAAAAGCCGCTTCCTCAGGAGACGTCACCTACGATGTCTGACATATACAAAAAAATAGTATTTGAATAATTACAGAAAAAGAATTAACAATTTTAAATGAAGGTTCATAGCTATTAGACAGTAAATGCAATAAGACCAGAGGTAATATCCATAAGAAAGTCATGACTCACCCAAATACTTTTTACCCCTCAACAATGAGACGACAAACTGCGAGACACCCTAAAGTAGGGTGTCCCCCCTGGGAGCAGGCACGGGGGGTAGTACGTAGGAGGGCTCACTTTGCACTATAGATAAGAAAAAATTGTAATAAAAATAAGATATCCCATTATTATTATTATTACCAAAGGAGTTGTAACCCATGGACATTAGCGGCCTAATGGTGGTGGTGGTGTAGAAGGACCAAGGCGTACGGGATATGTCCAATACACTTTTAATGATTTTTTTTTTTTTAAACCAAGAAAAAACTCAAATGTGAGATAAATGCTGTATTATATACATCAGAGCTGGTGCTGGAGTCTTCGTGTGGGAGAGGTCTTCCACAGACTTCTTATTTTAGTTGCTGTAGATCAAATTTCTAGTATACTCTTCTCTCTGTGTTGTCTTCTTCTCTGTATATAGACCCAGCGCTCTCCCTGCCCCCATTCATGTATTCCGTATATAAGTGTCTCTTCTATTTGTGTGATTGCCGGCATCAGACTTTTAATGTTTTCTCTTCACAGTTCTCCTTGCCGTCGGTGTCAGCGAGTCGGCCCTGGTAAATAAAATCTTCACTGCCATCAATCTGCTGGTCTTGGCCTTTGTCATCCTGTCGGGTTTTTTAAAAGGCGACATCAAGAACTGGAAACTCACTCAAGTCGATTATGACAACTTAACCAAAATATATAACGGCAGGTAAAAAAACAAAAAACAATGCATCAGCGGCTACTTCTTCAATCTTTTACTTATCTTCTACACTAAAAGTATGAGGCCACCTGACCATCACGCCAACCTATGTGGGCACACCTCTAAATGATGGAGCTCAGGGGGTCTCCAGTGAAGAGTCCTGGTAACCCTTCATCATACAAAGACATTGTAGGCAATTGTGCTCTTCCAACCTTGTGGTAACAGTTTGGTGAAGACCCTTTTCTGGTCCAGCATGCCTGTGCCCCACCTCGTGTACCAAACCAACTCCATAAAGACATGGTGTTTGGTGTGGAGGAACTCCAGTTTCTTGCACAGAGCTCTGACCTCAACCCTACTTTGGACGACCTTTTGGTATAAGGTCTTCTCATCCATCATCAGTACCTGCCCTTAACTATTCAGAACACCTTTTGGAATGAGGTCATCTCATCCCCCCTAATGGCCATAGGGGGGACCAGCCCCATAGTAATGGCCATAGGAGGGACCAACCCCATAGTAATGGCCATAGGGGGAGCAACTCTATATCGATAATCATGATTTTGGAATGTGATGGTCAGGTGTCCACAAACATTTGGCCATAGAGTTGGATCTATGGAACTACAATTAGAAAAAATCTTTTTTGTACCCTTTTTTGTCTCCTTTTTTCTTTCAGCTCTCCTTTTGGTATGGGTGGATTTGCTCCTTTTGGATTTGGCGGTGTGGTATCGGGGGCAGCCATCTGTTTTTATGCCTTTGTAGGATTCGACTGTATTGCAACTACAGGTAATATTAATATTTGGGATTATCTGCACCCTTCCATCCCCCTCTTCACTCATTGATTTCCTTGTAGGATAACCATTCCTAATTTCAAAACGACCTGGAATATCGGCGCGCTCTTCTTCTCTGTATGTTATGCATGGTGATGTAATTGTGCTTTGTGTTGATAAATGTGACTTCACCGATTGGCTGTTGGAGGTGTGACTATAAAATGTATATTCTAGAACAGGAAGTTACATTGTGTTCTAACAACGACCATTGCACAACATCCCACCAGATATTTCACTTCACATGTACATTGAATTCCTGATGTTGGTCAATCTTTTGAAGAATTTAAATGGAAAGTAAGTTAAAGTAAAGTAAAAGTAAGTAGTAAGTAGTTGGTTAATTAACCACTTCCAGTCTGGGCCTTTTCTGGCATTTTTTGTTTACATGTAACAATCCAGTATTTTTGGCTAGAAAATGTATTAGAACCCCCAAACATTATATATCATTTTTTTTTTTAAAGCAGAAAAACATTGGTGGGTTTGCAAATTTTTATGTCACATGGTATATGCGCAGCAGTATTTCAAATGCAATTTTTTGGGGGGGAAAATAATTTTATTTTATTTTTTTAATTTTTAGTTAAAAAAAAAAAAAATATATATATATATATATATATATATATATATATATATATAATGCATAACCCAATTTTTTTGTAAAATATAAAAGATGATGTTACGCCGAGTAAATAGACCACAAACATGCCACACTTTAAAAAATGTGCACGCCTGTGCAACGGCGACAAACAACGTAAGTCTTACTATCAATGGGCGATGTTTAGATATCTCTACAGGTCACCACTTTTGAGAGGAGGCCTGGTGCTAGAATGACTTGCCCAAGATCCGACATTCACAGTAATACCTCACATGTGTGGGACGATCGCTGTTTGCGTGCATGTGGCACCAAAGCGTGTTCGCTTTTGCACAGGAGGACATGGGCGCTTTCATTTTATTTATTTTAATAATTAATTAATTATATTTTCATTTTTGTTTATTATTTTTTTTTTTTACACTGTTGTTTTATTTTTATAAATTTTGTTATCACTTTTATTGCTCTTACAAGGAATGTAAAAATCCCTGTGACAGTAATAGGCAGTGGCAGGTACTCTTTTTATTGACAAATCTGGGACCAATAAGATTACCAATTTCTCCTCTGCACTTAAAAGCATTCAAAACCCCCCAAGATCCGTGTTTCTGAAAGCTTTCGATTTTCAAAAAAAATGGCGCCTATGGATTCCAAGTAAACCGGAAGTGTGTGTGTGTATATGTATATATATATATATATATATATATATATATATATATATATGGGCTGTGACCTCTGTTTTGGATTTGGCTTCTTTTGTAAATGGGTCTGAAAATATTCATATTTTTATATAATATATATATATATATTTTTTTTATGCAGGTGAAGAAGCAAAAAACCCCCAGCGTTCCATCCCTATCGGGATCATCGTTTCCCTCTTGGTGTGCTTCGTCGCGTACTTCGGTGTGTCCGCGGCTCTGACCTTGATGATGCCATACTTTCTGCTGAACAAAAGCAGCCCCCTTCCCGAAGCCTTCAGGCATGTGGGCTGGGAACCCGCCCGTTACGTGGTCTCTGTTGGATCCCTATGTGCCCTTTCAACAAGGTAACAAAATGTAGCAACAATTTTTATATCATGTTAAACTGCCACTTTTTATATTTAGGCCCCCCCCCCACCCTCACTAGTAATTTTTGTGTCTAACCAGGAATGCAAATGTGATTCACAATTTTACAATTAACTCTAATGACTGAATGTGAATGGACTGTTACTCATTCATTAGAATCTTAAGTTGTTGGAATTGAATGAGTAGACAGTTTCTCCAGTTTTGCCATGCCAACATGGTGATCACATGGTTTTATTTATAAACAAAGGGTTTAGAGAAAGCATTCTGGTTTGTGCTTTTTTTTAGCTCAGATCCAGGAAATATGGAAGGAGCTTCCCCATCCCCTAAAAGCATTAGAACTCCCACGTTTTGCCTTTCCCATTGACTGCCAACTGCCAAAATTTCAGCAAGTGGACAATTCTGAAAACTGCAATTTGGTTTCTTGAGAATTATGGGGGGGGGGGGGGGGGTAGTGGACAAAAATGAGGCTGCTGATCTTGTTTTTCCATTGCTCTCCAGTTTGCTGGGCTCCATGTTTCCTATGCCGCGGGTCATATATGCCATGGCTGAAGACGGGCTGCTTTTCAGGTTCCTTGCTAAAGTCAACAAGAGGACCAAGACGCCACTGATAGCAACCATCGTGTCTGGAGTTATATCAGGTGGGAATACGTGGATTTACAAAAGCGTGGCCAAAATATGATGCTCACTCAGTATCAGGATAGTCTTTAAGCACCCAAGGATGAAAAAGGTTAAAGTGCATCGTTTCTCTCCCTTCTCCCACCATAAGCTGTAAGCTTCCCCAGCAGCCTAGGTTGCAGGTCCTGCTCTATTTGCTTCATGTTCCCCTGCTGCAGAGTTCGAAGAAATTAACTCTTCTTGCCCATCCTTCAGTCCCAGACCATAACCAGATGCCTTGTCTTGAGCTCAGTTCCAGACCGACCACACCTAGATGACCTGAGCTCAGCTCCAGACCGACCACAACCGGATAACCTGAGCTCAGGTCCCAGACCACAACCGGATGACCTGAGCTCCGGTCCCAGACCACAACCGGATGACCTGAGCTCCGGTCCCAGGCCACAACCGGATGACCTGAGCTCCGGTCCCAGGCCACAACCGGATGACCTGAGCTCCGGTCCCAGGCCACAACCGGATGACCTGAGCTCCGGTCCCAGGCCACAACCAGATGACCTGAGCTCCGGTCCCAGGCCACAACCGGATGACCTGAGCTCCGGTCCCAGGCCACAACCGGATGACCTGAGCTCCGGTCCCAGGCCACAACCGGATGACCTGAGCTCCGGTCCCAGGCCACAACCGGATGACCTGAGCTCCGGTCCCAGGCCACAACCGGATGACCTGAGCTCAAGTCCCAAACCGACCACAACCGGATGACCTGAGCTCCGGTCCCAGACCACAAACGAAGGTATATATATGTAGCAATGTCTGGAGTTCATCTAAAAACTGGAACTTTTTCCACAACAGACCCATATTTCCATGGGGTGTCTGGTCCAAACATTCTCACCTTTTTATATTACACAGTTTTTTTAGTTTATCATTTTGCAAAGTCTGTGAACATGGGGTGATGATGATGTTTGGAATATTTTGCAGCAGATGGGGAATCTGAAATAATTTCTGCTTCATTAAATTTTCTGCTAAGCGGAGATCAGTCCTAGCAGAGTAAAATCCTTAATATTTTTAAAAAGACGTCTCTGAATATGTTTGAAATGCCGGAGGACATCCATAAAACGACAGTCAGAATTGCACCACGGCTGAACGATGAAGCCAAAGAGCTACATTGATATCCTGCTGTGCAACACACAAAACTGCCAATTTTGGCGTACCGGGTCCGAAATCTGTCCGGGCTCATTGTCCCTGTCGTCCTCTACAGAGATTACTCCAATATGAGGTCTACAACACCTCCAAATTAATATGATAATTGTTGATTATTATTATTAATCATTTTATTATTGCTTTGATTATGATTGTTGTCTATTATTATTGTTACCAATATTATTAAATGTATTATTGTTATTGCAATTATTATAACAATTATTATTTTTATTATCAATATTATTCATCTTATTGTTGTTCTTGCTGTTATTATGATTATTTATTATTAACAACAGCAACTATAAATAATAATAACAATGGTAATAATATTATCATTAGTTGTTGTTAATATAAAATATAATAATAAAAACAACAATAATTAATATTAATAATAAATGACTAATAATGGCTATTATTAGTAGCAGTAGTTGTTATTGGTTGTTAGTATTATTTGTTGTTGTTATGCCATTATTGTTATCCTTGGTGGTTGTTGTTGTTCTTATAATTGAATTTTTTGCTCTGTTATTCTGACTGTTTTCGCATTTCCTCCCCCCACAGCTCTCATGGCGTTCCTGTTTGAGTTGGACGCTCTGATGGAGTTGATGTCCATCGGCACTTTGTTGGCGTATTCTCTGGTTGCGGCTTGTGTCGTCATCCTCAGGTAAGAAATCATCTATAATGGCTCTGAAGCTGAAGTTTAATCTGCTTATATTTTGCCTTTGCTTCAGTCCTGATGCAAGCAGTGGGAGGAGTTATGCAAATATGAAATTGCCTTGATGGGTGGGTGCCAGTCTGGAGGCGTGGGCATTGTTTTGCATGTAGTCCTCTCGTATGTAAAGCTGAGCCTCCATGGTTGGCTCTTGGGAGGAGTTATGCAAATATCACAAGGTCTTGCTGGGTGCCAGTCTGGAGGAGTGGGCGTTCCTAGGTAAGCTGTATTTGCATATTGAATGTCCTTGGGAGGAGTTATGCAAATATTGAAATTGCCTTGATGGGTGGGAATAAATATGGAGGAGTGGGCGGTACTAGGCAGCCTGTATTTTTATGTTGAATGCCCTTGGGAGGAGTTATGCAAATTATATAATTGCCTTGATAGGTAGGAGTAAATTAGGCGAGTGGGAGGTCCTAGGCATGGTGTATGTCAGGGACATGCAATTAGCGGACCTCCAGCTGTTTCAGAACTACAAGTCCCATCATGCCTCTGGGAGTCATGCTTGTGGCTGTCGGAGTCTTGCTATGCCTCATGGGAATTCTGCAACAGCTGGAGGTCCGCTAATTGCACATCCCCGGTGTATGTACATATTGAATGCCCTTGGGGGGGAGTTATGCAAATATAAAATTGCCTTGATGGGTGGCTGCTCGTCTGGAGGAGTGGGCGTTCCCAGGCAGCCTGTATTTGCATGGAGACCACCCACATGTGATGCTGATAAATGACTGGGTGGGGCCAGTCAGGCAGGAGAGGAAAAGACCTGTAGAGTGTGGGGGCGAGGCCTAGAGATACCGCGAGCACTGACCTGTAGAGTGGGGGCGAGGCCTAGAGCTGCCGTGGGCACTGACCTGTACAGTGGGGGCGAGGCCTAGAGCTGCTGTGGGCACTGACCTGTACAGTGGGGGCGAGTCTTAGAGCTGCCGTGGGCACTGACCTTTACAGTGGGGGCGAGGCCTAGAGCTGCCATGGGCACTGACCTGTACAGTGGGGGCGAGGCCTAGAGATGCCATGAGCACTGACCCTTAGAGGGGACCAGCTTTGAGTGGATAGCCGCGGGTATCGCTGGCCTTTGTTTAACTGTTGTCTTTCGGACCCCTCAGGTACCAACCCGAGCTGATGATCCTCCTACGCAAGGACACCGAGATGGTCAAGTTGAACGATGCCGACAATGGGGCGGCAGAAGTCGACCTCCAGATCACCCCATACTCCACTCAACCCGACACCTTCCTGGTGAAACATCTTCTGTTCCCAACCAGCAAAGAGCCCACCAAGACCTCCGGACACATCGTCTACGGATGTGTGACTGTCCTATGTGAGTGTCTTCTGTCCCAAAGATGCCAAACTCTGGGCAAAAAAAAAAAAATCTAGTCCTGAGATTTTCACTCAACAGTTCAGTAACATTTACAAGTCTTGTCCCCCGTCCCCCCTCCCCCAGCCTCTGATTGGACAGTGAAAGGAGAAGCAGGCGACTGATCAGCCCCCATCTCTCTGCTCTTTCCTATCAATGTCCCCCCTTGTTAGCAGCACAACTGACTGGTGTCTTTTCCCTTCCCGAAATCTGTGCTGGTGTCTGTAAGAGGTTGATACCCAGGTAGATTCCAGTACTGACGCTGCCTGCATTAAAAAAATACATAAAAAAATTACATTTAGTATACATTGTTATCCATTTTCTATATCTGCCCGGAGTTCAGCTTCCATCATTGCCTTTTGCATTGCACTTCCCCTAATTTTTACATTTTCTTGTACAGCGTTCCTGTTCGTTGCCCTGTGCGCTCTGCTGGCATTTAAAGTTGAAGATCTTCTCAACGGGTGTTCTGCCTGTATCGCGTCTTTAGTTATAATGTCTGTGGTCGCTGCCGCCATTACCGGGGTCATCTGGAGGCAGCCGGAATGCAAAACCAAACTGACCTTCAAGGTAGGTTCCGCCTCCTCTGCCCTCCACCCCCCCAACTTGCCTGCCATGGATCTTCATATTTTAATTTAATGTAGGTGAACAAACCCTGGACGGTGCCGATATTCAATGAAAGAACTGATACTAGTAACCTCCAGGGGCCGGGACAAGGTGTGGGCTGGGGGGGGGGCAGGGCCGGGACAAGGGGTGGGCAGGAGGGGTCATGGCCTGGACAAGGGGTGGGCAGGAGGGGTCAGGGCCGAGACAAGGGGTGGGCAGGAGTGGTCAGGGCCAGGACAAGGGGTGGGCAGGAGGGGTCAGGGCCGGGACAAGGGGTGGGCAGGGACGGGACAAGGGGTGGGTAGGAGGGAAAGCTAGGCCTCGCAATGATTTACTGCAGGGATGGGGCACCCTGACCCTAAAGAAAAGGGGGGGTCGCAGTCTGGCATCTTTGCCCTGGGCACAAGATAACCTTGTACCAGATGGGGGCGTCCTGACCCTAATGTAAGGGAGGGAGGATGGCGCAATTTGGCATCTTTGCCCTGGGTGACAGATGACCTTGTCTGGGTGCTGGGTGAGTGCGCTCTCTTGAACAGAACCACGGCACTGCACGCCACTCATATGTATGGCAGGTTGGGTTGGCTCCTCCACCTGCAGATGCGGAGATGAGGGAAAGTTCACAGCAATGATTTCCAACAAGTGTTTCTGTAGTGAGAAGCCACAAACTCCAGGGAATAAGGAGCTTCATCCTCTGATACTGGGGGAGCTTAGCAAAGTTAGATATTTTTTTGGATTGGGGAGGGCAGGGATCTGATCACTGTGATAATCTTGGCGCTGCACAGAGAGAGGCTTATTTCTCTCTAAAATGAGGTAAAGAGGGAGGGGCGTGGCCTGGACTGGCATGGTGTGAGGAGTGCTGATCGGGAGCTCCGCTTGCCTAAACTCCGTTCTACTATATCCTGGGGCTAATATTACTTTATACGCCAAACGATCTGATCGGTCGATACTCTGCATCAACAGGGAACATGTCACTGCCGAAAAGACAGCAGACACTGCACGGGTGCTGGAAGCAATTTCGGACTGCAAGAGCACCCTGACCTGCAAAATCGAGGTTAAGGTTGATGTGTCCTTGATCCGCCAGGACATGCAGAAACTCGGGGACCGCGTTACTGAGACGGAGGCCCGCATCAATCAGATGGAGGATGATATCCCGCCATTACAAACCACAACTGAGCGGCTGCAACATCAACTCAGCGCAGTACGATTTGGAAAACTGTCTCAGAAGCTGTAACCTACACTTTGTGGGACTGGCGGAGGGATCCGACCACCCCCCCCCCCCTCGTTCCTAGAGAACCTGCTTACCACCACATTCGGGAGGGCTGAATTCTCCACCTCATTGGTGGTGGAGAGGGCCCACAGGCTAGCCGGCCGGCCCCCTCCCCAGGGTGCACCTCCGCGGACATTCATTGCAAAATTGTTCAATTTCCGGGACCAGGATGCGGTCCTCCGCCTCACCAGGCTGAAAGGGAATATCCCCTTCAAGAATGGCGAAATCAGAGTCTTCCCTGACTTCTCCGCTGAGGTCCAGAAGAAAAGGGCACAGTTTACAGAAGCAAAATGGCAGTTGAGGATCCGCCATTACTCCTACGCCATGCTCTTTCCTGGCAGGTTTTGGGTCGCTGGAGAAGACAGAGCACACTTCTTTGACACACCAGAAGCGGTCTTTGCCTGGCTGGAGGAGAGAACGAAGCCGGCTCGGGAACCTGCCTAAAGTCACAGCCTGACGCCACAGCAGCATGTCTGGTTAAAGATGCAATGGACTCCTTATAGGAAGCGCACCTTCTTCACGAGCCCTAAAATTGCTCCCTGTTAAGGTACTGTGTTCTGCACCCCCTGATCACCGTTATCTCCCCTTGACACTATTGGCAATAAGTATGTAGACAACACCCCTGCATTTCCCTTTTCCCCTTCCCCTCCGAACATATTAACTACCCCCCTAGTCCACCTGCCATCCTATTACTGGACCTCCTTATGTTACAGGGGGATGGACTATACATGTTGCCCTCCATATACGCTTACAATGGCAAGCTACCACCCGTTGTGACGCCTGAGGCCGCGTACACGCGGGCGGACTGTTCGCCCAACCTTGTCCGCTGAACAGTGTTTGGGCGGACAGTCCGCTCGTGTGTGGGGCTTCAGCGGACAGTTGGACGAACAAGGTCTTACGGAAATTCCGAAAAACTGTCCGCTGAAACAAGGTTTCAGCGGACTGTTCGCTCGTGTGTAGGCTTGTTCGGCCAACTAAGTCTCGCGCATGCTCAGAAAGGATTTCCACGCCGAAAGCTATAATGCAGTGTATAGGACGTCGTATTTTTCGTCCCGTCGTACGTGCCGTTCACGTCATCGCGCACGGTTTCAGCAAACTGTTCGTCCGTCGTGTGTGGCCATGTCCGTCCATGCTAAGTTTGAGCGGACTGTTTGCCGAAACTGTTGGACGGACAAAGTTGGGCGAACAGTCCGCGCGTTTGTACGCGGCCTGAGACACAAACTCAAACATCCATATCCTTTTGTTTCCCCCACATGGTTTATTCTGGAGCTCTGAAACCAGGAGCCTCCCTCCTTGCGCCGCTGTTCGCTCTGCAGCGGATAATCACCCCCTAGGTGCGGGGGCCTTAACCGGCCCTACTTTTCTCAATCTACAAAGAAATGTTCACCTTTAGGCGCAAGTATTGTTTCCCTGGACTGTCCGGCTTTTGCAGTTAATCCCCGCAATATTTTTGTGGCACTGCGTGCCCGGACAGGACAGTGTGTTGATGCCTCAGTTAATTTGTATGTTCTGTTGGTTTGAAAACTTACACATATTTTATATTGAGAAGAACTTCAAAAGCTGGTATATACTCAGTTGCATAATTTTTGGGCAGTGCGCTGGGGCCCTGCGGGTGTATTCACCGCGGACACCCAGGAGGAGTGTAATATACTACTGCGTCCCGGGGGCCCTTGGCTCCCGGGAGCGTTGCTCCGTACCCCCTCCTTTTTGAGGTGAGTCACGGGGGCCGCGTGGTGGATCGGGGTGTCGGGGACAGTGACTAAGACCTAACCCTGGGATGCCTATACTGAAATGTATTACCTGGAATGTTCGTGGCATTAGGGCTAGGCTAAAGAGAAATGCAGTTCTGTCATATCTTAAGGCACAGAGAGCTGATCTTATGGTACTGGTGGAGACCCACCTTACAGGTCAATTAATTTTGTCAATTAATAAACCGTGGGTGGGCTGGGTATATCAGGCCCCCCATGCTTCTAACTCCAGGGGAGTTGCAATATTGGTTGACAAAACCACTCAGTTCACCTTACTGACACTTAGATCTGACCCACTGGGGAGGTTCCTATTCCTGCATGCCAAAGTAAATGGTCTGGAACTACTCCTATTGGCGGTGTATATACCTCTGCCCTTCCAGTTCACTGTTCTCACAGAAGGTCTTGCTTTCATAGCGGGACGCATCAGGGATGTCCTCTATCACCCCTCCTATACGCCATAGCAATGGAGCCCCTCCATGTCCGCTTTGCGAATGCACCCCGGAATCAAGGGGCTGCAACGTGGAAATTGAATTGAAAAGATCAGTCTATATGCTGATGATATTCTTTTCTACCTTGCGGATTCTGGCCCTTCCCTACTGGCAGCATTGGACACAATTCGAACATTCTGCAAATATTCTGGGCTAAAGATTAATTGGGACAAATCCCAGATCCTCCCTATTGACCTTGGCCCCCCCCCCCCCCACAGTACACCAGGTCGCCTCTCCTCTTATTCGTGTAAGCTCTATGAAATATTTGGGAATAATAATTACCTGCTCTCCTGAAGATTTTGCCAAACTCAACATAGAACCCTTGATTGTGACTCTAAAAATCAAAACACAAACATGGGCTAAACTACCCCTGGGGGTAATGGGTCACATAAACCTGATAAAAATTACCATACTTCCCCAATTTTTATACGTGTTGTGGCATGCCCTGCTATACCTACCCCTTAGAATTTTCAAAAACATAGAAGCTATCCTTAACTCCTTTGTGTGGGGAGCGAGTCGACACAAACTATCATGGCAAGTACTGAAAAATCCCACTGACTTAGGTGGCACGGCTCTACCCGACTTTAACCTATAGTATCTAGCAGCGCAACTATCCCACCTTTATTATTTAAATAAGCAGGATAATGATTGTTACTTGGCCCTGGTGTGCTCCTCCCAGGCCGGCGCATACACCCACCCCTCCCAAGTACTATTTAGAGACCCAGCGGATCCGTGGGTGCTGGGAGGTCATGGGGGACTGCTGTACAACCATTGTAAAATATGGGAAGTAGTGAGGCGCAGACTAAAAATACCACCCACACATTCACATACCCCACTGTGGAATAACCCAGGCCTGAAAGAATTAATCTCAATACCTGATTATAACTTGTGGCATACCTTTCAGACGTCTATCAAAATGACACTTTGAAATCTTTCCAACAACTCCAAGTTGAATTTAACCTCCCTAACCCCATGCTTTTCCAATACCTCCAGCTCCGCCACACCCTCCAAACTCAATTTCGTGATAACCCTCCAAGTCTAGAGCATATGGACACCCTGAATATTTCAATTGGACAGGACTCCTCAAAATTAATCTCCATGTTCTACAATGACCTTATCTGACCCACAGCAACTGCACTAGCCTACACCCTAAAGGATAGGTGGAATAGGGGCCGTGGGGGTGATGGAGGACGAGGAATGGGAGGACATGCTGGGCACCTGCAAAACAGTCTCTACTAAACTCTCTGATCGCCTAAAGCAAATATATATCATCCACAGAGTGTACATGACCCCTGGTCGTCTTGCTAAATTACAGACCGGCCCAGAATCCACTTTTCCCCAGATGTGACAGTCCCTCCAGTACTTTCTTCCATCTTATGTGATCTTGCCCTGTAATACAAGATTACTGGTCTCACATAGTTAAATTCATACACGACGAGATGGGATCCCCCCTAACATTATGCCCCAAACAATGCTTATTGGGTGTGTTCCCCGACCCAGAATCTGACAAGTTCCATATTACTTTTCTGCAGGAATCATTCCTCCGACAATGCAGGAATGGATAGCCACTATTAACAATGTTTAGCAGCGCTTATCACTTTCCTTTAAGTGAAAATAATCATTTCTTTCTGAGTTTCCAAAAGTGGTGCTTATTAGTGATTAGACAGTTCTTATTGTGGTTGATAGACAGCTTCCACCAAAATATATGGTTCAGGGGTCCCCTTTTGGGGATACACTCACCAAACGCCAGAAAAAATGAGCCTTCAGAAAACATCAATCACATGTGAACATCTCCTTAGCCACTAAATGTCTCTGTTATTGGATTGGCACTCCTGCAATGCCACAAGGGCCGTACTGCGGGGTACAGAGACGGGAGGTGTCAGGGGTGCACCTGGGGCTCCTCACCACAACAACAATCACCACCTCCACCGAGTGCACTCCACTTCCGGGAACTGGAGTGCACTCTGTGGAGGTGGCTAAGGAGGAGTTCACATGTGATTGATGTTTCTGAAGGCTCATTTTTTCTGGCGTTTTGGTGAGTGTATCCCCAAAAGGGGACTCCTGAACCACAAGTGGTGAATATTTTGGTGGAAGCTGTCTCTCTATCAACCACAATAAGAACTGTCTAATCATTAATAAGCACTTTTGGAAACTCTGAAAGAAATGATTATTTTCACTTAAAGGAAAGTGATAAGCGCTGCTAAATATAAAAAGTGGACTCTATTATTAAGGACTATTTTTTTGTATTGCTTTCTTACAGATATTTTTATACTTAAAAGCAGCAGCTCTCTTTAGATGTTTTTAATTATTTGAAGTGAACAGATTGATCCGTAGATTTTAATTCATAGGCGCTGAGGAGTGTGCGAATAGGGCGTATTTTATTTATTTTATTTTTTTGGCATACTTATTGGAAGTTTTTTACTATTAACAATGTACTACCATATAAGATGGAATCCTATGCTCATAGGGGCTGCCTGGCCAAATGGAAAATTTTGGGATTCATGGTTGGACAAAGCAGCCACATGTAATGCCATGACCGAGAATTCCCACGACCACTAACCTATAACCTAATGCGTAACTACCCTCTATAATGTACCCTTCAATAGAGTTACCTCCGTATATCAACTCCATAGCTGGCTACGGGTAGTGCAATGTACACAAAATTCATGCTCTCATGTAAATGTTCTTTCATCGTATCCTCTCCCTTTTCCCCACTCTTCTCTTCTGAATATTGCCTGAATATACTGCCTAATGTTCATATTTTGTCACTGTGAAGTCTTCTCAAATAAATAAACATCTTATTTGTAAAAAATAAAAAAAAAGAGGTAAAGAGCCTCCACTGGCCAGGTCAGAATTGATCGAGCATTCATTTTACCTGGTTACTTGGGGTCCTCTTGTTTCACCTGTTTGATGTCCTTCCTTACAGATTCCTGTATTCTTTTCATAGTTGCATACAGGGGCATAGCTACAGAGGTCGCACTTGCGACCCGGCCCCATGCTTTAGGGGGGCCTGGGACCCCCCCCCCCCCCCCGTACAGCTAAATAGGACGGGCAGCATATAGCGGAATTGATCCTCGCCTCCTGCAGCCGCTGAACGCCCGCGCCTCCTCCTTTCCCTCCCACAGGCATTCAGCGACTGCAGGAGGACAAGGAGCAGATCAGTCTCTCTCCTGCCCTGTCTGCGTGAGGGAGGGACTGTCGGTGCAGGCTCTGAGCTGTATGAGAGAGATGCTCTCAGCTCAGAGTCCGGCTGATGGGCACTGATAGACGGCATTGATGAGCACTGATTCCTGCATACTTTCCATAGTTACTGATCCCCTGGCCAATCAAATACAACAATCAACAGTGTTATTTCTTATGAATAGCCAGTTATAGTTTGGGCTTTACAAATACATCCAGATAAAAAAAGATCTGGAACCACCTCCTGAGGAAGCCCCTCTAAGCACAAAGTGTGCCTTGTCTTTTGCAAAGACCTCAAAGTTAATAATCTCGCACCATGTTTACTTTATCAACATTTTATGTATTCACAGACATGGGGAGCACATGTATGGGGATCATATCCACTCTCAATCATCTCTTCTCGTGGGAGAATAAATTCAGTGCATTTCATCTATCCTCATAGCGGAGTTCCTCCATACTCCCCATTGGTGTAGTTCCCTTGTATAGTCTATATAGAAGAGAACAGATTTTCTTTTTGCTAGAAATGATTGTTAAGAAAATTGTATAAAAAAATGTGGAGTTTTTGTTTTTGGCTGTGAAAATATGAAATGGACTTTCTCAGGAGATAGTTCTGGGCAACGTTGTATCTTTTTTTTTTTTTATAAAACTGAATGTGTTTATAAATGCAAAAAAAGTGAACTGGTTATTATTAAAAAAAAATAATAATAACACTACAGACTTTTGTGTCTGATTGGCTAGGGGATCAGGAAGAAGTTTTTTTTGTTTGGTTTTTTTCCCCCACTAGGAACAAATTGGATCATTTAATTTATTTATTTTTTTGGATTTAATTCAATGGACGTGTATCATTTATTTTAAAATCTATGGCACTACAAAAAGTATGCAAGTATCTCTATGGAAAAAAAAAAAAGTTTTGTTCCACATTTTCAAAGAGAAAAATAAAAACCTTTTTAATAAAGATTCCTGTATATTTTTCATAGTTAGATTACTGATACAGTTACTGACATACCTGATGCAAGGCATTTTGTTCATGATAAATGGGGAAAAAAAACAAAAACCTTTCAATTGATATTCCTTTAAATAAATAAATAAAATAATCTCTATTGAAAGTTGTTTGTGTTTTTTTATCTATATTTAAAGTTTCATCATGTAACATAGAAATATAATAAAATAGAAAAAAAGAAAGTACATTAACAAACAGTTCCACGCTGGTGGCAGCCATGTTTTACAATGTAAAGATGGTAAAAAATGGAAGGTGAGGCTTGTAGAGCATCTAAACCGTACTTTATCTGTTGAACCGAAGCACAAATATATTGTCTCAGATAACCCGACATGCCTTGAAGCTAGGAGGTGACTTGAACCCTACAACGTGGGTTAGAAACTGGGGGTGAAGAAGGAGAGGAGGGGGGACAAAATACAACAAAAGAACAAAGATACATGACAATACAACACTCCATGATACAACCAGTCCGAGTGCATGTACGTTGGTATTATGGTCGAGCAAAATTAACTAGGGGTCAGGATCCACCGCAGTCCCAGTCCCATTGGTGATGAGTCTGCAGTAGGCCGGGTCCCCTTGGGAGCCTGCTGTGGTCTTGCCAGTATAGTGTATCCAAGTGGCCCATATACTATAGAACGTATCATAACAATCTTTGCACAATAGATTGTGTCATTTACATTTTACATTTACAGAGTTGTCCAGAAACCTCTCCTGAGGAAGTCTATGCCACACTTTCACATCCCCCCCCCCCCCAAAAAAAAATAACTTTCTCCATAGGGATTCCAGTCTACTTTTCATAGTTAGATTAAAAATAATTCCTGTCCATTAAATTAAACCTAAAGATAGAAATTTAAATAAAACCTTTGTATACAGAATCCTAAGCTCAGCGTTGACCCACAGGAAGACAAAATAACCTTTATAAAATATATGTACCAATTTGTTCCTAGTAGCAAAAAAAAAAAACTCCTTCCTGACTATCCGATATGTCTCAGATCATCAGTCTACATTGTATTTCTTAATAGTTTTATTAGTCGGTAATATTGTGTGCATTTAGAATCACATCCAGACTTTTTTTTTTAACATCCAGAGAGTTCGCTCTTGAGGAAGTCTGTTTCACATATTCACAGCCAAAAAAAGACTTCCTCAGGAGATAACTCTGTGGATGTAAAAAAAGAAAGTTTGGATGTGATTGTAAATGCCCATAATATAATTGACTGTTAATATTAAGAAATACAATGTAGACTGATTATCTGAAATGTATTGGATTGGCAAGAAGGAGTTTTCTCCCCGACTAGCAACAAACTGATATATTTTATAAAGGTTATTTTACCTTCCTCTGGGTTCAGGATTCTGTACATGGAGGTTTAAATTGTATTTCTAGCTTTGGGTTTAATTAAATGGACATGTGTCATTTTTAATCCAACTATGAAGAGTAGACTATTATCTTTTGGGGAATTTTTTTTTTGGGGTAAAAAAGTGTGGCAAAGGCTTCATCAGGAGGTGGTTCTGGGCAACTCTGTAGATGTAAAAAATGAATCTCTATGGAAAATGTTGTTTTTATTCGTTTTTTTATTTTTGTTTGTTTTATCATGAACAAAATGTCTTGTATCAGGTGTGTAGCTCTCTATCTTATCTTTGTGGTGACCTCCGTACGGGTTGATAATGGCTTCAGAATTATAAATAGTTCAATGTCGTTTTCTCCACCAGGTGCCGGCCCTCCCCGTCCTCCCATTATTCAGCGTCTTCATAAACCTGTACTTCATGATGCAGCTGAAGTCTGAGACCTGGATCCGATTTGCAGTGTGGATGGTGCTAGGTGAGCATCATGGACTTGGATGACAACAATATCTTCATATGTAAAGTTATCGCTAAATTTTAAAAAATAACAAATTAAATTAATTAATTAATTAAATTATAGGTATTGGAATTTTCTTTCAAATTTGTCTGTCTGTGAACGTAACAAATACAAATTTATCTGAAGTTACAAATTATCCGAAATAACGAATGCCGCATCTAAACAAATTTATACTAAATAAATAATAAAAAGGTTTTATTATTATTTATTATAATTAGATCGTTACGTTCCATTCGTTTAGAAACGGCATTCTTTATTTCAGATAATTCGTAACTTCAGATAAATTTGTACTTGTTACGTTGACTAACAGCCAAATTTGAAAGGAAATTTCAATAGCTATAATTTTTTATTTATTGTTGGTTATTATTTCAGATTTTCGGGTTTTCGAATCTTCAGCTTTTCTGCACTGAGAAAAAATTTGTTCGTTTTCGTTTTATTGTTTTTTTTTTTTGTTTTTTTTAATTCGGATTTCCTTCGAATATTCTGAAAAATCTGAAAAAAAGAAAGAGAAAATCAGTAAAATCCCAAATAATAACTATTAAATTATAGGTATTGGAATTTCCTTTCAAATTTGGCTGTTTGTGAACGTAACAAATACAAATTTATCTGAAGTTACAAATTATCCAAAATAACTAATGCCACATCTAAACAAATGGAACAAATTAATAATTAAAGGTTTTATTATAATTAGATCATTACGTTCCATTCGTTTAGATATGGCATTTGTTATTTCAGGTAATTCGTAACTTCGGATAAATTCGTACTCGTTATGTTCACTAACAGCCAAATTTGCAAGGAAACTCCAATACCTGTAATTGAATATTTATTATTAGTTAATTATTTCAGATTTTCGGGTTTTTGAATCTTCAGATTTTCATTCTTTTGAATATCCAGATTTTCAATCTTAGTTTTGGATTTTGCTAACTTCCGGAATTAATGAATTTGAATTTGTCAAAGTTTGTGTAAAAAAAACGAGTTGGGAACTAAACAAATTGCACATGTTTTTGTATTCCCCCCCCCCTTTTATTGGTTGAGCTAGATGGACTTGTGTCTTTTTTCAACCAGACTAACTAGGAAACATTTTATGATTATCTTTTCTTTTTTTTTTTTTTTTTTTTTTTTAAGGGTTCCTCATCTATTTTTCTTACGGCATATGGAACAGCACCGAGGAGCGCAACGCTAAAAATAAGGACAGTCTTCTGAAAACAAAGGAAGCTCTTCCCGAGACGAAAGGCCTGGAACTCTCAGCGGTGGCGGGGTGTTGACCTCTTTGAGTTTGTAGACTGATGGCGTGTACAGTATATTTATTAGGGGGCAATCTGCCTTCATCCATTTCAAAAAACATTATGGCCTAAATTGTTACATCCTCATTTCTGTGGTATTCAGCGATGACGTCGGTCATCTGTTGTTCTTCCAATGCATGAGTCTTATTGTAGGGTGATATTATGAGACCCTACAGATGGCTAGCTTTGCAGTCAGTTACAGCTTGCGGTCCTCAGATCTGCTTGGTCACTCTCTTGGCAGTTTATAGTCTGATGTGGATCTGGGCTGCACGCCTTGCAGTATTCGACCAAAGGGGGAGTGATGGCAAAGGATGGCGCCGGGTGAGGCCCCAGTGAAAGAATGAAAGGTCACCAACACGCCATTAAGGATTCTCATGGATTTATTGGTGGAATGTTGGATAAGATCACCATCTTCCTCCTCACAATGTCGCCTTGAAGAAGGAACACTCAAAGACCCTGAAATGTTGGCCTTATCTGGGGAATGTGACATTCCACCAATAAATCCATGGGACTCCTCACTGGACCTTTCATTCTTCTCGGGCAGCTAGTGAAGTATTACATTGTCTCAACACTCCATGATGGTCGTACGTTGGCATTGTCATCTCACTCTGGTAGTGTAGTCTTCCGTGTTCCTCTCCCGTGTGTGTGTTTTTTTTGTTTTTTTTTAATATCCATTTCTTTTGTCTCGTTTATGATGAGATACGAAATATAAACACAATCAGTGGCAGTGTTGCAACGCTGATGATACATTCCCGCTGCAACGTGCCAGAAGAGTTATTTATAACGTTTTGAAATGAACTGAGGGCACAAGATTTCCCCGATAACCGGCTGATATTGTAACTCGCCGACTTCACACAAGGAAGACATATTCTAGGCATTCCAGACTGAACGGATGAAGAATTTTAAAGTTTACAGATTTAGGAAATATTTATTGTATTAACTTGTACTTCATATTCAGTGACTTCTCAAAGTGCTACTTGAACCTTAATGTTACCGAATAGTGGAGATGGATGGAAGTCTGAGAGATGCACATTTCATCCACCTTCCTCATTTTTGTTTTCTCTTGTGTGAGTTTTCTAGAACATTGTTCATCCTTTATTGGAGGATTGAACGTTCTGACTGCATATATGATTTTCTGAAATCTGACAGCTGCTATCTCAAATGGAGCAGTCTATGAAGCTTGTAGGTTCCACATGTGCTATAAGGCCAAACGGTTGTGGACATCTGACCGTCACACCTATATGAGCTTGTTGGACATCCTAGTCCAAAACCATGCCCACCCCCTTCACTGTGGCTATTAATATAGAGTTGACTCCCCACCCTTTTCCATGGCCATTAATATAGAATTGTGGCTATAAACTCTTCTGGGAAGTCTTTCCACAAGATTTTGGAGGGTGTGTGTGGAAATTTGTGAGGTCAGGGTCTGATGTTAGACGTGTTAGGCCTCATATTGGGCACCAAAAAAAAAAAACACCTGGCTCACCATCGGCATTCCAATTCATCCCAAAGGTGATCAGTAGGGTCAAAGTCAGGGCTCTGATGTGGAGGAACTCGAGTGTCCTGCACAAACTGGTTGAACCATGTCTTTATGCAGTTGCCCTCCCCCTTTGTGTTCATACCATCCTGCATTCTTCTAAGAAGACTTTCCACAAGATTTTGAAGGGTGTCTTTGAGAAATTGAGCCCATTTGTGAGGTCATTTACTGATATTGGATGAGAAGGCCTGGCTCACTTTTGGCATTCCAATTAATCTCAAAGGTATTCAGTAGGGTTGAGGTCAGGGCTCTGTGGAGGACACTCGAGTTCCTCTAACCAGATCAGCTTGTTGAACAACCCATTTCAAAACCCCAGCCATTATTATAGAGTTGTCCCTCTTTGTGACTAAGAACATCCTCCACTCTTCTGGAAAGACTTTCCACAATCGTGTCTGTGGGAATTTGTGGCCATTTGTGAGGCCAGGTACTGATGTTTGATGAGAAGACCTGGCTCACCATCAGTGTTCCAATTCATCCCAAAGGTGTTCAGTAGGTTTGAGGTCAGGGCTCTGTGTAGGACACAGGAGTTCTTCCATGACAAAATGGTCACAACATGTCTGTATGGAGCTGGCCAACCCATGTCTTTATGGAGCTGGCCAACACCAATCAACCCATGTCTTTTTGGAGTTGGCTTTGTACACAGGGGAGGCACACTGGAACAAAGGATCTTCACCAAACTGTTACCACAGTCTCTTTGTATGATGGAGGCATCCCAGGACCCTTCACAGAAGACACCTGAACTCCATCATTTGGAATGGGGGGGTCCATATACTATATATAGAGGAGGGTTTATTGGTGTGATGGTGAGATGTATACAAACATTGGTCATATAGGGTACCTGCCATGCAGTAGCTTTACACCAATTACTCTATTAAAGGGCAAAGAGTGTAAGGCAAAATACATTTTCTCGATCTGTTCAGTAGCGCTTCATAGGACTTTCCTCTGCTCCAATTGGTATATTAATTCAAGCACTTATTTCCATAATGTTTGAATATCTAAATACATTAATACTTGATTAGTGTTATTTATTGTGTTCTACCGCTGTGTGTGTGTGTGGTGGGAGCATGTACAGAATGAAAGGATATATATATATATTTTTTTTTTTGTAGCGAGGACAAACCTCAACCGCAGATGGTAATTCATATTTTAAAGCGTCCTTCTAGCCAGAACCTTTTTTACAAAATTTTGGATAGAATGGGGAAAGTTTAGAAGAACCCCTGTCTACGTTTTTAGAATGGATATCGGGTTTATATCCCATCAGGAAACAGTTTCCCAATTTTATCCAAAATAAAATCAAATCTTTTGGCTGGAGATGCAATGTACCCAATTCGGTTTTATATCTTTGTACTACTGATTTTAGGTTACATCTTTTTTAATTTTTTTCCCCCTCCTATGTTGTGTTTGTCATTTAGAATAGTGGTCTCCAAACTGCGGCCCTTTGCTTGCTTTTATCTGTCTATTTCATCCACACAGTGGAACAATGGAGCAGAATCATTAGGGCTCAATTCCTCCCAATGACATCAACGATGGTGTCATTGGGAGGAATTGTGCCCTATCGGTGTCATTGGGAGGAATTGTGCCCCAACGATAGGGCACAATTCCTCCCAATGACACCAACGATAGGGCATAATCCCTCCCAATGACATCAACAATGGGGCACAATTCTTCCCAATAACACCAACGATGGGGCACAATTCTTCCAAATGACACCAACGACGGGGCACAATTCTTCCCAATGACACCAACGACGGGGGGCGCAATTCTTCCCAATGGCACCAACGACGGGGCGCAATTCTTCCCAATGGCACCAACGACGGGGCGCAATTCTTCCCAATGGCACCAACGACGGGGCGCAATTCTTCCCAATGGCACCAGCGACGGGGCGCAATTCTTCGCAATGACACCAGCGACGGGGCACAATTCTTCGCAATGACACCAGCGACGGGGCACAATTCCTTCCCAATGACATCAAAGATGGGCATTGTGCTACTGACAGCAGGACCTTTTCTACTCCAGTACTCTACTACTATTGAAAACCAGGGGCTGCCAAAATGTCACAAAATTTGTAATGCAGCACCCTATGGTGCATAGTTGCTTCTGTGCATTGAGATGCTATTCAAAAAGAATGACAACACATAAGGGGGGGGGGGGGGGATCTGGTGCAGCTGTGCATAGAAACCATGACCATCTGCACCAGATTCTGTGTGCTCCAGTTTTAGCAAATCCTGTTTGCTGTGCATTGTGGTAACGCACATACGGCGTTGATATAAACTGACCCCTATTGTGGCAGGTCAATAACAGGACATATTTTATACCCGTTAACCGTATTTATTGAGTTGCATACATTCAGTGCCATTTACATTTGCTATTTTATTGCACTGTAACCCGTATTATGAATTGCAGGGATCAGAAAGGCAACATTGTATTTTCCAGAGAGATCATCAGAAATGCACTTTGTTGCTTTATTTTTGTTTTTGTAATGTAACTTATATATATTATATTGTATATTTTTTAAATAGAAAGTGAAAAAGTGATTTGTTTTTGTTGTTTTTTTATGGAAATGTAGGATTCTAATGTTATGTACTCTATAATATCAGACGTAATTCTAACTGTATTTTTTTACAAATAAATATATTTGTGTTTTGTTTCTATTCTTAGGTTTTCTGGCTTTTCATTGGTTTAAAACTCGCATGCCCTAGATCAGTGTTTCTCAACCCTGTCCTCGAGTAAGCCCCAACAGGCCATGTTTGCAGGTTTTACCTCATACTGCACAGGTGCTTTAAAGCGGAGCTCCACCCTAAAGTGGAACTTCCGCTCATTGGAACCACAGTTGCCACCTTTCAGGGGGGAGGGGGATGCAGATACCTGTACAGTACAGGTATTTGCACCCACTTCCGGCATAGATATCCGAAGAATCTGCGGATATTTACGCCACTTCCTGCGGGTCCCCCGCTGTCTGCTGGGAAACACACGGATCCCAGAGACAGCGGGGACCATCCTTATTGCGCAGCGCAACTCGTGCATGCTCAGTAGGGAACCGGGAAGATACCCATACCCAAGATGGCGGCAGCAGCACCCTAGAGATGATCGAGAGATCGGCTTGGGTGCCGACATCGCGGGCGCACTGGGGTAAGTGTCCTTATTTTAAAAGTCAGCAGCTGCAGTATTTGTAGCTGCTGACTTTAAAAAAAAAAAAAAAAAAAAAAAACGCGGAACTCCGGCTTTAACCACTTAAAAAGCTGGGCCTATTTTTCAAAACTTGTTTACAAGTTAATCTTTTTTTTTTTTTTGCTAGAAAGTTAATTAGAACCCCCAAACATTTATATATACATAAAAAATATTTACTTTTTATGTACACTGTCCATGTATATATATTTATATATTCACACACATGTAATTTTTTTGTACACCGACAGTGTACAAAAAAAATTTAAATATATATATAAAAAATTTTTTTTATACACTGGCCCCAATATATATATATATATATATATATATATATATATATATATATATATATATATATATATATATATATGGGGATAGTGTAAACATAATAATTTATATATAAATATATATATATATATATATATAATATAATATATGTGGTGAAACTACAAATCCCATCGTGCCTCTGCCGATTCTCAGGGTCCTGCAATGTCTCAAAACAGCTGGAGGGCCGAGGTTGCCTACTCCCCTGTGTGCCCTAGAGAATAAAATGGCGGTCGTTGCAATACTTTTTTTCACACCACGTTTGTGCAGCGGTCTCACAAGCTGTAAGGACACCCCGGGTATGAAAGGGGGTTAAAAACACTCCAATCAGCCGAACAAGAAACCCATACCAATAATTCTCCCCCCCCCCCAGCCCCCCCCCCCCCACAAGTAAGAGACGAGGCCCTGTACGGAGGGCCAAATAGGAATCGGACTATTGAAATGAATGCAGGCTTTTTTTTATACACTTGAGAATACGGCAGGCGCCACATGAACAATGACCCGGATTCACCCCCAACATCACACAAGAGTTACATAATGAGCCCCCAATACACATTATTCGGAGTTTCAATACCTCCCCTAGAGGACAACAGGTGAGTTCATTAGCACACTTAACAGGTGAAGGGAAAACTGCCTCAGACAAGATTAACACAATTTACTTATCCAGACAAAAGCAACATCGTTGAGCAATAGCCGGTCGGTCTCTTACATTGAACTTCCTGGAATGGCCATATTAGGAGTTATACTTCCTGGCCACAGACCTCAGTGTATGGGGGATAAAACCTTTATATTGCTAATGAATATAATGGATGGGAATAGAAAGAAAAAGGGATTTTGACGGTGTGTACCAATAAATATTAACTAAAGATAAACAATAAATCATTTAAGTTAAAAAGCAGTTATACAGTAAGAATAATTGCAGTGGTTCACAGGTATGGTGGTCTGAAAGAGCTGATACATTTAAGAACATATTGTTGCGCATTAGCCTGACATGTTTCGCTGAAATGCTTCTTCAGGGTATGTGCGAACCATCAATTTTATAACAGGATAGACTACATATACATAAAAAAATAAGAGGGAGAAAATACATATTGTGAGAGACATAAATAACATTCATAAATTGACACAGTGGGTAAATGTAGCAAAAATGAGACATCACACAAAGCACGCTTACCCTACGAGCAAGCAAGACCACCCAACGGCACCTAACCACTGAACCCTCAAATCGACACAAGTCCCCAGGGGAAGAGCGTCCGAGTGCGATCACAGAGGCTAGAGAACACCGGGCTAAAGTAAAATTTGATGTATACAAAACATAAATAAATAAGAGCTACCATATTATAAGAAAAACCTGACTCAAAATAGACTGCTGGAATGTTATTAGCAGTGAAAGTAATTATGGCTAAAAAAAGGGAAAAGAATAATATGAAAAAAGTAAAACTGAAGGAAAGCTATCAAAAAAGAGGGGGGCAGAATACTAAGAAATATATAACTAAAAATAGTTATGGGACAAGGATATATAAAATATTAATATTAAATACCCCCAAAAAATAGATTTTTCTTTGGGGTAAATAAAAGGGGGGGGGGGGGGAAACTATGCCTAAGGAGGGAAAGCTGGGCAATAGAAAACAGATAGATCTATACAGGGCAGTATCCTCAGTATAAGTATTTAACAAAGAAATTAAGAGAGGAAAAAGTATCAAGTAAATGAATATTACTGTCCCATTTGAAGTAATCCAATCATATTCTCGGGGTTCATTCTTTTCTTATTCACCCTGCCAGGGCCGGATTAACATAGGGGCTATTGGAGCTGCAGCTCCAGGCCTCTTTCTCAAGATAGGCCCATTTTCCCCAAAAATAAATTAAAAAAAGTTTGACTTCGAGGATTGTAGCTCGGCAATCAGGAGTAACGGAGACCCCACATTGGGGGGTAGGTAGCTAAAGACCCACTCCAGCACTGGTTAAAATATGGGGCAGCTATCATCTATGGTTCCGGAGATACAGGGCTCCTTGCGCAGAAAATTACTCAGAACCCTCAAGCAATATATATTGTTTTAGCAGACACCCTATGGAATACAATTTTGGTCTTTGCAACTTTTTATGTTACACGATATTTGCGCAGCAATTTTTCAAACTTTTTTTGGAAAGAAACTGTTTCATTCGTAAAAAAAAAAACATTAAAGTTAGCATATATTGTATCCTAAAGAAGGAAAAAAAAAGGGGAGCAGGGGATTTTTATACGGTACAATTCATAGAGAAACAGAGATTTCTTTTAAAAGAATTCATAACTTTTTTATTTAGAAATGTATTAAAAATATGTTTTGTAAAGACAATAACAGCGAATACACTCATTGTACAAAAAATGCATAGCTATAGAGTATAGGGGATCCTGAAAGTGTTAGTTGCTGAGACTGATCGTACTTCCTCCCGACATGTTTCGCATTTGTGCTCCTTCAGGGGAGTATGCAACTAACAATAACATAAAGAAAAAGTTTAAGAGTACAGAATGTACATATGTGCCGTACAGTTAAATACATATATAATACAGGACATTTATGATATAAGAAAATAGTCTCAATGTGCTTAGTCCAAGGAGGTGCAATGCTTACCCAGGTATGTAAATTCCAAGCATCGCAACACACAAGCCAATAGATAGTGGAATAGATGGCAAAAATTGTGGGACAGGATCAAATGGTAAAAACACCCTAGCCCAATGCAGGGCATAGATGGAGGTAAGCAAGCGCTACAAAGATCAAAAACAGAAATTTAGAAATGAATACTAAGTTTGCAAATTTCATACAGATATTGAGAAGTGTTACATTGTAACAGAAGAAGTAAACGATATAATTCCCTCAGTTATATGAGGGGATTGGGGCTGAAGAAAAAAGCCTCCACATTAAGACAAAAAATACTGATTATTTAAGGAATAAAACAATTAATTATAATTAGAATTAGAATTAAGCCTGATTAATGTGTAAGTTGTAAGTAGTAGCTGTTTGGAATATGTAACTAGTACGCTGTAAGAGAAAATAAAATTGTTTTTACAAAAACAATTTTATTTTCTCTTACAGCGTACTAGTTACATATTCCAAACAGCTACTACTTACAACTTACACATTAATCAGGCTTAATTCTAATTATAATTATAATTAATTGTTTTATTCCTTAAATAATCAGTATTTTTTGTCTTAATGTGGAGGCTTTTTTCTTCAGCCCCAATCCCCTCATATAACTGAGGGAATTATATCGTTTACTTCTTCTGTTACAATGTAACACTTCTCAATATCTGTATGAAATTTGCAAACTTAGTATTCATTTCTAAATTTCTGTTTTTGATCTTTGTAGCGCTTGCTTACCTCCATCTATGCCCTGCATTGGGCTAGGGTGTTTTTACCATTTGATCCTGTCCCACAATTTTTGCCATCTATTCCACTATCTATTGGCTTGTGTGTTGCGATGCTTGGAATTTACATACCTGGGTAAGCATTGCACCTCCTTGGACTAAGCACATTGAGACTATTTTCTTATATCATAAATGTCCTGTATTATATATGTATTTAACTGTACGGCACATATGTACATTCTGTACTCTTAAACTTTTTCTTTATGTTATTGTTAGTTGCATACTCCCCTGAAGGAGCACAAATGCGAAACATGTCGGGAGGAAGTACGATCAGTCTCAGCAACTAACACTTTCAGGATCCCCTATACTCTATAGCTATGCATTTTTTGTACAATGAGTGTATTCGCTGTTATTGTCTTTACAAAACATATTTTTAATACATTTCTAAATAAAAAAGTTATGAATTCTTTTAAAAGAAATCTCTGTTTCTCTATGAATTGTACCGTATAAAAATCCCCTGCTCCCCTTTTTTTCCTTCTTTAGGATACAATATTTGCAGAATCATTAGGGGATGAGGTACCTATAATAGTAATGTGTTTCTGGGATAGTGTGGACCAACTTATTTCTATTAAAGTTAGCATGATTTTTTGTTGTGTGCTAAGCGATGCTTTACATTTTTTTACAGGTTACATGTTTAGAGTTACAGAGGAGTTCTAGTGCTAGAATTATTGCTCTCGCTCTAACGATCGTGGCGTATGTAACCTGTGTGTATCTGCCTCTGATACTAACCAGTGCCTACCCAGGGACTGACTAGTATCTCTCCCCAGCCTGTCCCCACACACCCTCTCACCTGCTGAACTGTGAATGGGGCAATCACTCCCACAGTGTTATTGTGTTCTGCCAGTGAATACAATGATTAGTGTTGCTAACTATAGATGGCAGCACTGATTGTTTTGGGGAAAACCTGACAGGCTGGTCGTACTCAAGTCGGTTAATAGGTTGACTTGTGTAAAACCAGCTAGCCCATACATAGATCGACTATGGCTGGTCTCTGCTTAATTGGTGTAATTTCAACCCATGTATGGCCCGTTTAACCACTACATGGCCCCTCATAAACCTTTAAAATTTTCCTTCCCAGATTACTTCATCCTCCTCTCCTATACATAGTGCCCACTGTCATACTCTCCACGCTTCTCTCCTGTGCATACTGCTCACTGTCATACCCTCCACACTTCTCTCCTTTACATAGTGCCCACTGTCATACTCTCCACACTTCTCTCCTATACATAGTGCCCACTGTCATACTCTCCACACTTCTCTCCTATACATAACGCCCACTGTCATATCCTACACACTCCTCTTCTGCACATAGTGCCCACTGTCGTACCCTCCACACTCCTCTCCTATACATAGTGCCCACCGTCATACCCTCCACACTCCTCTCCTGTACATACCACTCGCTGTCATACCCTCCACACTCCTCTCCTATACATAGTGCCCACTGTCATACCTCCAACACTTCTCTCCTATACATAGTGCCCACTGTCATACCCTCCACACTCCTCTCCTGTACATACTACTCACTGTCATACCCTCCATACTCCTCTCCTATACATAGTGCCCACTGTCATACCCTCCTCACTTCTCTCCTATACATAGTGCCCACTGTCATACCCTCCACACTTCTCTCCTATACATAGTGCCCACTGTCATACCCTCCACACTCCTCTCCTGTACGTACTACTCACTGTCATACCCTCCATACTCCTCTCCTATACATAGTGCTCACCGTCATACCCTCCCTCCACACTCCTCTCCTGTAATTACTGCTTACTGTCCTACTCTCCACACTTCTCTCCTGTACATAGTGCCCACTGTCATACCCTCCACACTCCTGTACATATTGCTCACTGTCATACCCTCCACACTCTTCTCTTATACATAGTGCCCACTGTCATACCCTCTACACTCCTCTGCTGTGCATACTGCCCACTGTCATACCCTTCACACTCCTCTCCTGTACATAGTGCCTTCTGCCATACCCTCTGCACTCCTCTCATGTACATAGCGCCCACTGTTAGACATTCCACATTCCTCTCCCTCACCTGCACATACTTCCTGCTTTTATACCATCCATACTCCTCCCCTATGCCTCTTACCCACAAAAACTGTTCTTTAAAATTATACTGAATGTCTTCAATGTTACCAGCTCTAGAATGGGCACTTTTGTTAGTTCAACTAAAGGAAATCTCACAGTCCTCATATTTGTTCTGCCCCATTATTAGTACTCATTTAATTTTGTAATTACTATTGTGATGTATAGAGGAACATAGGGGATGTCAGCTACTCTAAATATAGCACTTGTAAAAAAAGCGTCCCTGAAAATATTTTTGAAATGTTGACAACTATGCACTTAGGCACTCCCCAAGGGCCACAGGGTCAGTAGGGGGCCCCATGAGAGGCTCCTGTGATATTAAAGCGGTAGTAAACTTTTCTAACATTACTACTTTTTAGAGGCCCTGGGGTAGGTTATGCCATAATGTACAAGTATGCACAGCATATTAGCACATTAGGGTACACTTACATTTTCAGACTGAGCCCTCCAGTGCTGTGCTGTGACCGGGCCGGGCACTTCCATCTTCACCCGGTCTTCCTTCTGGGTTCTGTGCCTTCAGTCTCTTGCCTTGGCCAGGCTGCGTTGATGTCATTCCCACACATGCTCATGTGCATCCTCTTTCTCTCATCCCCCCCTTTCTCTCTCATCCTCCCTCCCTTACCCCTCTCAACTCTTTCATCTCCTTTCTCTCTCTCTCTCTCTCTCTCATCCTCCCTCTCTCTCTTTAATTTAATTTGTTATAACAAAATATAGTTTGCATTTTTATTTATTTATTGTTTATAAAAGGCCCCACCAAAATCCTTAGCACCAGGCCCATGATGTTCTTAATCTGGCCCTGCACCCTGCGCCCAAAAGTGACTCTCGTCACACAAGCGCAATATTTTTTAGAAAAAAAATACATTCGTTTGAATTTAAAGAAAAAAATAAGACAACGGTAAAGTTTTTTTAAAAAAAAATTCTATATTGAGAAAGATAATGTTACACCGAGTAAATCAATACCAAACATGTCGCGCTTCAAAATTGCGCCCGCTCGTGGCATGGCGACAAAAACTTTTACCCTTAAAAATCTTCATAGGCGACATTTAAAATTTTCTACAGGTTGCATGTTTTCTGTTACAGAAGAGGTCTAGGGCTAGAATTATTTCTCTCACTTTACCGATCGCGGCGATACCTCACATGTGTGGTTTGAACACTGTTTTCATATGTGGGCGTGACTTGCGTATGCGTTCGCTTTGCACGAGCTCGGCGGGACGAGACGCTTTTACTTTTTTTTTTTTTATTCTTTTTTACAGTGCTTTTTAAAAAAAAAAAAAAAAATACATTTGGATCACTTTTATTCTTACAAAGAATATAAACATCCCTTGTAATAGAAAAAAAAAAAGCATGACAGGACCTCTTAAATCTGAGGTCAAAATACTTCAGATCTCATATTTACACTTAAAAGCAATAACATAGATACATTTTATTTATTAAATAAATAAAATGTATCTATTAAATAAAAAAATTCATTGGGCGAAAGTGATGTTTTACGTTGCTTCTGTCATCCAATGGTATGGAGCCAAGTGGGGAGGGGGGAAGGACTCAACTTCCTGCCTCCGAGGGAAAAGGACAGACGGCTCCGGTAAGCAGCGGAGACCACCGGGGAGCCGTGGGTGGGATAAGGGGTACCTCTCCAATTAAAAGTGATCTTGCAGCGAATCAGCCGCCGAGACCACTTTTATCTGAAAGCAGACCGCCCGCCATTTAAAAAGATTCCAGGGTTATGGCAGCTATCTCCTACCACAACAACGGTATTCAACATCATACATCCGACGTATAACGACGGTGGGCGGTCCGTAACTAGTTAAATCCGAGTCAATGGCTTGGTATTTTTGGACAGCTATTTTATCAAAGTAAAATTCGCAAATCATAGCCTGTTGGGGGGGATACTTGAAGACCGGGTTGAGAAGCACTGCCCTAGATCCATCACTGGCATTAAGTTAAAGCCCAACTCTGGGAAATGGTAACATTTTAGAGCTTGGCCCAGCCCCACTGCGCGGTTTAGTTTCTCAGTTAGGTCTTGGGGGTATTAAAAAGATCTACTTACCTGATCCTTGGCTCCTCCACGCTGCTAGACCAGTAGCCCATAGCATCTCTCTCCATCAGGGCTGAGACAAGGGGTGGGCAGGAGGAGGCGGCCGCCCTGGGCGCAGTTGTATACTGCAGGGAATGGGGGGGTTGTTGCCGTTCTGACCATATGCCTGATAGGAGTAGTGACAGCAGCATCACTACTCCTGTCAGCCAAGCCCTGGGAGCAGTGAGAAGACCCGCAGGGGTCTCCCACCATGCACAGCCTCAGTTCTTGCAATGACTCAATTTTTGCTAAAAGTCCTCCTATTGGCAAGCAGATGACGTATGATCCCCCCCCAAGCTCGCATATAAATGGGGTGGGGACAGTTTGGGATCTTTGCCTTGGGCGCTGGATGACCTTGTCCCGGCACTGATCTCCATGCTCCAGTAGTCGAAGGTCCTGACATCATCGCAACCAAAGCAAGTTCCATAGCTCTGCATTGGATGCTGAGGGACAGTCCACCACCTGAGCATGGGGGGGGGGGGGGGGTTGCCATTGCCAGAGGAGGGATCAGGTCAGTTGCTTCTCCTTTCCGCTAGACTTAAATGATAGCCATTTAAAACCTTAATAAGAAAATTATATATACATATGAACACACACACACACACACTTTTGCTGCAACACTCACCTTTGATCCAGAGCTGTCCCTGCAGTACTTATTTTCTGACACTGGATGTCATAGACTCTCAGGATGAATAAGAGCCAGCCGCATTCAACTCATTTCCTCTGAGCCCAGGCTGTCGCAGGCCCGCCCTAGCCTCTGAGTGGACACTCTGCTCCCTCCTCCTAAAGAAAAAAAAAAAGAAAAAAGCATTTTTTATATTTACAGCTCCGGGTTTTGCCATGCTTGAATTGGCAGACATTATCGGGTTGAGTAGAGTTCTGTGCTGCATGGAGCAAATGGCTAACCCAGCAACCAATCAGAAGTGGCCTTTCAGAAGTCATACTGTTAGAAGATGGATTCTGATTGGTTGATGAGGGTACTACGCTCCGCCTTCTCTGCTCCTAGGTCTTGCCCTGCTTGAGTGTAGGTAACCCTCAGACAATCGTCAGGAACCAGCGGAGTCTCTCACCCTTGTAGACACCTTGAGGCTCTTCAATGGTAGTGAAGGAGCTGAGGAATGTAAAGTTACCCTTGTGTGAAGGGTTAAATATTCTGAAAGTATGTGTGGCCCGTAATTACTCAGCATGGGGGCCAGGGGTCAAATCCATTGTACACCAATTATTGCCTTTAAAAAAGCCCTGAATGGATGACATTGAAGGTGAACTCCAGTCTGGTCACACATTTTGTTTAGCTGACCAGAACAAAGTTGGGTTTTAGGTATAATAAAGCACCTTTGTATCATAAAAAGTTATTATTTATTATACAGGATTTATATAGCGCCGACAGTTTACGCATCGCTTTACAACATTAGGGCAGACAGTACAATTACAATTCAATAAAGGGGGAATCAGAGGGCCCGGCTTGTTAGAGCTTACAATCTAGGAGGGAGGGTCAAGTAATACAAAAGGGTAATAGCTGTGGGGGATGAGCTCATGGAGAAAATAGTGCAGTTGTTAGATGGAGGCAGGATAAGCTTCTCTGAAGAGGAAAGTTTTCAGGGATCGCCTAAAAGTGGATAAATTTGGAGACATTCTGACAGATTGGGGTAGTGAATTCCAGAGGATGGGCGAGGCTCGGGAGAAGTCCATGAGGCGGATATGGGAGGAGGTGATGAGGGAGCTAGAGAGCAGGAGGTCTTGAGAGGAATGAAGTGGGCGATTAGGTTGGTATTTGGAGACTAGGCTAGTGATGTTGCCGGGGGCAGAGTTGTGGTAGCTTTGTAAGTGTTAGTATTTAGAATTTAATTGATTGGGCAAGTGGCAGCCAATGGAGGGATTGGCAGAGAGGGGTAGCAGACACTGAGCGGTTTGTAAGGTGGATGAGTCTGGCAGCAGCATTCATGATGGACTGAAGGGGGGAAAGTCTATTTAAAGGTAAGCCAATGAGGAGGGAGTTGCAGTAGTCAAGGCGAGAGATAACCAGGGAGTGAATCAGGAGCTTTGTGGTTTCCTTGGTTAGAAAGAGACATAGCTTGGTGATGTTGCAAAGCCTGAGGTGGCACGCTTTGGAAAGTGATTGGATGTGGGGCCGAAAGGAGAGTTCAGAGTCCAGGATAACACCTTGAACCTTGGCACGTGGGGATGGGTGGATGGTTGTGCCATTGCTCTTGACAGAGAAGTCAGGGGAAGAGGCGTGTGGGGGAGGAAATATTATAAGCTCGGTTTTGGACAAGTTGAGTTTGAGGAAGTGTTGTGACATCCATAGAGATATGTCTGTTAGTGATGCGTGAGGCGACTGATGGAGTGAGTTGAGGGGTGGAGAGATAGATTTGTGTGTCGCCAGCGTATAAATGATATTGAAAGCCGCGAGAGGCTATCAGCTGACCCAGGGAAGAGGTGTAGATTGAAAAAAAAAGAGGTCTAAGAACAGAACCTTGGGGAACCCCAACGGAGAAGGGAAGAGGAGTGGAGGAAGTAGAATTGTAAGTGACACTGAAGGTGCGTTGGGATAGGTAGGATGAGAGCCACTGAAGAGAACAGTCACAGAGACCAAGGGAGTAAAGTTTTTTTTAGGAGGAGGGGGTGGTCAACTGTGTCAAAGGCAGCTGAAAGATCTAGAAGTAGGAGTACAGAATAGCGTCCGTTGGTTTTTGCAGTTAGTAAGCCATTTGTGAGTTTTAAAAGAGCAGTTTCTGTGGCGTGTTGAGGGCGAAATCCGGATTGAAGGGGATCAAGGTGGTTATTCTTAATGAGGTTGGTTGTAAACCAGGCGTTCAAGGAGTTTAGAGGCATAGGGGAGCAAGGAGATAGGGCGTAGGTTGTTAAGCTTGGTAGGCCCAAGGACGGCTTTTTAAGTATGGGGGTGACCAGTGCATGTTTTAGAGCATTGGGGAAAATGCCAGAGGTGAGGGAGAGATTGAAGATGTGGGTTAAAGAGTGTAAGATAGATTTAGAGGGAGACCGTAGTGTTTGAGAGGGAATAGGGGGCAGGTGGTAAGGTGGGCGTTAGAAAGAAGCTTAGCAACTTCGTCTGTCATAGCAATTTGAATAAGGGGAGTGTCAATTGTATTTGTTGATATGGGGTCTTAACTGGGGGAGATACCTGTAGAGTGGAGAGTTCATCACGGATTGTATCAATCTTGTTTTTGAAGTGATTAGCAATCTCCTGGGCAGTAAGTGAGTGAGTCAGTGGGTGGAGGCCGAAGTGGAGAGTTGAAGGTAAAGTTTCCTGGGACTGGATGAGAAGGTGTTAACAAGAGTTGTAAAATAGGTCTGCTTGGCAGTGTGGAGGAAAGAATAGTATTTTTGGAGGGCAGATTTGTATTGGTTGAAGTCTTTGAGAGACTTAGTATTGTGCCACAGGCGCTTAAGAGCGCGACTACGTTTTTTGAGAAGTTTAGTGTCATCTGTTTGCCACGGTTGTAGGGGTCGGGGCCTGATTCTGCGTGTAGTGAGGGCAGTGAGCTTGTCCGGGGTGGAGGATAGGGATTTATTGTAGATGGAAGTGGCTTGGTTGGGACAGGACAGGGGAGAGATTTTGTCAGAGAGTTGCCACAGTATTTTGGAATGGCAGCCATGGGAGATGGAATGCTGCTCAGGGAGTATTAGTTGGAGGGGGCAGAGCCCATCACTTTACTGTGAACGGATGAGGTGACAGGTTCTCCTAAACAATTATATCCAGGCATTGTCCCCGTATTATCTGCCACCATCATATGGGTAACTTACAAATGGTATACTATTGCCTGGGGGTGAGCAGAACTGAGAGATCAAATTTCTCCAAAATTTCTTGGACAACCAGATTTGGTAAAATTGTGACAATGTGGGAAAGGTGAAATAAAGGTTTTCATGTTTTTTATTTGGTTTTTTTTTTGGGGGGGGGGGGGGGGGTTCAATTGGCTTTAAGTGGCTCCTGAGGGTTACAGAAGCTCCTTTTCACCTGTGTAAGGCCAACAAAATCCCTCATTAGCCTGTCAACAAGAGAAAAGTGAAGAAGAGAAAGGGGGGAAACAATAAATAAAATGGTGGGTCAATGAGTTGCCTGCCATTCAAATATTTAACAAGAAGTTATTGAGAACAGTCAACCACAACATGCAATTACGTTGTCCAAGGCAGCCAAACTCTCCATCATTTTTAGTGGTTGTCCATCAAGGTGGCCATTACATTATGCCATTGTTTTTTTTTTTTTTACATTTTGGTGTTCTAAAGCAGGGGTCTCCAAACTATGGCCCTCCAGTTGTTCCGGAACTACAATTTCCATCATGCCTAGTCATGTCCGAGTTTTACATTGCCTCATGGGACGTGTAGTTCCACAACAGCTGGAGGGCCATGGTTTAGAGATCCCTATTCTAAAGGGATAGGGCTTTCCAAGTTCTATTGATGGTCAACCTGTTTTTTTGGTTTTCTGTTTTTTAGCGACAAAATGGTCTTTAAATGGCGTCTGAGGGTTACAGAAGGGTCTTTCACCTGTCCAAGGCCAAAACATTTCCCTCAGTCTGTTAAAAAGAGAAAATGAAGAAGAGAAAGGAAAGAAATATGGGGGGGTCTGGGGTACAAGAGTCGTCTGCTGCCAAATAGTTAACTGGGAGAGGTCAGCCGCGACATGCAAGTGCGTTGTCCAAGGCAGCCAAACTCTCCATCATTTTAGTGGTTGTCCGTTAAGGTGGCCATTACTTTCTCAATATGCCATTGATCTGTTTTATTTTTATTTTGGTGTTATACAGGGATGGGGCTTTCCAGGTTCTATTGATGGCCTACCTGTTGGTAAAATTGTGGCAATTTGGGAAAGGTGTTTTTTTTAGGTGCTCGATTGGCTTTAAATGTCTCCAGAGGGTTACGGAAGCTCCTTTCACCTGTCCAAAGCCATAAAATGTCCCTCATAAGCCTGGTAAAAAGAGAAAATGAAGAAGAGAAAAAGGAAATATGGGGGGTCCAAGAGTTATATGCCGCCCAAATAGTTACGAAAGAGTTGAGAGCGGTCAGTCCCAACATGCAAGTACATTGTCCAAGGCTGCCAAACTCTGCATCATTTTTAGTGGTTGTTCATTAGGGTGCCCATTACTATCTCATTGATCATTATGCCATTGATGTCGTTTTTTTTATTTCATCGTTATTCAGGGATGGGGTTTTCCAGGTTCTATTGATGGTCAACCTGTTGGCCATACAATTATAGGTGATGAGGGTTGTCTGCTTGAAAGACACCAGCAATAGGCCTACAGAGGAGTGCCTTGTATGTGTTTGTTCATAGATTTGTATTGGAGGAGAGAGCGAGTGAGACGGATACCCTTATAATAACCTGAGGGCAGTTCAACCAGATATGAGCCGTCATGCCCTGTTGGGTACAACCCCTAAAGCACGTAGATAGGCAAGTGGGAATGTATTTGGCCAGACAGCTGTAATACCATCTACTTGATAAAAAGTCTATAAGAGTTCACAATGGAGGCTGCATTCTTTATGTATATAATGGATTTGGAAAGAATTTATTTAAAAATTTAAATTGGCATGTTGATGGGAGCGGGGAACCAATAAAAGGCAAAATACAAGCTTCAGATTTAAATGGGCGGGGGTTCTTTAGGTGAAAGTAGCCCTGGGGTCCACAATACGATCAATCCACCACTTTACCTAATATGTGTACAATTTATTGCTTTGAGCTCTTCGTCTCAAAGTCATCCAGCAGGTGACTGGGCCCTATCCCTCCACTCGCTGTCGCTATGGAGCAAGCATTCCTGTCGTGCAGGAGCTTGTCCAACCTCAAATCCCCCCCCACCCTTCTGATCACTGAGTCTACCTGTACGGGGAGGGAGCTGGGTGACACGAGGCAGAGCAGACTACCTGGAAAGGAAAAGTACGTTACAGCTTTCACTGAGTGGGACCTGCGTGCCACCAATTACCTGGCACAGTCAGGTAAGCTGGGCAATTAGCTGGGAGCCGACTTGGGTGGAGGACCAAATAAAATGCAGATTAATCATTTCCAGGTGGTAACATTTTGGTTTTATTGCAAAACTCGAATGAATAATCTGCTCTGGATTCATTTGGGGAAAAAAAAATTAAATAATCCAACTGCTGGACTTGTCAATCTGCAATTTATAAAAGGGGGTCACACAAGCCAAAAGGCTAAAGAGGGATCTAGAAATTATAGATAAGTATAAGAAATGATGATGCGTTTATAATATATATATATATATATATATATATATATATATATATATATATATTATTTTATATTTATATATTTATTAATTTTTGGTGCATAGACAAGAACCTTAATACTTTTCTGTAACCCTAACCTCCTACAAACTCCTTCATACTAACCCTAAACACTAACCCTAAACACTAACCCCATACTAATCCTAAACACTAGCCCTAACCCCTTCCTTACCCCTTACTAACCCTAACTTTATACTAACCCTAAACATTAATCCTAACCCCATACTAACCCTAAACACTAACCCTAACCGCTTACTTACCCCCAAACACTAGCCCTAACCCCTTACTAACCCCAAACACTAACCCTAACCCCAAACACTAACCCTAACCCCACACTAACCCTAAACACTAACCCTAACCCCTTGCTAACCCTAAAAACTAACCCTAAAACACCAACACCATACTAACCCCAAACACTAACCCTAACCCCTTACTAACCCCAAACACTAACCCTAACTCCTTACTTACACCAAACACTAACCCTAACCCAAACACTAACCCCATACTAACCCTAAAAACTAACCACATACTAACCCTAAACACTAACCCCATACTAACCCTAACCCCTTACTAACCCCAAACACTAACCCTAACCCCATACTAACCCTAAACACTAACCCTAACTTCATACTAACCCTAACCTTCTACCTTACATTTATACTAGCCTTCACCCCATATAAACCCTAAACAGTAACCCTATCATATTAACCCCAACATCACCCTAACCCTAATCTAATACTAAGCCTAACCCTAAACCTTAACTTAACTATACTAATCCTAAATTCCTATTCCGTAACCCTAACCCCTTACTCTAAATTCTAACACTAAGCACTTACCTTAAATCCTAACCCTAACCTCATATCAAGCCTAACCCTAAATTCATACTAAACCTAACCCTAAAAACTCTAACCCTATCCCCAAACGCCAACTTCATACTAAGCATAACCCCTTACCCTAAATTCATACTAACCCCATACTAACCCTAAATTCATACTAACCCTAACCCCTTACTCTAAATTCATACAAGCCCTAACCCTCTACCTTACATTTATACTAGCCTTAACCCCATACTAACCCTAAACAGTAACCCTATCATATTAAACCTAACCCTGAATTTTAACCCAACATCATGCTATCCTTAATCTAATACCAAGTCTAACCCTAAATCTTAACTTCATACTAATCCTAAATTCTTAATCCGTAATCCTAACCCCCTTACTCTAAATACTAACCCTAACCTCATACCAAGCCTAACCTTAAATTCATACTAAACCTAACCCTAGCCTTATACCAACCCGATCCCTAAACCCCAACTTCATACTAACCATAACCCCTTAACCTTTAATTTATACTAATCCCAACACACTAAACCTAGCCCCTTACCCAAAAATTCATACTAACTCAAATCCTAAACTCGAACACTTTTCTCATACTAAGCCTAACCCTAAAATCATACTAATCCTAACCCCTTACTAACCCAAACTTTATACTAATCCTAACCCCTTACTCTATAGTCATACTGACCCTGACCCTAAACACTAACCCCCTACCCTAAATTCATTCAAGCCCTCACCTCGTACTAACCCTTTACCCTAAATTCGAACTGACCCTGACCCTAAAACATTAACCCTATCATATTAACCCTAACATCATAAGCCTAATTTCATATTAACCTTAACCCCCTACCCTACATTCATACAAGCCCTAACCTTATACTAGCCCTAACACTAACCTAAAATTATATTAACCCTAAGCCCTTACTTTAAAATCATAACCCTAACCTCATATCAAGCCCAACCATAAATTCATACTAAGCCTAACCCTAAACTCTAACCCTAGCCTTATACTAAGCCTATCCCTAAACCCCATTTTCATACTAACCATAACCCCTTACCCTTAATTTATACTAATCCCAACATACTAAACCGAGCCCCTTACCCAAAAATTCATACCAACTTGAATCCTAAACTCGAACATTATTCTCATATTACGCCTAAGTCCTAACGTTATACCAATCCTAACTGTGCCAAGCACGTCAAGTATACAAAATAATAAAATCATTTCAAGGTCTACTCTGGATTGTAGCAGGGTAAAAAAAGTGGGCCAGGGTTGGAGAAAAGCCCATGGTGTATGTGCCCCTAGAGTGGCAGTCCAGGGGTACCATAAGATCACTGAGTGAGGATCACTTGGATTTATGGCACCACGCTCACTGCACCATACCACATTTCTTTTTTCCACATGCCTCCTGGGCTGGTCCTTTTGGCTGGGACCGGAGGAATTTTTGGATTCCTGGCCAGAGGGCCTGGTCATTGTTTCACACAATGACCGCTTTTCACTCTCCTCTCATCTTCCTTCTCCCCCCACTTTCTCCGTTATAATGACCTTCGTTTGTCACTTTTTGTATTTTTAGGTTTGTACACGATTTTGCATGTGTAATTTGTAGGGTGTAGGTCCTTGGGCCTGCCCTGAAAGTCTTGGGAGGGGGTGGACATGGCCTTCTGGCTTAGTTCGCACCCTCTCTCATGGGGTCTCCCTTTGGGGGGGGGAGCCCCACCGAGTACTTGGTTGGGTCTGTCTTGGCAGACCCTCCAGAGAATGGGGTCTGTCTGGTCAGACAGCAGTAGGTGCTTTTCATGAACTGACCACCAATTATTGTCTCCGTACAGCCTTTATTTCCATGCCGTGGTCTGTGTGAGGTCCATTGTCATCACTACAAGTCGTTTTGTCCAAAAAAAGTGAGCAGAACAAGATGGCGAGCACATGCCAGTATGGGATTGTAAATGCTGCCAACAGAACTGAAAGGGGTAAGTGTGGTTGTAAATGAGGGACATTCCAAACAGTGGTGCGCCAAGGCTTGGTACCAAGTCCCGCTCAGTTTATTCTGTATGGAAGGGATATATTATATATTTTATATTGCTAAACATTGTGGAAACCTAACCATCAAACAACCTATAATTCTAAAAGTGCATGGACCCCCCTCCAAATGATGGGGTTCAGTTACAGTGACGGCTGCTGTTTTTTTTTGAGGGGGGTGAAACAACCACCCCCAGAGTGACCGGCGGAATTTTGCGCCCCAAGCCCACCCTTTTTTTAAACCAATTAAAGCCCCTGGCTCTAATCACGTGCTTATTACCCCCCCCCCCCCATGGAATCCATGGTCCGGCACCCTGTATGTAAATCATATGGAGGGGCCACCACTGTTCAGGTGTCTCCAGTGAAGTGTCCTGGTAATACTCTATCATGCAAAGACATTGTAGACAAATTGTGCTCTTCTAACCTTGTGGTAACAGTTTGGTGAAGACCCTTTTCTGTTCCAGAATAACTCTCCCCCCCCCCCCCACCCCCCGTGTACAAAGTCAGCTCTTTGTGACCAGTCTGGTATTGAGGTACTCAAGTGTCCTGCACAAAGCCCTGACCTTATCCCTACTTTTAGAAGACCTTTGGCATAATCCAACATAAGTACGTGCCCTTAACCCTACAGAACATCTTTGGGATCAGGTCTTCCCCTCCCAGTAGGTTTGAAGCCATGGGAGGAACCCCAGTGTACTGCACAGAACCCTGACCTCAACCTCACTGAACACCCTTGGGATTCATTAGAACACCAATTTTGGGTCAAATCTTCTCATACAACATTGGGGTTGTATGGGCTATGGGGGGTACCTCATCCTTTATGATATTTTTAGAAGATAGGACTGATGTGACTGACTTTAACGGTACCAGTGAAGGACATGGAAACAAAATAATGCTAAATAAGTTTATTACATATTATTTAAAAATTATTTTTCAAGTAAAATCCATTCAATTGCCCTTCACTGGTACATTTAAAGTCTGCCACATCATTCCTATTTTCTAAAAACTTCTCATCCAACCTCAGTACCTGACCTCACAAAATGGGCCCAGATTCCCACCGACGCCCTCCAAAATCTTGTAAGAAAGCCTTCCCCGGAGAGTGGAGGATGTTATTATATTATACACAATTGATATATTATTATAATACAGAATTTATAGAGCATCAACAGTTTGCGCAGCACGTTACAACATGAGGGAAGACAGTACAGTTACAATACAATTCAATACGGGAGGAATCAGAGTACCTTACATACTAAAAGGAAGGGCCAAGAAATAAAAAAGGTAATAACTGTGGTGGATGAGCTGATAGAGAAAGGTGGGGGGTAAAAAAAAAAAAAAAAAAGTTGATAGGTGGAGATGGGAAAGGCTTCTCTGAAGAGATAGGTTCTCAGGAATCGTCAAGTGGACAAAGTAGGAGAGTCAGTTAGACTGGGGTAGGGAGTTCCAGAGGACGGGAGATGTTTGGGCAGGAGGTGATCATGGTAGGAAGTGACAGAGAAGTTAGAGAACAGGAGTTCTTGGAAGGAATGTACAAAATAATTAGTTTGGCATTTTGAGACTAGGGTAGTGATGTAGCTGGGAGCCAAGTTGTGGATGGCTTTTTAAGTTATTAGGATTTTGAATTAAAATTTGTTGGCAGAGAGGGGTGGAGGACACTGAATGGAGGCCAGTGGAGGGATTGGCAGAGAGGGGTGGAGAACACTGAATGAAGGCCAGTGGAGGGATTGGCAGAGAGGGGTGGAGAACACTGAATGAAGGCCAGTGGAGGGATTGGCAGAAAGGGATGGAGGATACTGAATGGAGACCAGTGAAGGGATTGGCAGAGAGGGGTGGAGGACATTAAATGAAGGCCAGTGGAGGGATTGGCAGAGAGGGGTGGAGGACACTGAATGGAGACCAGTGGAGGGATTGGCAGAGAGGGGTGGAGGACACTGAATGTAGACCAGTGGAGGGATTGGCAGAGAGGGGCGGAGGGCACTGAATGAAGGCCAGTGGAGGGATTGGCAGAGAGGAGTGGAGGACACTGAATGGAGGCAAGTGGAGGGATTGGCAGAGAGGGGTGGGTGGAGGACACTGAATGGAGGTCAGTGGAGGGATTGGCATAGAGGGATGGAGGAAACTGAAGACCAGTGGAGTGATTGACAGAGAGGGGTGGAGGACACCGAATGGAGACCAGTGAAGGGATTGGCAGAGAGGGGTGGAGAACACTTGAGCGATAGATGCGATAGTCAAGAGTCAAACTTCCTGTAACAGAAGATTCAGTGGTCAAGGTATACATCTTTTTGCTGATGGCACAAAGGAGTGTAAAAGTGCTGAAGGAAGTCCTTGAGGCATCTAACAAGGGATAGATTTTAGCACCAATGTAAAAATTGGTCGAAAAACGAGACAAGGCAGTTCTAAAGTAATGCACTTAGAGTTACAAATCCTCAGATATCGTACAATATTGGGGTAACAGTGTTGGCCATGAAGAGATTTTCACTATGAAGTCAAGATCAAGAACACGGGGACGTGACCATAGAAAGAATTATTTTACTGAAAAAGAGTAGTTGATGCTTGGAGCAGACTTCCGGCAGAGATAGGTGAATAAATACTCTATAGAGCATGCTTGGGATAGGCAGAGGTCTATGGTCAGACAACAACAGATTCCTTTCTATAGAAAGGAGAAGACTGGATGGAAGTCAGTGAAGTCAGGTCTGAATACAAAAGAAAAGGTCTCCTCTCCTGGGGTATTCGATATTCTGTGCATGCCGAGCTCGGCGCTGGGTGGAGTGACTGGAACAACGGCAGCTTTGTGAGCGGACAATTATTTATTAGCTCAGAAATCTGGTTTTCTCTACAGGGAGCCAGTTCTGATTTCACTTCCACTTCCACTTAGGAGGTGAGTACAGCTGCTGACCACTGGAAGGTGGACATGGACAATGTAGACCCCGAGCACCTGGAAGGGACCCCTTGGCGTGTCCTCACCAGGACTGGAATCCAGGGGATCTTTCTCCATGTTCTGTGCTTCACGGTGACACCAGCAGCCAAGCGTTTACCAATGTTATCGCTACAGCTTCTGCGTCACCCATTCACTGACTGCTCACAAATGCACTGGATGTGCTCAATTTACAATCTAAATTGTTTTTTATTTTGCTTTTCCTCTTTCATTTTCTTTACTCCTTTGCAGCTCTGCTGATCTCCTGCAGCCTCTTTGCAGCCACCTCCTGTCTGTATGCACTCCAGTGATGGCGGCATGGCCTCTCTCATTGATGGTGACAATGTTGGCACACGATCGGTAGACAGGGACATAGCGTTGTCACCCTATAATAGGAAGTGTCCAAGTAAGGGCCTTCATGGCGGGATCACGGGGGGGGGGATTATTTTATGGAATGTTGCAGGTTTAAAAAAGATTGAAATCTATTTTTCAAATGATATCGAGATTGTAGGGCTGCTTAGTGGTATGATGACGGCTGTGTTTCTGATGGACAAATCCTCTCAGAGTGTATGTTTGGATCTATTGTTGCTGGGGGTACTTTGTTGTGAGGGGTCTATTGTTGCTGATTTGGTGGGGTAATCTATTGTTGCTGAGGGCATTTTGTTGTGAGGGGTATTTTGTTGGTAGAGAGGGGGATCTATTGTTGCTGGGGGTATTTTGTTGTGAGGGATTATTTGTTGGTAGAGGTGGGGGGGGGGTCTATTGTTGCTGGGGGTATTTTGTTGTGAGGGGTTATTTGCTGGTGGGGGGTTGCAGAGCTGTCTATTGTTGGTAGGGGGATCTATTGTTGCTGGTTTGGTGGGGTAATCTATTGTTGCGTGGGTTTTTGTTGTTGTGAGGGGTTATTTTTTTGGTAGGGGGCGATCTATTGTTGCAGGGGGTATTTTGTTCTGAGGGGTTATTTGTTGGTGGGGGGGTCTATTGTTGGTAGGGGGATCTATTGTTGCTGGTTTGGTGGGGTAATCTATTGTTGCGGGTGGTATTTTTTTGTTGGTGGGGGGGGGGGTAATCTATTGTTTCTATTGTTGCTGGGGGTATTTTGTTGTGAAGGGTTATTTGTTGGTAGGGGGGCGGAGGGACTATTGTTGGTAGGGGGATCTATTGTTGCTGGTTTGGTGGGTTAATCTATTGTTGCAGGAGTTTTTGTTGTTGTGAGGGGTTATTTTTTGGTAGGGGGGATCTATTGTTGCTGGGGGTATTTTGTTCTGAGGGGTTATTTGTTGGTGGGGGGGTCTATTGTTGGTAGGGGGATCTATTGTTGCTAGTTTGGTGGGGTAATCTATTGTTGCGGGCGTATTTTGTTTTGAGGATTTTTTTGTTGGGGGGGGGGGGGGGGGGTAATCTATTGTTTCTATTGTTGCTGGGGGTATTTTGTTGTGAAGGGTTATTTGTTGGTGGGGGGTCTATTGTTGGTAGGGGGGTCTATTGTTGCTGATTTGGTGGGTAAACTATTGTTGCTGGGGGCATTTTGTTGTGAGTGGTCTTTTGTTTGTAGAGGGGGGGTCTATTGTTGCTGGGGGTATTTTGTTGTGAGGGGTTATTTTTTGGTAGGGGGGGATTGATTGTTGCTGGGGGTATTTTGTTGTGAGGGGTTATTTGTTGGTAGAGGGGGGGTCTATTGTTGCTGGGGGTATTTTGTTTGTGAGGGGTTCTTTTTTGGTGGGGTGGGATCTATTGTTGCTGGGGGTATTTTGTTGTGAGGGGTTATTTGTTGGTAGAGGGGGGGGGGGGTCTATTGTTGTTGGGGGGTATTTTGTTGTGAGGGGTTATTTGTTGGTGGGGGGGTCTATTGTTGCTGTTTGGGTGGAGCGATTTATTTTACTGCTAACAAATTCCATACATATAAATTCACCACAAAATACTTGGCTCTGTATTTTGTAAAAGGGGCACTGTACTGATTGCGCTGTACTGAGGGCTCATTCACACCAGGAGGCGTGTCCAGGCGCGCACACACATGTTTTCTGCACGCTCCTGCGTGTCGTATTTTAGGACTGCGCATTCATTTCAATGGGCTACCTTATGTACGTAAAAAATGCACAATATAGGGTTCCTGCAAGGTCTTTATAATCGCACCGTACCAAACCACATGATCCTGTGGTACCATGTAGTTTGGCAGGGGGGTGAAGGGGCGCAGTTGCTACCGTAGATGTATGGGGTTACCATTAAGAATTAAAAAGGCCCCCGCGGGCATCTTCAAAAGGCGGTGCACTTTTGTTCAGTGCAGGAAAATGCACCTGTTCCTGCACCCCACCTGGTGTGAATGAGCCCTGAAAAAAAAAAAAGGGGTCCAAGCATCACAAAATGGCCATGTAGGGGATGAGGCATTTTGCCCAGTTTTGTGGTGGGACTGCACTGGACTAACCCCCCCCCCCCCAAAGGTGGCATTACAGGGTCTTGAAAAAGTATTCATACCCCTTGACATTCCCCACATCTTGTCATGTTACAACCAAAATCGTAAATGTACTTTATTGTGATTTTATGTGATAGACCAACACAAAGTGTCACATAATTGTGAAGTGGAAGGAAAATGATAAACTTGTAGAGAAAGGGGGTTCTACAAAGTATTGACTCCGGGGGGGGGGGGGGGTGCCATACAAATGCCCCCCCCCCACTTTTCACATATTTATTTGTATCATTTATCATTTTCCTTCCACTTCACAATTATGTGACACTTTGTGTTGGTCTATCACTTAAAATCCCAATAAAATACATTTACAGTTTTGGTTGTCACACGACAAGATGTGGGGAATGTCTGGGGGTATGAATACTTTTTCAAGGCCCTGTATGTGCGTCAGCCCTTGGGGTGATTGGGAATGTATCCTAGAATCATATCAGATGTTGACTTTTATATCTGGGGTTTTTGTTTGTTTAGTTTCTATTGTTACATTTCAGTGAATGTTACAATAACTCTGTGCAGAGCGTCGGGCCCATAAGGCGACACGGAGCACTGAAGCGTCCCGGTGACCTCAGCGCCTTCTGAAATGTCACACCGGGTTGTCAGGCGCTCATTGCAGCTCTGCTGGCTCCAGCACCGATCTCCCTCCGGTATCTCCTGCCAGAGGCTCTCTAATATCCCGGCATCTGTTATTTGTTTTGTGACAGAGTGATCACCGCCCGACCTTGGCCGGCGTGAAGATGGAGTTCCATTAACGGGGGGACCTGTCGACGAGGTAAGGAAGCGACTATTGGGTGGGAAATGAATGGACTTGTCAGCTGAGGCCAGACAGTTAACATATCATTGTCAGTGCCGGGGGAGAGAGAGGAGGATAGAGAGAAGGATCGGTGTCATTGGAGGAGAACAGAGGACCCAGGGTGTCATTGGAGGAGAATAGAGGAGCAGGGTGTCATTGGAGGAGAACAGAGGAACAAGGTGTCATTGGAGGAGAACAGAGGAACAAGGTGTCATTGGAGGAGAACAGAGGAGCAAGGTGTTTTTGGAGGAGAACAGAAGAGCAAGGTGTCATTGGAGGAGAGCAGAGGACCCAGGGTGTCATTGGAGGAGAGCAGAGGACCCAGTGTGTCATTGGAGGAGAGCAGAGGACCCAGGGTGAGGGAAAGGGTTCAGGAAATTCCAGTATGTGATAAAAATGATTCTTCATAAATATTTCCCCTACAGAAGATGAAAGAATTCTCCTGAAGCCAAAATAGTTGTAGCAGAAATGCACATTCCTGGTGAGGAACGCTGCTGGATGTCGCTCCCAGGCATTGCCGAGCGATCGTTCTCCGGCTCGTCTATCACCTGCGGCCTCCAATTCCCCTGAAATTCTATCCCCCGGCCATGTGTGATGGGTGTCCTCCGGTATACAGCCAGAGTCCGAGTACATGAGGCGTATCGGATCTGATCGCAGGCCTGGTGGCGCTTACATGAGGAAGTCCTTAGTCAGGGCCATCTGGACGAACGTTATTTCTAAATTAAACATCGAGGAGGCTATTTATAAAAAGCATTGCAGAGCTACTCATCCCGCAAAACTGCCTGTACATCTATTCTGTGCAAGATAAATGTGCAAGATAACCAGTTGGTGTGAGAATGAGGCAAACATGTCCTTAGTGTGCTTTCTCTTTTGGTTGAATGTCCCTTGTGCTTTCTCTTCTGGTTGAATGTTCTGAGGCGGACTATCCGCCATACTTTTGAAATGAACGGACTTGCCCACACACGGGTCATTCATTTTCCGTTCATTTTGAACGCGGCTCCAGGTAGCCGGGACTAGCGAAGAAAGTCAATGTCGCCACCTTCGACGGCGAGATTTACACATCGCTGGCCCACGTCACCAGGTATGGACTTAAAGGGGAAGCCCTACGCCGAAAACACGGCGTGGGGGGGTCCCCCCCAAGGTCCATGTATGACCCTTATCCGAGCACGCAATCCGGCCGGTCAGGAAAGGGGTGGGGACAAGCGAGCGCCCCCTCCTGAGCCGTACCAGGCCGCATGCCCTCAACATGGGGGGTGCTTTGGGGAAGGGGGGGGTTCCCCCCCGCCCCAAAGCACCTTGTCCTCCGGATAGTTTGATCATGTGTACGCAGCATTAGTGTGTTTTTTCTCTTCTGGTTGAATGTTCTTAGTGTGTTTTCTATTCTGGTCGCATATCCTAAGAACATTCAACCAGAGGAGAAACACACTAAAGAAATTCTATCAGAACAGAAAACACACTAAGAACATTCAACCAGAAGAGAAAAACACTTACTGTTCTGATTAAATTTCTTTTCTGCGTGCGTTTTCTCCCCTGGTCAATTGTCTTTAAATGTGCTTCCTCTCCTGACTACGACTGGGAGGAGAAATGGGAAGACATTAGCGAATATTAATTCGCTAATGTCCCAACTGGCTGGGCTTGGGGCGCAGCGCTCTGCTCCCCGAGCCCACCCTTTTTTTAAGCCAATTAGAGCCTCAGGCTCTAATCATGTGCTTCTAAAAACAAAAAAATTATCCTACTGAAATCCATGCTTCTTGCGCCCTGTGTGTAGATTAGGGGGGCAGACACATGGATTGGGGGGGGGGGGTGTGCCTGTGTGCCCCCTATGGACAGGCCACCACTGATATTTTCTCTTCTGGACGAATGTTCCTAAGACTATAAATAATAAAAATCAGCAGATGCTTGCACTTACTGGCTGATGAAATGAGCACTAGTACAATATGAATGGTCCCGACAATTCCAATGACACCAGTATTAGACCTCCCACACTGGTGGAAAAACATTACTGGTCTCTGAATAGCAGTCAGTAGTAAAGACCGCTCTCTCCTTGTACAGGGCCACTGGTCTTGACTCCGCCCCCTCCTATTGTCTTCTGCAGGCAGCCTGCAGTGGGTGGAGCCTGCTGGGCCCCTCCTACAGCTCTGTTCGCTCTATCCTTGTGCGGAATGACTAGTCATGTCTCCGCCCCACTCTTGTAATTTTTCTTGGTGTGTTGGGGACCTGTTGGGCTCCTCCCATAGCTCTGCTGGGTGACTGGCCTTGTTTTGGCCCCCTCCCCCCTCCAAGGTAGTTTTTCTTTAGTGGGTGGAGCCTGCTGGGCCCCTCCCACAGCTCTGCTCTCTTTGTGCTGGGTGACTGGTCTCATCTCTGCCCCTCCTGTAGTTTTTCTCTAGTGGGGTGGGATCTGCTTGGCCCCTCCCATGGCTCTGCTCTCTGCACAGACTAAGATCAGCACAGTGATGATGGCACGGCCACTTTTACAAGGTAATATCTGGGTTTGTGAAGTCATTTGGTGCACACAAAGTGGATTTGTGTCCTTTGCAGCCATCAAGCAATAGATATAAAATGAAAGTTTTTTGTGCCGGGACTTCAGCTTCAGGGTCCGTTCACACAGGGGCAACACGACTTGTAGGCGACTTGAGTGAGGCAACTTGGACACGACTTGAGTTTAGATCATAGCGCGACTTGGGACGACTTCAACACGACTTGTGATGACTTCAACCTGACTTGGGACGACTTACAAGTCGCCCCAGGCCAGGCGACTTTTGCCGTGGCCAAGCAGAGAATGAGCTCAAGGGGGAACTCCACGCCAAATTTCTGAAAAAAATTTGGCGTGGGTTCCCCCTCCGAGAGCATACCAGGCCCTTAGGTCTGGTATGGATTCAAAGGGGAACCCCCTACGCCGAAAAAACGGCGTGGGGGTCCCCCCAGATCCACACCAGACCCTTATCCGAGCACGCTACCCGGCCGGCCAGGAAAGGGGGTGGGGACGAGCGGGCGCCCCCCCCTCCTGAGCCGTACCAGGCCGCGTGCCCTCAACATGGGGGGGGGTGCCTTGAGGGAGGGGGGGGCGTGCGGCCCCCCCCACCCCAAAGCACCTTGTCCCCATGTCGATGAGGACAAGGGCCTCTTCCCGACAACCCTGGCCGTTGGTTGTCGGGGTCTGCGGGCGGGGGGCTTATCGGAATCCCCCACCCTATGTGAATGAGTATGGGGTACAATGTACCCCTACCCATTCACCTGTGAAAAAAAGTACAAAAAAAACACAACACAGGGAAAAAATATTTTATTGCACAGCTCCGGGGGTCTTCCGTCTTCGGGGGTCTTCTCGCCGGACTCCTCCGCTATCTTCTTGTAGCTCTTTTGCTAGCGGAGGAGTCCGGCTTTCTTCCTCGCCGCCGGCCTCTTCTCCCGACTTCGGGGGTCTTGTCCCCCTCTTCGGTTCTTCTGCCGGGCCGCCGCGCCTTCTTATAGCTCTTTTACAGGCGGTGGCCCGGTCTTCTGTCGCCGCCGCCGCCGCCACCTTCCGTTCTTCTCCTTCTTCTTCTCCTGGAGATGTTGACTCGACGAGCTCTCCGGCCGCAATGCCAGGGCCACCGCCTGTAAAAGAGCTATAAGAAGGCGCGGTGGCCCGGCAGAAGAACCGAAGAGGGGGACAAGACCCCCGAAGTCGGGAGAAGAGGCCGGCGGCGAGGAAGAAAGCCGGACTCCTCCGCTAGCAAAAGAGCTACAAGAAGATAGCGGAGGAGCCCGGAGCTGTGCAATAAAATATTTTTTCCCTGTGTTGTGTTTTTTTTGTACTTTTTTTTCACAGGTGAATGGGTAGGGGTACATTGTACCCCATACTCATTCACATAGGGTGGGGGGCCGGTATCCGGGGGCCCCCTTATTAAAGGGGGCTCCCGGATTCCGATAAGCCCCCCGCCCGCAGACCCCGACAACCAACGGCCAGGGTTGTCGGAAAGAGGCCCTTGTCCTCATCGACATGGGGACAAGGTGCTTTGGGGTGGGGGGGCCGCACACCCCCCCTCCCCCAAGGCACCTCCCCATGTTGAGGGCACGCGGCCTGGTACGGCTCAGGAGGGAGGGAGCCGCCCGCTCGTCCCCACCCCCTTTCCTGGCCGGCCGGGTAGCGTGCTCGGATAAGGGTCTGGTGTGGATCTGGGGGGACCCCCACGCCGTTTTTTCGGCGTAGGGGGTTCCCCTTGGAATCCATACCAGACCTAAGGGCCTGGTATGCTCTCAGAATTTTTTTCAGAAATTTGCCGTGGAGTTCCCCCTTCAGAGCTAATAATTCTGTCAAAGTCGCCTCCGTATAGACAGAAATCCGACTTGGAGGCGACCTCCATTGAAATCAATGGGTACCGGTCGCCTACAAGTCGGATTCAAGTAGTACAGGAACTTCTTTTGAAGTCGGAGCGACTTCAGTAGCGTGCATTAAGACAGCTCTCATTCACTTACATTGGTTTTTAAATGTTGTCCGACCTGAGGCGACTTGGGGCGACTTGAAGTCGGATCCCAAGTTGCCCCTGTGTGAACGGACTCTCAAGAAGGACCTTCTTGGCAGGATTAACAGGGAATATTTTAGAACTGCAAACTTAAAGTGCGTTTCTCCTCTGGTCAAACGCCCTTAGGGCGGTTCTCCTCTGGTCAAACGTCCTTAGTGCAGTTCTCCTCTGGTCAAATGTCCTCCAACTTTAAGAAGGACCTACTTGGATCGACAGGGAATATTTTATAAACTGCAAACTTACAAAATATTAAAAAGAAAATGACTTTTTAAATGAAGTTGTAGACTCTGAGATTTTAGCGTTCGGTTTCCTGTATGATTTAAGAATTCTCTTGTGGTTTCTCCGCAGGGACATGACTATGATGAACATCTGGCTCTTCTCCATCTCACTTCTATACTTGGTCCCCATCGCCACTTGTGGCTTCCCTGTCATCCAGCTGGCGGCTGGACAGACGCTGCTTTTACCACCATCTCATTTCACAGCCAATGGCACCCCAGAGTTCACCACGGTCTGCCGGGAGAACTGCGTCCTGCATGAGTCTCAGCCAGAAACATTAGACGAGGATCATCAGCTCGACTATGAGACCATGTACCACAACGGTAGCCGGATGATGACGACGGTATCGGTGAGAGTGCCCGGGGGCAGCAGAAGAAATTTGAGGGAAAGGAATGTGAAGTCTAGGAGAACCCGAAGGCAGATTTATGGACCAGACGTTCGCTTTTCTATCAGTCGTCCATTTCTGAGAGATTTCCCTTTCGCAGCTGCCGTTCGATTGTCCACAGGTTGCACTGGCGTGCTGGTGACAGAACGCCACGTCCTAACGGCGGCTCACTGCATCCACGATGGTCAGGACTATGTCCAAGGTGCACGCAAGCTGAGTGTTGGTTTCCTAAGACCGGGAGCCCAGCCTTCCCTGCGTTGGGTACGTGTGAAAAGTACTCGGTTACCCCGAGCGTGGATCGGGGCCCCAACCGAACTGAGCATGGATTACGATTACGCTTTGCTTGAACTTCGGCGTGCGCAGCCACGTCCTTATATGGACTTAGCAGCCTCTCCCCCCCTGCGGGATCTTGCTGGAAGACGGGTCCACTTCTCGGGATTTGACAGTGACCGGCCTGGAGAGCTGGTCTACCGATCATGCAGAGTGCAGGAGCAGACAACGCATTTGCTGTACCAGCACTGTGATGCCCGTCCAGGGGCCAGCGGCTCGGGGGTTTATGGGAGAATGCGGCATGGCAGCCGCTGGAAGAGGAAAGTCATCGGGGTCTTCTCTGGACATCAGTGGGTGGAAGTATCTGGAGAGTCCAGAGAATATAATGTGGCAGTTAGGTTGACTCCTCCAAAATATGCTCAGATTTGCTACTGGATACGCAAGGCCAATGGAAGTTGTCACGATGAATGGTTGACCTAAAGCAGGACCATGGACTTAAAGCTTGACCATGACTTAAACCATGACCATGGCTTAAAGCTTGACCTAAAACTTGACCATGACTTACTGTAAAGCTTGACATGAAACACGACTTAAAGCATGACCATGACTCAAAGCATGATCTTGATCTGAAGCATGACCATAGCTTAAAAGCTTGACCTTGAAGTATATGGGGGAACTGTGATGGGGACCCTGACATAAGGGGGGAGACTCTCAAGGGGATCCTGACGTAAGGGGGGACTCTCAAGGGGGTCCCGACATAAGGGGGAAGACTAAAGGGGATCCCGACGTAAAGGGGATCTTGATGTGGGGGGGGGGACTCTCAATGGTATCCTGACGTAAGGGGGGAGCCTCTCAATGGGATTCTGACCTAAAGGGGGGGGAACACTCTTGGGGATACGGACGTAAGGGAGGGGGCGACTCTCAATGGGATCCTGACATAAGGGGGAAGACTAAAGGGGATCTTGACGTAAGGGGGGGGGGGACTGATGGGAACATAGATGTAAGGGGGCACTGTGATGTAAGCAGGGACTCTGATTGGAAGTCTGATGTGAAGGGGGGGGTACTCTATTGTAAGGGGAGCTTCTCATGCGACATTAATTCTTGGGGACGTGGGGATATTGTAACATATTATTATGTGCCCCTCGTAGTGAAATGTTAGGGGACCCCCCTAGACATAATGGGCATTCAACCCTTATAAACATGGAATCCACAAAGCTCTGCCTCCTGGGCTGATTGGAGAGCTCTAGCAGTGACTCGGGAGACCTCTGCAGAGAGACCACTGCTTCCACACAGAGAGAAAACTAAAGAACGTACACAGCCGCGAAAAGAAAAAGAACGTACACAGCCTTTGTTTTGATGCCTCCAGAATGAGTTTAGCCAATTCAGCTTGAAGGTTCAGTTGGGCTTTGAAAAATAGCGACAGATTCCCTTTAATTGGGGGGAGGAGGCCCCCCCCCCCCGATAAGGTCGGCTTTAATCAATACGATGGACCTGAGCGGCAGGCTGGGATTTCCTCCGGGACAGATGTTCCTGTTAAACACATTGCATCTGCGGCACGCAATCCCAGCAGCAATCAGTCAGCATCGCCAAGTGTTCCTCCGGCTCTCCGGATTGTTAATAAGCGTCTGCAGTTGAACAAATGGCGCCCTCCCCCCCAAATTCCAGAGCAACCGGGGATTAAACCAACCGAAATACGTCTGACGGCGAGAAGACCGTGAGTGGGGGGCAATCGCACCAATGGAGTTTACGTCTACAGATCGTTCAACATGCACTTTAATGATAAAAATTAATATAAATTGTGTTGTCTGCTAGTCTGGACTTTATTATGTTTGTATTAAAAGTAGATGAGAAAACCCCCAAAAAACGGGTAACATTTCTCTGTGTATGATCGACCATTGTCATTTTATTTAATAAAATCCTTGTTTTTAGCTTTTTCTCTCCTCTCCACCCTTTATTACATCTCAGTGCTGCTGATCTCCTGCCACCTCTTTGCAGCCACTTCCTGCCTCATCGCTGACCCATACAGACAAATGAGTACGGCTATAATCTCCCCCCAGTGTGACCCACATTGGGAGGGGTAAAACCCCAGCAACATACGCTTCTGGGAAATTGTAACGAAATTATGTATGCTGATGTATATTGTAAAACAATGTATTGGACTGTAAAATTGATTATATGTCCCAATCAGGGCTGTCTTTAAGGCAGGGCAAAAGGGGCAGTTGCCCTGGGCACTATCATTGTTGTGGGGCCCAAAGCGGCTGTCTCATACTTGCCAACTATCCCAGTGTACATTCCCTTGTCCCTTGAAGTTTTAGTCCTGTGCTGCTACTAATGCTGCCCAGCTCTGCCCTATTGTTGTGTACAGATGACTCACCTGCAGACCTGTGTTTACATGCAAATACTGACATTCATATGTAAATAGCAGTTACATGCATATGTAAATAGCTGAGGCCAACTGTATTGATATGTAAATAAAGGCAGCATTCATAGGTATATCATGCCCCCCTGCAGTGAGGAGAAAATTTGCTGTAACCTATAGCAACCAGTGAGCAGTATTACTGTACAGCAATCTCTAGCAGCCAATCAACAAGCAGAAATGTGCTGTAACCTCTAGCAACTAATCAGTGAGCCTTAAGGAGTGCTGTAACCTCTAGAAACCAGTCAGTAAGCAGTAATGATATGTTTTAACCTCTGGCAACCAATCGCAATCGCTGCCCGATCTGATACAGTAAACTGATTTTAAGTCTAGCTGATATTTATTGTATGTCTCCGAGAAGGTGGAGAGCGAAATTGCATGGGGGGAGGGGGGCCCTAAGAAAATTTTTGCCCAGGGTCCAATAAATATTAAAGACGGCCCTGGTCCCAATCCCAGAAATAGTCCATGATTATAAAAAATATAATAGATCAATAATAATAACAATATAATGTAATCATAAGAAATCAATACAGAATAAATGATATATAGTTTATACAAAAATAAAGATTATATAAACATGATACACATGACAAACATACAGTTTGTAATAATATTGTTGTTAAAATTCATAATTTGGGCAAGCTTGTCTCGGCACCCTTGATATGGAAACGCTACACGTTTCTTGGCTTACAGACAATTATCAGGAGAAAAATAAATAAATAATACTAATAATCTGATAAATATCTAGATCTCTCTAAATTATATATACATACACACACATATTATATATATATATATATATATATACATATATATATATATATATATATATATATATATATATATATATATTCTTTGATTTTTTTTTGGGGGGGGGCGGGGGTGCTATATTATTATAAATCTTTAATTACACGCAAAAGTGATTCCACAGAATATAAAACCAATGTAACAAAACAATTTAGAATAAAATATTACATCATTATTCTTCCTTAATTAAACAAAATGTCCTCATTTTTTTAATATTTTATTTGCCTTAAAAAACAAACACACACTGACTGATCAACTGTAATTGGCGGTATGTGCGTTGTGCTGCGAGTTGGTGGACTGCACTGTGCGTTGCACTAAAATGAATGGCAATCGAATGCGATGCGTAGAGTGCCATGCGATATGCAGAAAAATGCACATTTTACCATCCAGCCATGAGGCCAGAACGATTCCTGCTTCCTGTACTGTATATAACTGGCAGTGCCCAGATATCCCCCGCCTGACAGGTGAGGTGCTAAAGGAAGTCCCAGAAATGATGAGGTGTCAGGATATATAAAGAAAGGGGAAGAAGCTGAGGGTGGGGGAGGAGAGAGGATAGGAAATGTTAGCTGCTGAATCCCCAACATCCCTTTAGATGTGCGTGTTCTCCCCTTCCTCCTACACGACACACCTGTCCCCTGCACATGACACACCCCAATAACCCATCTGTCCCCTATACACGACACCCCTAGAACATCTGTCCCCTATACATAACACCCCTATAACACACCTGACCACTAGAACACCTGTCCCCTTTACATGACACCCCTATGACACATTTGTCCCCTACACACGACACCCCTATAACCCATCTGTCGCCTATACACAACACCCCTATGACACATCTGTCCTCTATAACACACCAGTCCCCTATGACATCTGTCCCCTATACACGACACCCCTATAACACACCGGTCCCCTATACACGACACACCTATAACACACCGGTCCCCTATACATGACACACCTATAACACACCGGTACCCTATACATAATACCTCTATGACACACCTGTCCCCTATACATGACACCCCTATGACACACCTGTCCCCTATACACAATATCCCTATGACACACCTGTCCCCTATACATTACACCTCTATACATGACACACCTGTCCCCCATACATGACACCCCTATGACACACCTGTCCCCTATACACAATATCCCTATGACACACCTGTCCCCTATACATTACACCTCTATACATGACACACCTGTCCCCTATACATGACACCCCTCTAACATTCCTGTCCCCTATAAATGACACACCTGTCCCCCTATACATGACACCCCTCCAACACTCCTGTCTCCTATAAATGACACCCCTCTAACACCCCTGTTCCCTATACATGACACACCTGTCCCCTATACCCCTATGATACACCTGTCCCTTATACTTGTCACAAGAGAAGTGGTACTGTGCAGAGTCCGTACAGAATAGGAACAGATACCGAGAATTAGGCAGCATTAGTGATCACATCCAGCTTAGGGTTAGCAGTCTGGTGGGTTTACATTGAGTTTCATAGTGGTGACCTGCATTCCGCTATGACTTTGGGGGCCCCTTCCAGTGTCTGGGGGGCAACGCTGTTCTACAAGTCACCTGACCCGTGTAATTCCAGCAGACATTGAGAAAGCCTGGAGAGCAGAACGGGAACTGAGCTGTGTGTTTGTATAATGAACATACATGACAGAACATTCGGTGACAACACTAGACATCGGTCTTCATTTGCTCAGGACCCCATAATGACCTGAGGATCAAAAATAACAAAAATACACGGCGGACTGAACACCATAGATCAACAGATAACTGGAATGTCAGGAGATGAACGTGGGAAGGCAGGAAGGAGTGCATCCCCAGGCACACCAACCAGCCAGGGGCCACAATAATAACCCCCAGCATTGGTGTCAGTGGTAGCAATAATAACCCCCAGGTCTTTGGATTGTGGCAAGAAACCCACGCAAGCACAGGGGGAACATGCAAACTCCGTGCGGGTAAGGGTCCTAGTCATGATTTAAACCAAGGACCCCAGTGCTGCAAGGTAGAAGTGCTAACCATATAGACCTCTGCTCTGTTCTGTAAAGGCCCACCCCCCGCTGAGCAGGGCAAGTCAATGATGTCCATTAGAACTTAGAGATGATGCCTTCAGCTCTCCATTATGACTTGGATGAGTTTGTTGACATTGTCTATCTTATCTCCTACATGGAGGGTTGTGTCTGTGAACATGCAGAGAACTCTTTATCTGAAATGTTAATCTGTGAATCAGCAATGTAAGAAGCGCTTTCTGCTCAGGTCTTCTGATGAAGGTCTCTTTGGTGCCTCCAACTCCATGAAGGATGTCACTGTTGGTTCACCAAAGCCCACCCTTGCTGAGCAGGGTATGTCAGTTACATCCATTCAAAGTGCTTAGAAGGTGTAGAGTGCCCAATAGAGTCTAGTGATGTTGTCTTCAACCCCAAATTATGGTGTGGAAGGGTGGTTGACATTGTCCATCTTATTTCCTACGTTGAGGGTCTGGTCTGTGAACATGCAGAGAACACTTCATCTGAAATGTTGGTCTGTGGTTCAGCGATGTAAGAAGCACTTGCTGCTCATGTCTTCTGAAGGTGAAGGTCTCTTTGGTGCCTCCAATCCTAACCCTGACCCCTTGACATCTCCACGAAGGACCTAGCTGGTGGGAAGAATTCACATTTCTCCAGCAGCCTAAAAAAGTTGGAAAGACTCCTCCTGTCTCTGAAGCTAAGAAGAGTGCTTTTTATTTTTCCCAGGCCTCAACCTCCAGGACCAGACCTAAACCAGGGGCCTGGTTCAGTCACAAGCCTTGGGCCCCTAAATCTTCCAAACCTGCAGACAAGTCCTATTAAACATCCCTTTGGGAAGCCCCCCATATCCCCAAAGTGGAGGCAAGTCTGTTGGCCTTAGGGGGTCACCAGGTGCTGTCCAGGGGTCTACAAGCTAGAGTCCCACTCACTCCCACTCCGCTTTGTGTTGTCCAGCCTGCCGGTGTCCCTGCACAGACTAGTGGACCTCCATGCTGCTCTTGCAGATCCAAGGAGTGATCACCATTGTACCAACAGCAGAAAGGTTTCCAGGTTTTTCTCTCCAACCTTTTCCCTGATTTAAAGCCTAATGGAGGATATTAGCTACATTCCCTCGGGGGTAGTGTTGCCAACTGTCCAGGATTCACCCGGACAGTCAGGGTTTTGAATCTTGTGTCCAGGTTTCAGGCAGACTGAAACCTGGACATATTATTCAAACCAGGCTGTGGCTCCTCAAGTATCCAAGATAGTCCCACAAATCTGTTGCCACCCGGGAGATCACAGGTGTATGAACAGCGGTGGGTGGGAGGTCTGTACAAAGCAATTACAGGCTGACAGGAACCTTGGTCCTTCCCATATATCTGCACATACTCTTCATATCAAACAGAGGCTAAGATGGCCGCCTCTTTTCTATATAGGATTATAGGGTTTAGTTTCTCTTTATTCATAAAACTCATGTTGTGTATAAAATTTACATTATTAGATGTAAGGACATGCTTCTTTATTACAATTAGGCTGACACAATGGTGACAATGCCGGACAGGTATCGGTGTGCTCAGTCTGGTTCTGTGGTAAAATGGTGGGAAGGTGACAACACTGGGCAATATTCTGTGTGCTCTGTCTGGTTCAGTGGTGAAATGGCAGGATGGTGAAAACACCAGACAATTGTATGTGCGCTCTGCAGTAAAATGGTAGGAAGGTGACATTACTGGACAATGTTCTGTGGAAAAAATGTCGGGAAGGTGACAGCACTGGATGACTCTTGTTTCAGATTTTTCCTTTACTTCCTGTCTGGAGAAATTGTTGTCACCTTGACAGGAAGTGAAATCTCTCTGAAGTGACAGACGGCTCTCTGTCAGGAACTATCTGTGATTTTACCTCACTTCCTGTCATGGTGACAACAATTTCTCCAGACAGGAAGTGAAGGAAAAATCTGCAACAAAGAGCAGTCCGGTGTTATCACAGTCCCACCATTTTACCACAGAACTGTACGGAGTACAGAATATTGTCCAGTATTGTCACCTTCCCGCCATTTTACCACAGAGCACACAGAATATTGTCCAGTGTTGTCACCTTCCTGCCATTTTACCATAGAGTTTACAGATACCTCTCCGGCATTGTCACCTTCCTGCCATTTTACCACAGAGTTCACAGATAGTGATACCTGTCCGACATTGTCATCTTCCCGCCATTTTACCACAGATACCTGATTTGGAGCAATGTCCCTCTGTCCCTCTTTCCTTCTCGTTTGTCCCTCATTTTGGTCTGATCTATATAGTTGTATATAAAATGCACCAATTATCTATTAAAAGAATTTTACAGAGCTAAACCTTCAATCCATATTCTAAATTGCTGCATTTCCAGAAGCCAACAACACCAAAACCAACCTTTTTTTAGGTATAATTCTCCTTTAAAAGGGGGCGTGGCAGGAGGGGCGCATCCTATGCCTACATATTTTTGCTTATAGGTGTCCCATTCCCATCTCAGAGAGTTGGGAGGTACGTATGTACATTTTATATATATATATATATATATATATATATGTGTGTCTGGCTGTATTATTAGTAGATGTGGGGGGTGGGGTACTTCTTTATTAGAACTAGGCTGACAGGAAGGTGACTATTTGTGTTCTCTGAACAGTTCTGAGGTAAATTGTTGGAAAGGTGACATCCCTGGACAATATTCTGTATGGTCTGTGCAATTCTGAGGTAAAAATGCTAGGAAAACAACAATCCTTGACATTGTTTTCTGCTTCTGTGATAAAACGGCAGGAAGGTCAGTGTGGTCTGTGCAATTCTGAGGTAAAGTGACTGTGCAAGGACAGTTTTCTGTGTGCTCTGAGAGATGCTGTGATAAAATGGCCACCTGAGGCGGCTGATCCTGAATTGGGCCTGGCACCTGAGGGGGCAGATGCCGGATTGGGTCTGGCACCTGACAAGATGGATTCTGGATTGGGCCTGGCACCTGAGGAGGCCGATGCCAGTTTGGGCCTGGCACCCGAGGAGGCCAATCCTTGATTGGGCCTCGCACCTGAGGAGGCTGATGCCAAATTGGGTCTGGCACCTGACGAAGGCTGATCGTGGATTGAGTCTGGCACCTCTCTAATTGTCATTTCTGCCTTATATCTGCTGTTCCCTGAGCACCCTTTGCTTTAATGCCAGTCCCACCCATTTTTCTTTTGACTGCCAGGTCCAATCCTTCCTTTGCTTGACTGCCCACACCACCAAGTTCCACGTTCCTTAGCTTGACTGTCTGTTCCACCAGGTCCTTCCCTTCCTTAGCTTGACTGCTAGTCCCAACAGGTCCCACCCTTCCTTAGCTTGACCACCAGGTCCAATCCTTCCTTTGACGGCCAGGTCCAATCCTTCCTTTGCTTGACTGCCCATGCCACCAAGTTCCACCTTTCCTTAGCTTGACTGCCAGTCCCACCAGGTCATTCCCTTCCTTGGCTTGACTGCCAAGTCCAATTCTTCCTTAGATTGACAGCCAGTGCCAAAAGACCCTATCCTTCCTGAGCTTGACCGCCTGCATGTCCCATCCTTCCTTAGCTTGACTGCCAGCCCCTGCACATTCCATCTTTCCTTAGCTTGACTGCCAGCCCCTGCATGTTCCATCTTTCCTTAGCTTGACTGCCAGCCCCTGAATGTTCCATCTTTCCTTAGCTTGACTGCCAGCCCCTGCATGTTCCATCTTTCCTTAGCTTGACTGCCAGTCCAACCTTACTTTAGCTTGACTGGAACTCCTGCCAGGTCACACCCTTCCTTAGCTTGGCTGGAAGTCCCACCAAGTCACACCCTTCCTTAGCTTGGCTGAAGTCCCACCAGGTCACACCCTTCCTTAAAGCGGGAGTCCACCGGGACTCCACGTTTTTTTTTTTTTTTTTAAAAGCCAGCAGCTACAAATACTGCAGCTGCTGACTTTTAAAATAGTGACACTTACCTGTCCAGCGCGCCCGCGATGTCGGCACCCGAAGCCGATCTGTAGATCGTATCTCGGGTGCTGCCGCCGCCATTTTGGGTATGGGAATCAGGAAATGGAGCCTTTCGTCTTCATTTCCCGGTTCCCTACTGCGCATGCGCGAGCCGCGCTGCGCAATAAGGACGGTCCCCGCTGCCTCTGGGATCTGTGTGTTTTCCCAGCAGGCAGCGGGGCACTTGCGGGAAGGGGCGGGCACTTGCGGAAAGGGGCGTAATATACGCCCCTTTCCGCAGAGAGCTATCCCGGAAGTGGGTACAGATACCTGTACTGTACAGGTATCTGCACCCCCCTCCCCCCTGAAAGGTGCCAATTGTGGCGCCGGAGGGGGGGAGGGTTCCGATGAGCGGAAGGTCCACTTTAGGGTGGACCTCCGCTTTAACTTGGCTGGAAGTCCCACCAGATCACACACTTCCTTAGCTTGTCTACCAATCCCCTAAAGGTCCCATCTTTTCTTAGCTTGACTGCAGTGCCACCAGGTCTCACCCTCCCATAGCTTGTCCACCAGTCCCACCAGATTCCTCCCATCAATAGCTTGTCTACCAGTCCCCACCAGATTCCTCCCATCAATAGCTTGTCTACCAGTCCCCACCAGATTCCTCCCATCAATAGCTTGTCTACCAGTCCCCACCAGATTCCTCCCATCAATAGCTTGTCTACCAGTCCCCACCAGATTCCTCCCATCATTAGCTTGAAGTCCCCACCAGGCCCCTGAATTACTTACCTTGACTGCCAGTCTCACAGGTTCCCACCCCCTCCTATGTTAGGACCTTTGGTAGAATTTTGAAGTAAAGTGTCTCAGGCTTAGTGTTTGTGGCCCCCCTCATCTCTCAGGGTGGGCTCCCAGGCTGCTCTGCAACACACACACACACACACACACACACACACACACACACACACACACACTCTGTAGCTTGGTTCGGATTCCTTTCGACTCTGGCGAGACTTCCAGTTCAGAAATTCAGATTTGCTGAGGTCTGCGATATTGAAAATGCCACAACCGGCGGAGGATTTCAGACGTTGACTCATCTGTATTCACAGACTTGTTCCAACACAGTTTTATGAAAAATGAAGGAGACCCGGCAATCAGAATTCCCCAGGGGGACGTTTCCACAGATTCATAGACCGAGCTGTTCTAAAAAAAATAAAATTATAATAAAAATAAATATAGAGCAATCAGAAGGAAGAGGTGTTACAATTGGAGGGTTCTATATTGCGGCTTGTAGGGAAGATCACGTTTGATTATACAGCACTTTATAATGATGGCCACTCCGCGATTCCCGAATTCTGGCTCAGGGAGTTGTGGTAGCAAGATAAGGCCATACACACCACAGATGGTCATTTCTTCCTTTCCGGATCATTTCTTTTATTTCAGAAACAACATAGAACACGGGGCTTTATTCCTCAGACAAAAGGGACAGGAACCCCCCCTTGACTCCGCCCTCCCCTGAGCACCGTCCCTTGGTTCTATCCCCCACCCACCTCCCAGTACAACCCCGAGTATCATTTCCTGGTGCCAAATCCTTTGTATGGAATTTGTTATTCTCCAATAACAAGAAAAGCAGTAAAATAGATCCCCCAGAGCTAGCAACAATAGTCTCACCTCCCAACATTTTGAGATGGGAATGAGGGGACACCTACAAGCAAATGTATGTAGGCATAGGACACGGCCCCTGACACACCCCCTTAAAAAAAAAAAAAAAGGGGAAATTAAAATCGACAAGGATTTTTTTTTTTTTTTTTTAAACCACTACTATTCCTTTATATTGGCTTTTAAAGAGGAAGTAAACCCTGATGAGTTTACTTCCTCTTTCATTCCCTGCAAAGGCAAAGCATAATGGACTACTATGCATTGCATAGTAGTCCATTATTTGTCACTTACCTGACACAGGAGCCAGCGAAGTCGCCGCTGTCCCCTGTAGTCCGCCGCATCCATCTTCTTGGTGGGGTCTCGCAGCTCCGCCGCTGTCATTCGGCGAAGCCGCGATGACGTCACTCCCGCGCATGCGCACGGGAGCCGACACGCGCGGCAGCTCCGTTGTTGAGAATGCCGCGCTCGGTGTGCCTGCGCGCCGCTGTCTACGGCGCATGCGCCGTAGGCAGCGGTGCCTGTTTTCGGGCAAATATCTCCTAAACCATATAGGTTTAGGAGATATTTCTTGGACCTACAGGTAAGCCTTAATCTAGGCTTACCTGTAGGTCAAAGTGGTTTGTAAGGGTTTACAACCACTTTAAAATTTACAAATGCAGCAATTTAGAAATCAGATGAAATGTTTTAACACTTTTTGAAAAATAAAAAAAAGTGAATTTTTTATACAACTATATGGATCAGACCAAAATGAGGGACAAATGAGGAGGAAAGAGGGACATCCAAGGGAGGTCCACTAGTCGAGGGACTAGTGGACCCCCAATCAGGGACAGTCCCTCGAAATCAGGGACAGTTGGGAGCTGTGACAATAGATTACATCTCAGCAACAATAGACTACATCTCAGCAACAATAGATTCCCCAGCAACAGTGGACCCCACCCCCAGCAACAGATTCCCCGCATACAATAGACCCCAACCCAGCAACAATAGTTTTCCAGCAGCAACAACAGACCCTTCCCTAGCAACAATAGACCCCCCCCAGCAACAGCGCAACTCATCCAAACAATAGACCCCCCCCTCAGCAACAATAGACCCCAACCCAGCAACAATAGACCTCACCACAACAACAATAGTTCCCCCACACAACGCTGAAGTCTCATTTCTGTCTGCTGCCTCCCTCCACTGCTATCTGTAAGAGTCACTTCTGACAAGTTTTCCCAACATCAAGCGACAAAAAGGTGAGAGGGCAGGAAGCTCCAGCACACAGCCTGCGATTGACAGTCTCAGCTTTGTTCCTGTGTGCAGGGGGGGGGGGGGGTTTGATGTGTACCTTCCCTCCAATCAGGGCTCAGAGCTCTCATTACTGATGTAACTTTAGCTCCCCGTCCCCTGCTTATCATTGCTGAGCGATCCTAATGAAAGACGGCTACAAATAAACAGGTACAACATATGTAGGAGGATTTGTTGGGTCTCTGCGCATCACCCGAGGCCCGTCACCTTACTGGGGATGTGGAGGGGGTTACAACCACTTTAATATTATAATTAAGTGACTTTCATTGTATTATATTAGAATGCTCATCACCGATCATCTGATCGCATGCAATCAATTTTATTTTGCTTTGCCAGATTTTCTTCAAGAATGTTTCCAATGGCGAAAGAGTCTCGATTTACAGGATTAACAGGTACATACTTTGAGAAAAACAAAAAAACAAAAAAAACAAAAAAAAAACACACCTTTAGTCCAGTGGGACCATCGGGTGAGGAGAGGACATAAAGTAAGGTGCGTTGGCATGGGCCACAGGATGAGGACATGAAGTAGTAAGGTGCGATGGCATGGGCCATAGGATGAGGACATGAAGTAAGGTGCGTTGGCATGGACCATAGGGTGAGGACATGAAGTAAGGTGCGTTGGCATGGACCATACGGTGAGGACATGAAGTAAGGTGTGTTGGCATGGACCATAGGATGAGGACATGAAGTAAGGTGCGTTGGCATGGACCATAGGGTGAGGACATGAAGTAAGGTGCGTTGGCATGGGCCATAGGGTGAGGACACGAAGTAAGGTGCGTTGGCATGGACCATAGGGTGAGGACGAGAAGTAAGGTGCGTTGGCATGGACCATGCGGTGAGGACATGAAGTAAGGTGCGTTGGCATGGACCATAGGATGAGGACATGAAGTAAGGTGCGTTGGCATGGACCATAGGGTGAGGACATGAAGTAAGGTGCGTTGGCATGGGCCATAGGGTGAGGACACGAAGTAGTAAGGTGCGATGGCATAGGCCATAGGGTGAGGACACAAAGTAGTAAGGTGCGATGGCATAGGCCATAGGGTGAGGACATGAAGTAGTAAGGTGCGATGGCATAGGCCATAGGGTGAGGACATGGACTGAAAACTGGCTACAAGGGCGAGTTCAGAGGGTGGTGATAAATGGGGAGTACTCGGAATGGTCGGGTGGGTAGTGGGGTCCCCCAGGGTTCTGTGCTGGGACCAATCCAATTTAATTTGTTCATAAATGACCTGTAGGATGGGGATGGGGGAAACAGCTCAATCTCTGTATTTGCGGACGATACTAAGCTAAGCAGGGCAATAACTTCTCCGCAGGATGTGGAAACCTGGCAAGAAGATCTGAACAAATGAATGGGGGGGGGGGGGGGGCACAACTACATGGCAAATGAGGTTCAGAAAAATGTAAAATAATGCATTTGGGTGGCAAAAATCTGAATGCAATCTATAGACTGGGGGGGGGGACCTCTGGGGGAGGATCTAGGATGGAGGAGGACCTGGGGGTCCTAGTAGATGATAGGCTCAGTAATGGCATGCAATGCCAAGCTGCTGCTAACAAAGCAAACAGAATATTGGCATTAAAAAGGGATCAACTCCATATTAGTTATGAGGAAAGGCTGGAAACTCTGAACTTATTTTCTCTGGAGAAGAGACGCTTGAGAGGGGATATGATTTCATTATATAAATACAGAACTGGTGATGGACGAACTTCCGATGGGACGTTTCGCGAACGCGGCCAAAAGTTTGCGAACCGGCAGACCCCATTGACTTTAATGGCAGGCGAACCTTAAAAACCTACAGGTCATATTTTCAGCCACAAAATACTTACTATCTGTGCACACATAGTCCCACCACATGGACACTGACATAACAAAAGTATTAAGTGAATCTAGGATTGACAATGACGAGCAGTCTTTTTTTTTAATCTATGAAATTTTGACAATTCAGGAAAGCATGAGAGAGATAGAGAGATAGAGATATGACAGCAGCAACTCGCTGCAAGACCCAAAAATATGACACCGCTCAACCTCTTCAAACTGGAGGGTACGGGTATATAGTACGGTGTGCTTTATTTGTACAAGGAAGTGAGCCAAAAAAGGTAGAAAAAAGGTCTGTGTGCTCGATTAAATAAATTGTTTATAGAGTTATGCATATACATGGTCTACTGGTCACATGTGTTGAATTCCTCCGAGATCCATGCCTCATTCATTTTCAGAAATGTGAGGTAGTCAACACTGTCATGAGCTAGGCGAGTGCGCTTATCGGTCACAATCCCCCCTGCTGCGCTGAACATCCTTTCGGACAGGACACTGGACGAGGGGCAAGCCAACAGTTCCATTGCAAATTGGGCAAGCTCTGGCCAGAGGTCAAGCCTTCCCACCCAGTAGTCCAGGGGTTCATCACTCCTCAGAGCGTCCACATTGGCTGTTAACCCGATGTAGTCGGACACCTGTCGGTCTAGGCGTTCCCTCATGCTGGATCCAGATGAGACCTGTCGATGGGTCGGCTGAAAGAATGACCTCATATCAGAAGTCACCAACACATCTTTAAACCGCCCTCTTCTTACAGGCGCTGTTGGATTGGTACCCGCAACTCTTTCTCTGGGAGTGGCAATTCCTCCTCTGCCAGCGCACACAAAAGCAGAACGCAGCATTTCTCAAAGCAAGGCCTGGAAGTGCTCCATTCTGACAGCCCTCTGCGACGGTGGTAACATTTCCGCCATTTTGTGCTTGTACCGGGGGTCTAAGTACGGTTTAAGTACCCAGTACTGGTCCTTGACCTTTATGCTTTTTATACGGGGGTCCCTGTTAAAACACTGGAGCATGAAGGCCCCCATTTGCACTAAACTGGAAGCGGTGTGGTGGCCTGGCTCCTGCTCATCATCCAGGACCTCTTCCCAGTCCCTCAGACTGTCCTGTCCAAATCCCCTGGATTACGTGGCTCTCCAGCTGCTAGTCACAGTCCTACCTATGAATTGGGGTTCTCCTGACACCCCGATAGGAGCAGTCCTGGAAATGAGACCCCACCCTTTGTCTCCTGGCTGGGCCCTCAGACCACCCTGATGAGACCTTCCATCTTCCCCACTGGGAGCTCTCCTAAGCACTGAGAGTAAATAATGACCCCCACCTGTGTACTCAGCCAGCAGCCAGGTGTCCAGCAAAACCCGGACACAGGATTTAACCCCCTTGGAGCCGGAGCCTCCCGTACCCTTTAACCACTTCAGCCCCAGAAGGATTTGCCCCATTAATCACCAAGCCAATTTTTGCCAAAAACAGCACTGGAATCACTTTAGCTGACAATTGCATGGTCGTGCGACGCTGAACCCAAACAAAATTGACGTCCTTTTTTTCTCCACAAATAGAGCTTTATTTTGGTGGTATTTGATCACCTCTGCGGTTTTTTTTTTTGTTGCGCTATAAACAACAAAAAAAATAAATATAAATAAATATATATATATATATATATATATATATATATATATATATATATATATATATATATATATAATATATATATATATATATATATATATATATATATATATATATATATATGTATGTATGTACATGTGCCTTGCGAAAGTATACGGCCCCCTTGAACTATTCAACCTTTTGCCACATTTCAGGCTTCAAACATAAAGATATAAAATTTTAAATTTTTGTGAAGAATCACCAACAAGTGGGACACAATTGTGAAGTGGAACGAAATCTATTGGATATTTTAAACTTTTTTAGCAAATAAAAAACTGAAAAGTGGTGCGTGCAAAATTATTCGGCCCCCTTACTTTCAGTGCAGCAAACTCATTCCAGAAGTTCAGCGAGGATCTCTGAATGATCCAATGTTGTCCTAAATGACTGATGGTGACAATTAGAATCCACCTGTGTGTAATTAAGTCTCTGTATAAATGCACCTGCTCTGTGATAGTCTCAGGGTTCTGTTGAAAGCGCAGAGAGCATCATGAAGACCAAGGAACACACCAGGCAGTTTAAAGCCAGATTTGGATACAAAAAGATTTCCCAAGCTTTAAACATCCCAAGGAGCACTGTGCAAGCGATCATTTTGAAATGGAAGGAGTATCAGACCACTGCAAATCTACCAAGACCTGGCCGTCCCTCTAGACTTTCAGCTCAGACAAGGAGAAGACTGATCAGAGATGCAGCCAAGAGGCCCATGATCACTCTGGATGAATTGCAGAGAACTACAGCTGAGGTGGGAGAGTCTGTCCATAGGACAACAATCAGTCGTACACTGCACAAATCTGGCCTTTATGGAAGAGTGGCAAGAAGAAAGCCATTTCTCAAAGATATCCATAAAAAGTCTTGTCTAAAGTTTGCCACAAGCCACCTGGAAGACACACCAAACATGTGGAAAAAGGTGCTCTGGTCAGATGAAACCAAAATCCAACTTTTTGCCCACAATGCAAAACGATATGTTTGGCGTAAAAGCAACACAGCTCATCACCCCCAACTCACCATCCCCACTGTCAAACATGGTGGTGGCAGCATCATGGTTTGGGCCTGCTTTTCTTCAGCAGGGACAGGGAAGATGGTTAAAATTGAGGGGAAGATGGATGCAGCCAAATACAGGACCATTCTGGATGAAAACCTGTTGGAGTCTGCAAAAGACCTGAAACTGGGATGGAGATTTATCTTCCAACAAGACAATGATCCCAAACATACAGCAAAATCTACAAAGGAATGGTTCACAAATAAACGTATCCAGGTGTTAGAATGGCCAAGTCAAAGTCCAGACCTGAATCCAATCGAGAATCTGTGGAAAGAGCTGAAAACTGCTGTTCACAAACGCTCTCCATCCAACCTCACTGAGCTCGAGCTGTTTTGCAAGGAAGAATGGGCAAGAATTTCAGTCTCTCGATGTGCAAAACTGATAGAGACATACCCCAAGCGACTTGCAGCTGTAATCGCAGCAAAAGGTGGCTCTACAAAGTATTAACGCAAGGGGGCCGAATAATTTTGCACGCCCCACTTTTCATTTTTTTATTAGTTAAAAAGGTTTCAAAAATCCAATAGATTTCGTTCCACTTCACAATTGTGTCCCACTTGTTGGTGATGCTTCACAAAAAATAAAAATTTTATATCTTTATGTTTGAAGCCTGAAATGTGGCAAAAGGTTGAAAAGTTCAAGGGGGCCGAATACTTTCGCAAGGCACTGTATGTATTATTATTTTTTTACTTTTTGCTATAATACATATCCCAAAAAATATATAAAAAAACAAATTTCTTTCTCAGTTTAGGTCGATATGTATTCTTCTACATATTTTTGGTAAAAAAATATCGCAATAATCATATATTGATTGGTTTGCGCAAAACTTATCGCGTCTACAAAATAGGGGATAGATTTATGGCATTTTTTTTTTATTATTAGGGGATAGATTTATGGGGTCTAATGCATTTTTGATGTGTTTATGACGTGTTCCAGTGCATTCCGGTGAGTTTTTTCATACGTTTTACTGCATTCCAGTGCAGGATAAAATGCAGCATGTTCTACTTTTTTTTTTTCTGGAATGCCCTGGGACTGACCGCAGTGGCCGAAACTAAGCTATTGGAAGCCATAGAATCAAATGTTTTTGATGCTGGGAAAAAAACCCAGAAAAAAAACAAACAAAAAAACAAACGCACCAGATGCAGTGGTCCGGAAACCTGAAAGCTGCCACAAATCCTAAAATTTGGCTGTAGTTGGCACATGACTGTTTTGACCAATCAGAATCACTCCAATCCATCCAAGCAGAAGACAGCGGCTTCACTGCCCCATGCAGGTGCTGCACCAACCGCATGGAGGGCTCAATTCACCTTCTCATACACTTAGAAAACGCCACGAGGCTCAAGAATAAAAAGAAAGTAATTTTGTATTTTTTCTGTATTTTTGTATTTAAAGGGTTGATAAAAAACCTCCTGCAGGAGCAGAACCCGACGGACATCAGCGACCTCATCACCCAGATCTACGGGGAAATGAACACCCTAGAGGAGGAGGAGGAAGAGGGGTGGGGTCCTCTACACCCCCAGGTTTGTACAATCTCAATGAGATTCCTCGATCGAAAAAAAATCAGAAAAAAATAAATTCAGACAAAATTTAATTTCTGTATTAGAGAAAGTAGAATGAGAGAGCGTTTTTCCCTCAACATCTGATGCCCATAGAAGTTGGGTCCACATAGCACCGTTAGTTCCGCTCCGGCAGGAGACGAATGTGTTGTGCCGCGGGGGGTCAGGAATAGGAGTGCCGGTGTATCTATGATATTATTGGGTCCCCCTTTATTAAGTCCCCCTTGCTAGTAGCGGGTTGGACCCCCTTTATTAGATCCCCCTTGCTAGTAGCGAGTTGGACCCCCTTTATTAGTTCCCCCTTGCTAGTAGCAGGTTGGACCCCCTTTATTAGGTCCCCATGCTAGTAGTGGGTTGGACCCACTTTATTAGGTGCCCCTTGCTAGTAGCGGGTTGGACCCCCTTTATTAGGTGCCCCTTGCTAGTAGCGGGTTGGACCCCCTTTATTAGGTCCCCCTCGCTAGTAGCAGGTTGGACCCCCTTTATTAGGTGCCCCTCGCTAGTAGCAGGTTGGACCCCCTTTATTAGGTCCCCCTTGCTAGTAGCGAGTTGGACCCCCTTTATTATGTCTGGCTTGCTAGTAGCGAGTTGGACCCCCTTTATTAGGTGCTCCTTGCTAGTAGCGGGTTGGACCCCCTTTATTAGGTGCCCCTTGCTAGTAGCGGGTTGGACCCCCTTTATTAGATCCCCCATGCTAGTAGCGGGTTGGACCCCCTTTATTAGATCCCCCATGCTAGTAGCGGGTTGGACCCCCTTTATTAGGTCCCCCATGCTAGTAGCGGGTTGGACCCCCTTTATTAGGTCCCCCATGCTAGTAGCGGGTTGGACCTTTAAAAAAAACGCTTTAAAAAAAACAGTAAAGTTAGCCCAATTTTTTTGCATAATGTGAAAGATGAAGATACGCCGAGTAGATACCCAACGCGTCATGCTTCAAAATTGCACACGCTCGTGGAATGGCGCCAAACTTGTATTTAAAAATCCCCATAGACGACGCTTTACATTTTTTTACTGGTTACATGTTTTGAGTTACAGAGGAGGTCTAGGGCTATGTGGGCGGGACTTACATTTGCGTTCGCTTCTGCGTACGAACTCATGGGGACAGGGACGCTTTAAATTATTTTTTTTTTATTGTTAATTTTACTTTTATTTTTTTAGTTTGACATCCCTTGTAATAGGAATATGGCATGATCGGCCCTATTTACAGTGAGATATGGGGTCAATAAGACTAAAATTAAAAAAAAAAAAACGATCACGGCTTCCCAGCCGAGGCGGCGCCGTTACTTTTTTTCAAATAACAATTTATTTACTTTTCGTAGTCTCATGAAAGAAAAAGCAGTACAAGCAGTATGGCTCCCAAATTGTGAGAGGTCAAAAGCAGGCAGACAGTGCAAAATAACACAGTATAGGGAGGTGCAGCAAATTTAAGCAGTCTGACCAGGGGTGTGCAGCCGGACCAGGGGCGGATCCAGAGTCTAATCTCGGGAGGGGCACTGCTATAAAATATGTTTTTTTGGGGGCAATTTATATGGGAAATGGCTGGTATTTGCGCTTCAATCATTACGGCACCATGGTTGTTATGGTGTCAGGATGATTGAAGCGCATTATTTCTATTAATACATTGTAATATAAAATTAAATGGTTCAACTCACCATAATGCAGAATCAGTGGGAGCCCTGAGGGTGTCACTTGCCATGTCGCCAGCCACCAAATGTGGATTGTCACTTGCCACGTCACTTGTCACCAAATGCGGATTGTTACTTGCCCTGCACCTGCCACACATTGCGGATTGTCACTTGCCACGTAGCCTGCCACACATTGCGGATTGTCACTTGCCACGTAGCCTGCCACACATTGCGGATTGCCACTTGCAACGTAGCCTGCCACACATTGCGGATTGTCACTTGCCACGTCACCTGCCACACATTGCGGATTGTCACTTGCCACGTCGCCTGCCACCAGATACGGATTGCCACGTAGCCTGCCACACATTGCGGATTGCCACTTGCCACGTCACCTGCCACACATTGCGGATTGTCACTTGCCACGTTGCCTGACACACATTGCGGATTGCCACTTGCCACGTCACCTGCCACACATTGGGGATTGTCACTTGCCACGTCACCTGCCACACATTGCGGATTGTCACTTGCCACGTTGCCTGCCACACATTGCGGATTGCCACTTGCCACGTCACCTGCCACACATTGCGGATTGTCACTTGCCACGTTGCCTGCCACACATTGCGGATTGCCACTTGCCACATAGCCTGCCACACATTGCGGATTGCCACTTGCCACGTCACCTGCCACACATTGCGGATTGTCACTTGCCACGTTGCCTGCCACACATTGCGGATTGCCACTTGCCACGTCACCTGCCACACATTGGGGATTGTCACTTGCCACGTCACCTGCCACACATTGCAGATTGTCACTTGCCACGTCACCTGCCACACATTGCGGATTGTCACTTGCCACGTTGCCTGCCACACATTGCGGATTGCCACTTGCCACGTCACCTGCCACACATTGCGGATTGTCACTTGCCACGTTGCCTGCCACACATTGCGGATTGCCACTTGCCACGTAGCCTGCCACACATTGCGGATTGCCACTTGCCACGTCGCCTGCCACACATTGCGGATTGTCACTTGCCACGTTGCCTGCCACACATTGCGGATTGCCACTTGCCACGTCACCTGCCACACATTGGGGATTGTCACTTGCCACGTCACCTGCCACACATTGCGGATTGTCACTTGCCACGTAGCCTGCCACACATTGCGGATTGCCACGTCACCTGCCACACATTGCGGATTGTCACTTGCCACGTTGCCTGCCACACATTGCGGATTGCCACTTGCCACGTAGCCTGCCACACATTGCGGATTGTCACTTGCCACGTCACCTGCCACACATTGCGGATTGCCACTTGCCACGTCACTTGCCACACATTGCGGATTGTCACTTGCCACGTCACCTGCCACACATTGCGGATTGTCACTTGCCACGTCACCTGCCACACATTGAGGATTGCCACTTGCCACGTAGTCTGCCACACATTGTGGATTGCCACTTGCCACGTAGTTTGCCACACATTGCGGATTGTCACTTGCCACGTCACCTGCCACACATTGCAGATTGTCACTTGCCACGTCACCTGCCACACATTGCGGATTGCCACTTGCCACGTAGTCTGCCACACATTGTGGATTGCCACTTGCCACGTAGTCTGCCACACATTGCGGATTGCCACTTGCCACGTAGCCTGTCACACATTGCGGATTGTCACCTACTGTGTCACTTTTCTGCTAAGGTGGTCTTTTGTTGGGTCCCAGAGTGAAGATAGGCAGCAGAGAGATGATGTAATCTCTCTGCTGCACACAGCTTCCTACACAGTGAGGGCGGAACTGGAGGGATGCAGGGCAGTGAGAGATGATGTCATCTCCCTGCTCCCCTGCCTGCTGGCTTCCTGATTGGCCAGCAGCCCTCCTAAGCCGCCCAGCTGCCCCCCCCCCCCTCACCGTCCACTCAGCGCGGGTACCTGCGGAACCGACCGCGGAACCGGCCGCGATTGGACCCGCGGAACCGGCCGCGATTGGACCATATGGGACCGTAATCGGCAATGTCTGAAATAAATACAGGAGCTTAGGGAGGATCACCATTTTTATAGACGTGATCCATCAAAGGAGCGATATGTGGTGTGTCTTCCATTTGTGGACTAGTTCCCTAATTGCCCGATAGAGGGGGGGGGGAATTAGCTTGGTATAAGGTATGAAACGATGGCGTGAGAAGGACCCCCAAGTATTTAAGGGAGGAGCTTTCCCATTCGTATGGGAACGCGGAACGCAGGTGGGTCGTCTCGTCCGTCACCATATTTAGTGGGAGGGCCACTGATTTGGACGTCTTGATTTTGTAGCCCGAGAGTTCCCCGTAGCGGTCCAGCTCAGAGTGGAGGTTGGGTAGTGAGATCCTGGGCTGAGTCAGCGTAAGGATGACGTCATCCACAAAGAGCGATATTTTAAATTCCCTGCCCCTGAACGGAATCCCCCGAATATCTGGGTTGCCTCTAATGGCAGCCGCCAGAGGCTCTACACACAGTGCAAAGATTAGTGGGGACAGCGGACACCCCTGGCGAGTGCCATTAGCAATGGAGAAGGTTGAGGATGTGGTGAAGGGAGTCTTAACCTGTGAGGAGGGAGTAGTGTAGAGGTGCTGTACCACACGCAGGAATGGGCCCTGAAAGCCCATACAGTGTAATGTAGCCGCCATGAAGGGCCAGCTTAGGTGGTCAAACGCCTTCTCCGCGTCTAAACTAAGGACCAGAGATGCTAGGTTGTCCCTATTCGCAACATCAATAAGATCAATGATCTTCCTGGTGTTGTCTCCTGCCTGTCTCAAAGGGAGAAAGCCCACTTGATCCTTATGTATTATGGAAGGAAGGATCGATTTTGCTAAAATCTTTGTGAAAATTTTTAGATCCGCGTTCAGTAGGGCTATGGGCCAGTAACTAGCACAGGAGGTCGGATCTTTTGTCCGGTTTGGGGATGTGGGAAATAAATGAGCCTAGCATTTCGGTCAGGATCGGGGACTGTTGGAGAAAGGAGTTGAATAGTTTGGTCATATGTGGGCTCAGGAGAGGCAAAAACGCCTTGTAATACTCGTAGGGGAGCCCATCCGGCCCCTAAGACTTATGAGTCGGGAGAGCCTTCACAGTCGCTAGGAGTTCCTCCTCAGTGATAGAGGCATTCGGTTTCTGGAGGTCCGTGTCCTGCAGTCGGGGTAGTACTACATATTCTGAGTATTGGGTTATACGGTTAGATAAGCCCGAGGTCGGGGGGTTGTGGGGAATGTCCGGCCTATTGTACAGATCTGTATAGAAGTCTGCAAACGCGTCTACTATCGCTTGGGGGTGAGTCAAAATGTCCCCCCCCCATTTTTAATTTGGGCCGGTGCGGAGGTCAGTGTGCGGTCCGCCAATTTCCGGGCCAACAGCGACTGCGCTTTGTTACCCTTGTCGTAGTAGAGTTGTCGCAGGCGGATTAGTGCCTTTTCTACAGATCCCAACGCTAGGTCCCGGAGTGTCTGCCGAGTCTGGACAATTTGCTTAAGGATGGAGATAGAGGGGGATCCCTGAAGACGAGCCTCGAGGGTCTTTAGCCGCTTTTCGGCCAGTAGCCTGGCGGCCTGTGTATCCCGCTTCAGGGCTGAGGATAGGGCAATGCAGCGACCTCGGATGACCGCCTTGTGGGTGGCCCACAGGGTGGCGTGCGAGACGTCTGGGGTATCGTTCTCAGCAAAGTGGTGCGGGAGTGAAGACTCCAACTCTGCCTTTGCCGGATCATGCTGCAGGAGATAATTATTCAGCCTCCAAGTACAGGGCTTACAGGGAGGGGGAGGTCTAATTCTAGCGTTAGAGTTATGGGGGCGTTGTCAGACCAGGAAATGGGCAGTATGTGTGCGGATTGGACAGCCCTTAGTGTAGCGTTGTTGACAAAAAAATTATCAATACGCGAGTGCGTGCCGTGAGGAGCAGAGTAAAAGGTGTATTGGTGGTCCTGTGGGTGCAGAGCTCGCCAGGCATCAAAAAGGCCCCGTCTTCTGGTGATCTGGCGGAAAAGCTTGGAGTCTCTCAGGGCCCTAGCCTGAGGCGCCCGGGAAGTCACCGCAAGGCGATCATAGAGTATGGATTGAGTAAGGTTAAAGTCCCCCCTATCACCAGAAGCCCGGGGTGTGTCTTTTTAAACAGGCGAGAGAGCACCCCGGACAGAAATCGGTGTTGATGAACATTAGGGGCATAGAGGACGCACAGGGTCAAGGCCTGTGTACACCATAGGCCATGGAGAATAATGTAGTGGCCCCGCGAGTCTAAGTGTACGGAGGTGCAATTAAAGGGGGCCCCCTTCCGGAAGAGAATGGCCACTCCAGCCCTCTTACGTGGGTTAAAGGCCTGATAGATCTGAGGAAAATGTCTGGCGGCAAATGTGAAGGAATCTACCCGATTGAAGTGTGTTTCCTGAACCGTCACTATATCCGCCCCTGTCTGTCGGAACTCCCTGAGCGCTAGATGCCTCTTTTTGTTGGAGTTCAGGCCGTGTACATTAAGGGACAGGATCTTAGCCATGGTCAATTGGGGGGAGTGTACAAGGCATACTTAGCTTAGTTTGTTGGAGGCCTACGTGCCTCAGGAGGGGCGGCGCCCACCGGAGGAGGGCTGGCGATGAGAGGACCACTGGCAGAGTGTCGCTAGAGGAGCGAGGCAAAAGGAAAACCTAGAGAGAAGAGAATGAATGGAAACAATAAGAGAGTACAAAATAAAATAGAACATTAACAAGTGGCAGGTCCAGAGGTCCTATAGGGACACTGGACCTGCACGGTTCCTTAAAGACTCCCCAACCAGGAAGTCCAAAAAATCGGATTAGGGAGGCACCAACAGTTCACTCCACGAAAGGAACCAACAGGTGGAAAACCGGGGGGGGGGGGGGGGGGGGCAGTAACCCAGGAGTCGATCTGTCCATGGACTCAACCTAGGCCAGCTCGGAGTAAAAAAAAAAAGAGGAATAAATGTAGCTCCGGCAATCTGGGGGAGGGGGAAACAGATCCCCAGAAATAGAAAAAAAAAACAGCGAGGGGGAAAAGCACGTTGGGCAGGGCGTCCACTTCATTTGCGTTTGGGCGACCTGCGGTGGGGTTCCGGGACTCTGTGTCGTTTGGCCGAGGGGACTTTCTGATCACCGGCATTGGGGGGGAGAGGCAACCAGGTCCCAGTCGGGCAGTTGAGGAACAGGAATGTCCAGGGTATCACAAAAAGGGACCAAGTCCTCCGGATAGCGCAAAGTCGCAGACTTTCCTTGGTGTCTTGTGGTCAGGCTGAAGGGGAAACCCCATCTGTAGAGGACATTCTTGTCTTGCAGGGCCTGGAGAAGAGGCTGCAGCAGCCTACGTTTTTGAAGCGTGATCCAGGACAGGTCCGGGTAGAGCTGGACCGGGGAGTTGTCAAAGACCAGATAGCGGATTGAGCGGGATTTGCGCATGATGTCCTCCTTAAGTGGGAAGGAGTGAATCCTGCAGATGACATCCCTCAGTTTTGAGGCCGGGCCTTTGGGTCTCAGGGCCCGATGGGCTCTGTCCATTTCTATGTGCTTGTCTGGGTCCTCCCCTAACATCTTGTTGAATAATGTTTGCAGCGAAGTCTGGAGGTCCTCAGCGCCCTCCGTTTCAGGCAGGCCACGGACGCGGATGTTATTTCTGAGGCCTCTATTATCAAGATCTTCCACTTGGCGTTGCATATCCCGTAGCAAGAGGCGGTGGTCAGAGGTCTCCACCTGGGCATGGTGAACGTCTCCTGAATGTCCTCCTCTGCCATCTCCACCCGGTCAGCTAGGTGTTTAAGGCCAGTGTGCAGGGTCTGAATTTCAGCATGGCAAGTAGCTTGCACTTCCGCTACAAGCTGTTTGAAGTCATCCTTTGTCAGTATGGTTTGCAAGTAAGCCTGCCAGTAGGGGTGAATGGTCTCTTGCTGTCGGAGGGGAGGCTGAGAAGGTAGAGGGTGGAGGGGAGGCTCCCCTCGTGTAGGTCTCGGGGTGGGAGAGGAGGGCCATGATGGCACCGGGTTACAAGGGTCTGTCCAGGAGGTAGCATGGGGAGAGAAGGGTGAGGGGTCTGACTGGGCTGTCTTTGGAAGGTGGCCGGAGGCCCGCGCCAACTGAGAATAGGAGGGGAGAGTGGCTGTATGATCTCTGGATGCACTGGGGTCCCGAGAACGGGGCAGCCTCTGTGCTTTAGGGGAGGCAGGTGATGGCCAGGCTCCATCCCCCTACACAGCCGTGGGGGGCGCCCCATCATCCCCACTGTGAGCAGGGTCGGAAGGGGCCCGAGAGTCCTCCATGGGATCTGAGGGCATGGGGGAGAGGCAAGCACTGGTGGCCGTGCCTGGGTCAAGGACAGTCCGTAGGAGGCGAGGGAAGGCCTCTGAGCATTGGGTGTGCGGTGTGGGAGGTGGTGGGTCCGTAGCCCGTTCCCCCCAGGACGGAGGAGAGGGGGTGTGGGATGGGTGGCTTTGCTCATCCACCCCAGTTAACTGCCCGCCATGTGGGGGGTCCCGTGGGGGGGCCGATAGAAGTAGGGGCTGCATAGCATCAGGCAGAGAGGAGGGCTGGTGTACCTGTGGTGTAGCTGTGAGGCTGGCCGGCGCCATCTTGCCGCTGCGGCCTAGTCCATGTTGCAGGCCCTGGGCAGGTACGGCCGAGGCTTCCGGGCAGTTAAAGAGGGGGCCAGGAGGGCGGTGCAAGGCGTCCAGCTTCCCCGCGGCCTCGGGGGATGTGGGGGCTGCCGAGTAAAGTCCGCCTGGAGATCGTGAAGTGGAGGACGAGACGTTGCGGGGACCCACTGGTGAGGATCCGCACTGTCTGGCGCCATCTTGCCGCCGCTGCCCAGCGAGGCCTCGGGCGGCTGAAAATAGGTTTTAAAAGCCGAGGCAGAGCCTGGCGGGGGCTGAGATGCGCCCCGGGCTGACGAGGAGCGCGTAGCCCGTGATCTCCCCATGTTATAAGAGGTGGGACCCCCGATGTTTGCCGCTGTAGCGTCGGGCTGGAGGAGAGCTCCTACTCAGTGCGTCCTTCCAGCTCGGCTTCCGGACTCGCCCCCCCCCCGGCGTTGTTATTTTGAATGCAGAGGCTGGGCGTGACGTCATAACATCGCGTCTAGCCTCCGAACGATCATAAAGACTCCGGTGACCATCTGGTCTGCCAGGAATCTCTATGATCATTATCCGGGAGCTGGCGGATCCTGTGCCTGACTCACCAATGGAAGCGGTGAGTCGGTAGAAGCACCGGAGGGCGGCAGGAGGGGGGACGTCCCCTCCCGCCGCCCGTAAGAACGATCAAGTGGCGGAACAGCCGCTATGATCATTCTTATGGTGCAGGGAATCGCCGTCTGAAAATGCCGATATCTGAATGATGTCTGTAGCCTTAGGCCGCGTACACACGGGCGGACTGTTCGCCCAACTTAGTCCGCTGAACAGTGTTTCAGCGGACAATGCGCTCGTGTGTGGGCTTCAGCGGACTGTTTCAGCGGACAGTCTGACGAACAAAGTCTTACGGAATTTCCGTAAGACAGTCCGTCCAAACTTGGTTTCAGCGGACAGTCCGCTCGTGTGTAGGCTAGTTCGACAGACTAAGTTTGGCGCATGCTCAGAAAGGATTAACACGGCGAAGGTTGCATTGCAGTGTATTGGACGTCGAATTTCTCGTCCCGTCGTACGTGCCGTTCACGTCATCGTGCACGCTTTCAGCGGACTGTCTGCTCATCGTGTGTGGTCAAGTCCGTTCATGCAAATTTTGAACGGACTGTTTGTCGGATTGTCTGACGAACTTAGTTGGGCGAACAGTACGCCCATGTGTACGCGGCCTTAGGCATCATTCAGATATTACACCACAAAGCCGAGGCCGTCATATGATGTATCTTGGGCGCCAAGTGGTTAATGGCTGTGTGTTGAGTTATTTTGAGGGGACAGCCAATTTACACTGTTATACAAGCTGTACACTCACTACTTTACATTGTAGACAAGTGTCATTTCTTCAGTGTTGTCACATGAAAAGATAGAAGAAAAGATTTACAACAAATGTGACTGAGGGGTGTACTTACTTTTGTCAGATACTGTGTATCAAAAAGCAACGTGGAAAAGACAGAAAATGAGTAATGTCTTTTCTATAATCAGGACATGTCTGGACTCACTGACTCATAGCGGAACATGTCAAGTGAAATTTATGAGATTTATTTTAAACACGGCAGTTTGCTGTCTGTCTGTATATAAAAACCCAACCGGTAAAATCTCATAGAAGCTTTAACACGTTCATATCATTGTAAAAATCATTTTTATTTTTGTTAAATGAATTCTCCAGTCACAGCACACACCTTCATCCTATAACAGCATTGTAATAACAATACAAATAACACTCATCACTGACCATCCAAACCGGAAATATCGCCTGCAGTGGTGTGAGCGCTGCCTGTCTGCTGCCCGCCTCTTTCCACAACTTCCTGCATTCCCAGCATGCTTTCCTCCATTTCTTTTTTTTTATTTAATTTTTTTATTCAAATACATTTTTATTAAAGGTTTTGTAGGTTTACACGAAACAAAAAAGAACTAAGAAAAAAAAAAGAAGTAAATGTACAAAAAAACAACAACACAGTAGCCATACATTCCTTCAGCATAATAGCTGGAAGCAGCATTCACATTTACAGAAGTGATATGCCCTATGCCCTGTACACACTCCCAGATTTTCCAACGGAAAAAGTCCGATCTCATCTTGTTGTCGGAAAATCCGATCGTGTGTGGGCTCTATCGGACTTTTAGATCCAGCTCTCAAATTTTTTTATAATTTTTTTTCCAGTCGAGAGTTACCGACGGAAAAAAATTTGAGAGCTGGATCTAAAATTTTCCGACAACAAAATCCGATCCGGACTTTTTCCAATAGTTTGTAGAGAATTCTGATGGAAAAAGTGCCGCGCATGCTCAGATCAAATTACGGGACCAAAGCTATTGGCTACTGGCCTCTACGTAGTCCCGTCGTTACACAACGAACGTCACCTCGCTCCGACCGATCGGATTTTCCGACAACTTTGTCGGACCGTGTGTATGCAGGACCAGTTTGGCACAAAATCCGTCAGAAAAAATCTGATAGATTTTGTTGTCGGAATGTCTGTCCGTGTGTACATGGCATTAGAATACAACAGAGTCAAACAAGCATACAGAACTATTTCAAGCTGATTATTTCAGAACTGTACAAAAGCTTCCCCTCCATTCCTGAAGACTACATGGCCCATGGTCCCTTGCTGATTCCTGTGCTCGCTCCGCCTCCCGAAACTCCTCCTCCCAGAGAGCACAGTGATAGAATTCCAGGAAGTCAAAGTGTGGGGATTAGAGATGGAGGAACTTCCGACAGGACATTTCGCGAACGCGAACCGCGAACTAAAGTTTGCGAACTGCAAAGTTTGCGGCGGGCCCCATTGACTTCAGTTGCAGGTGAACTTTGAAAATCTACAGGTCATATTTCCAGCCACAAAATAATTACTAGCTTTGCATACATAGTCCCACCACAAGGCCACTGACATAACACATGTATGAAGTGAATCTGGGATCGACAACTACAAGCATTCTTTTTTTATATGTGAAATTTTGACAATTCGGGACTCAGGAGCGCATGAAGGCAATGGAGGAGAGGAAAGGTCAGGGTAGGCTATGAAGAGGGTGCAGAAGATGATCACCAGCACCGTGATACAGAGCACTGACACCGGCACCGTGATAGAGTGCACTGACACCAGCACCGTGATATAGAGCACTGACACCAGCACCATGATAGAGTGCACTGACACCAGCACTGTGATATAGAACACTGACACCAGCACCGTGATATAGAGCACTGACACCAGCACTGTGATAGAGTGCACTGACACCAGCACCGTGATATAGAGCACTGACACCAGCACCATGATAGAGTGCACTGACACCAGCACTGTGATATAGAACACTGACACCAGCACCGTGATATAGAGCACTGACACCAGCACTGTGATATAGAACACTGACCCCAGCACCGTGATAGAGTGCACTGACACAAGCACCGTGATATAGAGCACTGACCCCAGCACCGTGATAGAGTGCACTGACACCAGCACCGTGATATAGAGCACTGACACCAGCACCGTGATAGAGTGCACTGACACCAGCACAGTGATATAGAACACTGACACCAGTACCGTGATAGAGTGCACTGACACCAGCACCGTGATATAGAGCACTGACACCAGCACCGTGATAGAGTGCACTGACACCAGCACAGTGATATAGAGCACTGACACCAGCACAGTGATATAGAACACTGACACCAGCACTGTGATATAGAACACTGACACCAGCACCGTGATAGAGTGCACTAACACCAGCACTGTGATATAGAACACTCACACCAGCACCGTTATAGAGTGCACTCACACCAGCACCGTGATATAGAGCACTGACACCAGCACCGTGATATAGAGCACTGACACCAGCACCGTGATATAGAGCACTGACACCAGCACTGTGATATAGGGCATTCACACCAGCACCGTGATAGAGTGCACTCACACCAGCACCATGATATAGAGCACTGACACCAGCACCGTGATAGAGTGCACTGACACCAGCACCGTGATATAGAGCACTGACACCAGCACCGTGATAGAGTGCACTGACACCAGCAACGTGATATAGAGCACTGACACCAGCACCGAGATAGAGAGCACTGACAGCAGCACTGATACCAGCAACTCGCTGCTGGGCCCCAAAAATATGACACCGCTCAACCTCTTCAAACAGGCGGGTACGAGCATATAGTACGGTGTGCTTTTTTTGTACAAGGAAGTGAGCCAAATGTAGAAAAAAGGTCTTTGTGCTGGATTAAATAAATTGTTTATAGAGATATACATGGTCTATTGGTCACATGTGTTGAATTCCCCCGAGATCCATGCCTCATTCATTTTCAGAAATGTGAGGTAGTCAACACTGTCGTGAGCTAGGCGAGTGCACTTATCGGTCATGATCCCCCCTACTGCGCTGAACGTCCTTTCGGACAGGACACTGGACGAGGGGCAAGCCAACAGTTCAATTGCAAATTGGGCAAGCTCTGGCCAGAGGTCAAGCCTGCCCACCCAGTAGTCCAGGGGTTCATCACTCCTCAGAGCGTCCACATCGGCTGTTAACCCGATGTAGTCGGACACATGTCGGTCTAGGCGTTCCCTGATGCTGGATCCGGATGAGACCTGTCGATGGGTCGGCTGAAAGAATTACCTCATATCAGAAGTCACCAACACATCTTCAAATTGCCCTCTTCTTGCAGGCGCTGTTGGATTGGTACCCGCAACTTGTTCTCTGGGAGTAGGAATTGCTCCTCTGCCAGTGCACGCAAAAGCAGAATGCAGCATTTCTCGAAGCAAGGCCTGGAAGTGCTCCATTCTGACAGCCCTCTGTGACGGTGGTAACATTTCCACCATTTTGTGTTTGTACCGGGGGTCTAAGTACGTTGCCACCCAGTACTGGTCCTTGACCCTTATGCTTTTTATACGGGGGTCCCTGTTAAAACACTGGAGCATGAAGGCCCCCATTTGCACTAAACTGGAAGTGGTGTGGTGGCCAGGCTCATGCTCATCATCCAGGATAATGACGTCCTCCTCGTTCTCCTCTCCCCATCCACGCACAACAACAAGGATCCCAGAAAGGTTTAAAGCATGCTCTTCTTGCTCCTCCTCATCCACCCCGGCACCATCCTCCTCTGACTCCTCTTCAGACTCCTGTTGTTGACTTGTCTCAGATAGAGTAGCCCCCCCCCCCCCCCGGAATTCATCCAGCATTGCAACTTCCTCATCTTCCCACTCCTGCTCCTCCACGGCTTGATCAATGACATGACGCAATGCACGCTCCATAAAGAAGGCATAAGGTACCATGTCACTGATGGCGCCATGGCTGCAACTGACCATGCATCGCACATGAGCAGCCACTGGCGCTGTGAAAAAAAAAAACAGCTCCCCAGAATCTGTTCTGCCGCAGAGTTCATACAGGTAGACGTTAACTGCACGTTTCTGCTGGAGCAGCCTATTAAGCATATAGAAGGTTGAGTTCCATCGCGTCGGACAATCGCAAATAAGACGTCTGACCGGCAGATTGTGCCGCCGCTGAATGTCAGCAAGGCAAGCCATGCCAGTGTAAGATCTTCTGAAATGGGCCAAGATTTTCCTTGCCTGCCGCAAGATGTCCTGGACCCCAGGGTATTTGACAACGAATCGCTGCATGACCAAGTTTAAGACGTGTGCCATGCATGGCACATGCGTAATTTTGCCCTGTTTCAATGCGCTAAGAAGATTGTCACCGTTGTCACACACCACTTTACCAACTGTCAAATTGAGTGGTGTTAGCCACTGATCTGCCTGTGAAGGCAAAGCTGAAAGGAGTGCCGGGCCAGTGTGGCTCTTGGCTTCCAGGCACAACAGACGCAGCACGGCATGGCAACGTCTCACCTGGCATGTCGAATAGGTTCTGGGGAGCTTGGGCGGCGCAGCGGAAGAGACGCTAGCAGTGGAAAGGAGGAGTCAGCCGAGGAGGAGAGGGAGGAGGATGGAGTAGGAGGGGGAGAAGAAGAGCCAGGCCTGCATGCAATCCGTGGAAGTAAAACCAAATCTACACGGGTGCTACGGGTTACATGCTTCACGGCCATTAAAAGGTTCACCCAGTGGGCAGTAAAAGTGATATACCTTCCCTGCCCGTGTTTGCTAGACCACGTGTCTGTGGTCAGATGTATCTTGGCACCGACACTGTGTGCCAGAGATACATTCACTTGCCGCTGAACATCGCCATATAGCTCTGGGATGCCCTTCTGTGAGAAATACTTCCTTCCTGGGACCTTCCATTGTGGTGTTCCAATAGCCACAAATTTTCGAAAGGCTTCCGAGTCCACCAGTTTATATGGCAGTAGTTGGCGGGCTAAGAGTTCTGACAAGCCAGCCGTCAACCGTTGGGCAAGAGGGTTATCCGGCATCATAATTTTTTTATGCTCGAACATTTGGCCCACGGAAGCCTGCCTTTTTGCAGAAAAACGTGAGGATGGCGTGATGGAAGGTGGAGTAGAGGAGGACAAGAGGACAAGGAGAGAGGAGAAGGAGACGTAGAAGACGAGGCTGGACGGTGAGAGCCTGGAGTGTGGCTTTGTGTGTTCCGTTGCTCCCACTGGGCTCGGTGATGGCAGCTCATGTGCGTTCTTAAGGCGGTCATCCCTAGGTGAGTGTTGGGCTTACCGCGACTTATGCGTGGACTGCAAAGATTGCAGATGGCAACACTATTGTCATTAGCGGACACGTTAAAAAAAAGGCCCACACTGCGGAGCCATGTGCCAGCATCCTGGGAGCGCTAGATGTGACCGTACATGGTCGATGCCTCGCTCCTGATACATTCGCATTCTGCTTTGTCCCTCCTGTGCAATCTAAGTTCTTCCTGCTTCTCCTCCCTATCTGCTGGTCCATATCTCCCTCTGAACTCTCCTCCTCTTCCTCTCTTGTGGGCACCCACGTGACATCCCTAGACACGTCATCATCGATGTCACCTTCCCCACCACTATAATTAGAGATCTCGGAGTAGGCAGCAACACCGGGGACAAATCTCCTCCTTGGGCTGATATGGGTACTGTCGTCAGACTGCTGAGCGGCGGTTTTGTTGCTACCTCCTCTTCCTGATCCAATGCCAAGAGTGGCTGCGCATCGGAAATGTCTTGATATGGATCAGAAAAGAATTCCTGTGACTCAAGCGGAAGGTATATTTGTCGTGGTGGTGCTGGTGGTAGTGTCTTTGGGGGTGCACATAGCAGAGAGTGAAGAAGAGGGTGAAGATCGAGAGGATGAGGAGGGTGCAGAAGAGTAAGGCTGAGTGAGTGTGTCCTTTGACGTAATCGCACGCACCTTCTGCAATTTGCCACTTTGGCTCAAGTCTGTTTCTCCTGCCCTACCCCTACCACCCCTGCGGAAGGGCCTGCCTCTTCCTCTGCCTGTCATTTTTTAAATGACCCTGTGACAAAAGTCTCTAGAGAAGGGCAGTATGTATGTGGAAGAAGGTATATAACACCCTGATTCAATCTGTTGTTTTTGGGGGCCACTGGTCTATCACACCAGTTATAATACTTTTTTTTATTGCGTTTGTCGCTCTTTGTAGTATCGCTGCAGAACCGCTCAGCAGTCACAATGCTGCACAGTGGAAATGCACTATACTATGCTTTCTATATGTGCAAGTATTTTATACGTGTATTACACACCTATATACTGCACACCAAATAGTACACCTATACCAGTCCTTACAAGGACCTTTGTGGACCGAGTAGCTAGTGATTTGCAGACTGTACCTCAGTCCCTACACTGATAAAGGACTGCTGCAGAATAGGGCAGCGGTCAGCAGTAGTCCACCAGCACCCTATATATTGTACAGCTATACCAGTCCTTACAAGGACCTTTGTGAACCAAGTATCTAGTGATGTGCAGACTGTACCTCAGTCCCTACACCGATAAAGGACTGCTGCAGAATAGGGCAGCAATCTGCAGCAGTGCACCACAACCCTATATATTGTACAGATATGCCAGTCCTTACAAGGACCTTTGTGAACCAAGTAGCTAGGGATGTGCAGACTGTACCTCAGTCCCTACACTGATAAAGGACTGCTGCAGAATACGGCAGCGGTCAGCAGTAGTCCACCAGCACCCTATATATTGTACAGCTATACCAGTCCTTACAAGGACCTTGGTGAACCGAGTAGCTAGTGATGTGCAGACTGTACCTCAGTCCCTACACTGATAAAGGACTGCTGCAGAATAGGGCAGCAGTCAAGTATAATATTCTTTCTATATTTGGAAGAAAGTATATTATACGTGTACAACCCTATATACTGTAAAGGGATGAGCTTCGTGTTCGAGTCAAACATACGTTCGACTCGAACATCGGCTGTTCGCCCGTTCGGCGAATTCCGAACGTTATGGACCATTCGCGCCAAATTCATGTGGCGCTCACGGCCCACAATGCACTGCGCCATCGCAGTGCATTGCTGGCTCATGATTGGCCAAGCATGCACTGTGACCCCGCATGCTTGGCCAATAACAGCGCCGGCAGCGAGGAGAGCCATGATTGGCCACAGGCAGGATGCCTGTGGCCAATCATAGCTCAGGCTGTGTAGTACACGCCCCACACTATATAAGGCCGCCAGCGCGGTGGCCTTGTGTAGTGTGTTGGCATCTGTAGGAGTTAGTGGGTGTTCTGTGTACCTTCAACACAGTATACACCAATTGTTATCGGCCGATTTTGCGTTCTTGCTCTTCTGTAGTGGTTGTTGTCTGCGTGCCCTGACTGCAGTATACACCGCTATATCCACCTATATAGCTAGCTATATTTCTCTTTTTTAATAGAGCTTGCAGTCAGTTGTAGGAGATTGTGTGTGCTGTCTGCGTGCCCTGAACCCAGTATACACCACTATATCCACCTATATAGCTAGCTATATTTCTCTTTTTTAATAGAGCTTGCAGTCAGTTGTAGGAGATTGTGCGTGCTGTCTGCGTGCTCTGAACCCAGTATACACCGCTATATCCACCTATATAGCTAACTATCTTGCTCTTTTTTAATAGAGCTTGCAGTCAGTTGTAGGAGATTGTGCGTGCTGTCTGCGTGCCCTGAACCCAGTATACACCGGTATATCCACCTATATAGCTAACTATCTTGCTCTTTTTTAATAGAGCTTTCAGTCAGTGGTAGGAGATTGTGCGTGCTGGCTGCGTGCTCTGATCTCTGAGGACTTCCAGAGTGGTGGAGGAGGAAAGGGAGCTGATGGCGTCGGTTAGCCCAGGCCAGGGGCCTGTTTCTCAGCCTAGTGAAGGACGTGGAGCCCCTAAGCTCCTGGAGCTCGTCAAGGAGGAGAGGTTGTTCTTGGAGAACCAACTGGATCTTGCAGATTGGTCTCTGAGACAGCCAGGAGAGGATGTGGAGAAATCTGCAGACAGAAGGAAGAAAGCTAAAAGCTTAATTGTGAAGGCTTCCCGCAGCTACTGCGAGAAAATGAAGGTCCTGGCAGAGCTAAGGAATCGGAGAGACAGATCGGGCGTTGTAAAGAGACAGGAGTATAAGACGGTGATAGACGGATTGAAGAAGCAGTGCAACATGATTGGTGAGCTGTTATCCAACCTGATTGACAGTGCTTCTGGTGAGAAAGACTTTCTATCTAACGTGGACAAAGCGATGAGAATTGCGTGTGACGAGGGGACCCAGGCAGGGAGACGCCGTAGACAGTATCCAGCCCCGAACACAACGCAAGAGGAGGAAATGGCAGGTCCCTCTGAGGTGGCCACCCGTGAAGAGACAGAAAAAGTGGTGGAAGGAAAGATGGATGGTGAGAAACCAGTGAGAAAGACTGTGGGTGAGGGAAAGCCATTGACCTGCAAAGAGACAGTCCCAGTGAGTAAAGGTGCAGAGAAACCTGGAAAAGTGAAAAATGTCCCTAAAGACAAAACTGCTGACTCCAGTAATCTTACAGAGGGGTCAGGTAAGCCTAAGGGTTGCCAGCCTATGAACGAGGCTGTGTCCCATGAAGGCAGGTTAGACCCCAATGATGTAGGAAGGAGGCAACAAAGAGACAATAAAGAGAAGAAGGATACCAAGGAGAAGAAGATTCCGGTGGTTCAGCTGGCTAGACTAGAGAAAATGGACTTACCAATACAGTCCCCAATGATCCCAGCCGGTAGTTGCAAGCAGGGCACGGCGTCAGTTGCGTTGTCGGCCGCCGCTGCCGCAAGCCGGTCTCAGGGTAAGGGAGCCGGGGTGTGTGTGGAGGATGGGAAGAGTCTGGCCAGCTTGGCTGCCGCTGTGGGGAGCGGTACAGTATCAGCCGGCGGCATGGCATCTGTTAACTCGGCAATGGCGGCCGTGAGCAAAAAAACGCCGTCTTCCCGCGGGAGGAGGGGCGGTGCTTCTGGTCGAGAGGCCAATGGTAGTGTAATAGAGGGGGATGACGCACTTCCGGTGCGCGGGTTGGCTTCCGGCGGGGTTAGCCAGCGACCGGAAGTGACGCTGGCGGAACCGTAAGTAGGCCGCGAGGGACGCATCCAGCCGACTACTATGGTTTCGGGCCCTCCTTCCGGTCAGGGTAATTCTAATGAAAACATTTGTATCGAAATGTCAAATAATATAGAGCCAGGTCAAGTTACTGCCTGGGGTGACTGCCCAATGGGTGAGTTAGATGGGGAGAATCCCGCAATGGCATATATTCGTGGCTTAGAGGGATCCCAGCAGGAACAGGGGCAGGTGTTGGTGGATTCCTGTGGGGCCCACATGGAGGTAGAATGGCAGGAAGATTGGAACGCTCTATTTGATAGTTCCGAAGAGGAAGTTTCCCTGGAGGATCAGAATGGTGCAAATGGTGGGGGGAATGTGAGTTATTGTGCTGGGGAGGGAAAAACCTCTTCCCAAGCCGTTCCCTCAGTATTAGTGACAGAAGCTCCTCCTCCGGGACCCGTATTAAGGGGTACGCCGGAGGTAAGATTGCTGACAGCTCTTGTCGAAAAACGCTCCTACGCCAATGTGGTTGGGTCCAGTTTGCCTCTGGACCACCTGTACCATCAGTTCGGGGCCAGTAATTTTAGAGTGCCTCCGGCTGATCAGACCTCTGGGGCCAACTCTTGGTCTAGGGGGACAGGTGGTCCAGAGCGCAAGCGTAGAAATGTAGTCCAACTAAGGTGGGAGAGTACTGGTCAGTGCCCCACGAGAGGGCAAGTTGTGGACATGGTCCTGGCGTTGGGGTTCAAGGTGGAGGAATTATTTGCTGTAATTCACCCATCGGGTTCCCCGGACTTTGATGTCAGCTTTACTAACGCAGTGACCATGGAGCGATTCATTACTGCTTTTGGGCTAGTCAGGGGGACTGACCCTTGGAAGGGATTCCGCCTGATCCCATTGAGCAGACAGGAGGATATTAAAAGTCTTACAGTTTTAGTAAGAAATGAGAGCCTGCCTCCGGAGGACATAGCGACTTGGCTGGGTAGACACGGTCAGTTGCTGTATCCTTTGAATAAATGCCTGGACGAACGCGGGGTATGGACTGGGGCATGGAACACCAGGATTCGCTTAAGAAGATCTGGCAACACAGTTGCACATGTCCCAGGGAGTGCGTTCCTGGGTAGGGACAGAATCCTGGTGTTCTACCCGGGCCAGCCCCGCCGATGTTTTAGATGTGGGTGTCCAACCCATTTGAGTGCAGACTGCACAGTTATGCGCTGCACCAAATGCAACAAGTTTGGGCACTCAGGTGACACCTGCGGATTAATTTGCTGCAACCTTTGTGGCCAGATGGGGCATCCCTTTAGTAGGTGCCCCAGGGCTTACAGGGGTGAAGCAGCAGCAGGTGGTAGGCCAGGGAGGGATAGTGCTCCGCCCCCTACTGGGCAGAATTCAAGGGGGGAGAGTCAGGAGGGTGTTCCTGAGTCGCAAGGGGAGTCTCGAGCCCAAAGGGCAAGTAGGGTTCCTCAAAAAGAGAAAGGAGTACGGCCTGCTGAAGCTGTCCAGGCCCCTGTTGTTGAAGCCCAAATGTCTGACCAAAATGTTGGTCAAGCTGAAGTAGTTGGGCCTCCTCCTTCGGGTGAGAAAGCTCAGGGTTCCCATTCCCAAGTTTCTGTTCCTTCTCCTCTTCCTCGGAGATGTTGGCCAGGTAGGCGTCTGGTCGCTGCCTCTTTGTCCGATTCCTCGGCCAGTGAGGATAAGTCTGGGGAAGAGGAGATGGAAGTCTCAATAAAAGGGGCTCAGAAACGCCCAAAAGAGGTGTCTGATGAGGAGGGTGAGGTGGCGTGGGTCACAATCAGGAAGAAACAGGGAAAGAAAAAGAAAAAGAGGGCTCCACCACCTGAGGTGGAACCTAGGTCATTGCCAAGGCCTAATAGTAGAAGTGATGCCCTATTTATAGATTTTTCCTCTGAAGAAGTAGATGGGGAAGATGACATATAAAGTTGTTTTCCCTTTGATTGTATAGTTTATTGTTTGTTTATTTGTAAAGTGAATGTTAACTGATATTTGATTTGTAATGAAAATTTGTATGATTGGTAGCAGATAATCATTAAAAAAATATCCACCTATATAGCTAGCTATCTTGCTAGTTTTAAAAAGAGCTTGCAGTCAGTTGTAGGAGATTGTGCGTGCTGTCTGCATGCTCTGAACCCAGTATACACCGCTATATCCACCTATATAGCTAACTATCTTGCTCTTTTTTAATAGAGCTTGCAGTCAGTTGTAGGAGATTGTGCGTGCTGTCTGCGTGCCCTGAACCCAGTATACACCGGTATATCCACCTATATAGCTAACTATCTTGCTCTTTTTTAATAGAGCTTGCAGTCAGTTGTAGGAGCTTGTGCGTGCTGGCTGCGTGCTCTGATCTCTGAGGACTTCCAGAGTGGTGGAGGAGGAAAGGGAGCTGATGACGTCGGTCAGCCCAGGCCAGGGGCCTGTTTCTCAGCCTAATGAAGGACGTGGAGCCCCTAAGCTCCTGGAGCTCGTCAAGGAGGAGAGGTTGTTCTTGGAGAACCAACTGGATCTTGCAGATTGGTCTCTGAGACAGCCAGGAGAGGATACGGAGAAATCTGCAGACAGAAGAAAGAAAGCTAAAAGCTTAATTGTGAAGGCTTCCCGCAGCTACTGCGAGAAAATGAAGGTCCTGGCGGAGCTAAGGAACCGGAGAGACAGATCGGGCGTTGTAAAGAGACAGGAGTATAAGACGGTGATAGACGGATTGAAGAAGCAGTGCAACATGATGGGTGAGCTGTTATCCAACCTGATTGACAGTGCTTCTAGTGAGAAAGATTTTCTATCTAATGTGGACAAAGCGATGAGAGTTGCGTGTGACGAGGGGACCCAGGCAGGGAGACGCCGTAGACTGTATCCAGCCCCGAACACAACGCAAGAGGAGGAAATAGCGGGTCCCTCTGAGATGGCCACCCATGAAGAGGTGGTGGAGAAAAAGCCAATGGCTTGTAAAGAGACAGCACCGGTGAGAAAGAGTGCAGAGAAGGCTGCAAGTGTGAAGAGTGCTCCCAGTGACAAGACTGCTAACTCCGTTAGTACTGCAGAGGGGTCGGGTAAGCCTAGGGGTTGTCAGTCTATGAGCGAGGCTGTATCCCCAGAAGGCAGGTTAGACTCCGGTGAAGCAGGAAGGAGACAGCAGAAGGACAATAAAGAAAAATGTGTCATGAAAGAAAAGAAGATACCTGTGGTTCAGCTTGCTAGACTAGTAAGCAAAGAAAAATCGGACTTACCTGTACAATCCCCAGTGATCCCAACCGGTGGTTGCAAGCAGGGTATACCGTCAGTTGCGTTGTCGGCTGCCACTGCTGCAAGCCGGTCTCAGGGTAAGGGGAATGGGGTATGTGAAGGTCAAGCCAGCTTGGCTGCCGCTGTGGGCAGCGGTGCAGTGTCGGCCGGCGGCATGGCATCTGAAAGTTTGGGAATGGCGGCCGTGAATAAAAAAACGCCGTCTTCCCGCGGGAGGAGGGGTGGTGCTACTGACCGCGAGGCCAATAGTAGCGTGGGTAGAGGTGATGACGCACTTCCGGTGCGCGAGTTGGTTCATGGCAGGAATAGCCCGCGGCCGGAAGTGACGGTAGCGGGACCGGAAGTTGACCACGCGGGTCGTTTTCAAAAGGCTTCCGGTCTTCCTTCTGGTCAAGAATGTGTAAACAATAACAATAATGTTGAAATGTCTAGCTGTATAGTGCCAGAGCGGGCTTCGGCCTGGGGTGACTGCCCAATGGGTGAGCTTGATGGGGAGAACCCTGCAATGGCGTTCATTCGCGGCTTGGAGGGTTCTCAACCAAAGCAGGGTCAAGTGCCAGTGGATTCCTGCGGGGCCCATATGGAGGTAGAATGGCAGGAAGCTTTGGAAGCCTTGCTTTACAGCTCTGAGGATGAGACTTGTCCTAAGGTTCAGGCTGGGGTAAACAATGTGGGGAGTGTGACTTCTCATGCCGGGAGTGGGGGGGCTGCTTCTCATGTTGTACCCCCAGTGTCTGTGGCAGAGGCTCCTCCTCCGGGGCCCGTGCTAAGGGGGACACCGGAGGTAAGGTTGCTGACGGCACTTGGTGAGAGGCGTTCCTACGCCAATGTGGCTGGGTCTAGTGTGCCTCTGGACCACCTGTACCACCAGTTTGGGGCCAGTAATTTTCGGGTACCCCCGACTGGTCAGACCCCTGGGGCCAATACTTGGTCTAGGGGGACAGGTGGTCCGGAGCGCAAGCGTAGGAACGTAGTCCAGCTTAGGTGGGAAGGTGAAGGTCAGTGCCCCACGAGGGGTCAGGTGGTCGACATGGTCCTGGCGTTGGGGTTCAGGGTGGCTGAGCTATTTGCTGTAATCCACCCAGCTGGCTCCCCTGACTTTGATGTCAGTTTCACCAATGCTGTGACCATGGAGCGTTTTATAACTGCTTTTGGGTTGGTTAAAGGGGCTGATCCCTGGAAAGGGTTCCGTCTAATCCCTCTGAGTAGGCAGGAGGAGATCAAAAACCTGACGGTGTTAGTGAGGAACGAGAGCCTGCCCCCAGAGGACATAGCAACTTGGCTGGGAAGACACGGCCAGTTGCAGTGTCCTCTAAATAAATGCTTAGACGAGCGTGGGGTATGGACTGGAGCATGGAATACCAGGATTCGCTTGAAAAGATCTGGCAACACGGTTGCGCATGTCCCAGGGAGTGCTTTCCTGGGACGGGATAGAATCCTGGTGTTCTACCCAGGCCAGCCCCGTAGGTGTTTTAGGTGTGGGTGCCCAACCCACATGAGTGCAGATTGCACAGTTGTGCGCTGCACTAAGTGTAATAGGTTTGGACACTCAGGTGACACGTGCGGGTTGATCTGCTGTAACCTTTGTGGTCAAATGGGGCATCCCTTTAGCAGATGCCCCAGGGCCTACAGGGGTGAAGCTGCAGCGGGTGGTGGGCCAGGTGGGGATGGTGTACCTCCTCCTGCTGGGCAGAGTTCTGAAAGGGAAAGGCAGGATAGTGCTCCTGCAGCGGAGCCACAGGGTGCGCCTCGAACCCAAAGGGCAAGTAGGGCCCCTCAAAGAGAGAAGGGGACACGGCCTGCAGAGGCTACCCAGGCCCCTGTCGCTGAAGCTCAGGTGTCAGGTCCAGATATTGGTCAGGCGGAGGAAGTTGGGCCTCCCCTTCTGGGTGGGGGGGGGCACAGGGTTCTAGTCCCCAGGTTTCTGTTCCCACTCCCCTTCCTCGGAGATGTAGGCCGAGCAGGCGTCTGGTCACTGTCCCCTCGTCCGAGTCTTCGGCTGGGGATGATAGGTCTGGGGAGGAGGAGATGGAAGTCTCGGTTAAGGGGGCTCAGAAACGCCCAAAAGAGGTATCGGATGAAGAGGGTGAAGTGACTTGGGTCACAATTAGGAAAAAGCTGGGGAAGAAGAAGAAAAAGAAGGCCCCGCCACCTGAGGTGGATCCTGGGCCACCAGCAGGGCCTAGCAGTAGAGGTGATGCTCTGCTTATAAATTTTTCTTCTGGGGAAGAGGAGGGGGAAGTTGACATGTAAAAATTGTTTTTCCCTTTTTGACTGTATAGTTTATTGTTGTTAGTTGTTTTGTAAAGTGAATGTAAACTGATATTTGTTTTGTTATATTAAGCTTGTAATTTGGTAGCAGTTTACTGGAATAAAAAAATATCCACCTATATAGCTAGCTATCTTGCTAGTTTTAAAAAGAGCTTGCAGTCAGTTGTAGGAGATTGTGCGTGCTGTCTGCATGCTCTGAACCCAGTATACACCGCTATATCCTCCTATATAGCTAACTATCTTGCTCTTTTTTAATAGAGCTTGCAGTCAGTTGTAGGAGATTGTGCGTGCTGTCTGCGTGCCCTGAACCCAGTATACACCGCTATATCCACCTATATAGCTAGCTATCTTGCTAGTTTTAAATAGAGCTTGCAGTCAGTTGTAGGAGATTGTGCGTGCTGTCTGCGTGCTCTGAACCCAGTATACACCGCTATATCCACCTATATAGCTAACTATCTTGCTCTTTTTTAATAGAGCTTGCAGTCAGTGTTAGGAGCTTGTGTGTGCTGGCTGCGTGCTCTGAGCTCTGAGGACTTCCAGAGTGGTGGAGGAGGACAGGGAGCTGATGGCGTCGGTCAGCCCAGGCCAGGAGCCTGTTCCTCGGCCTGAGGAAAAGCGTGGAGCCCTGAAGCTCCTGGAGTTCGTTGAGGAGGAGAGGCTGTACTTGGAAAACCAGCTTGACTTGGTTGACTGGTCTCTGAGACAGCCAGGAGAAGACGTGGAGAAATCTGCGGAGAGGATAAGAAAAGCCCAGAGCTTAATAGTAAAGGCTTCTCGCTGTTACTGCGAAAAAATGAAAGTTTTGGCCGAGCTGAGGAATAGACGCGACAGATCAGGTATCAAGAAGAGAACAGAATTCAAGCCTATCATAGATGGACTGAAAGAGCAGTGTAACATGCTTGGTGAGCTTTTATCAAATCTAATTGACAGTGCCTCAAGCGAAAAGGACTTTCTGTTGAGAATAGATAAAGTTATGAGAGTGGCGTGCGATGAGGGCTCTCAAGCGGTAAGACGCCGCAACCAGCGTCTATCACAGGCGGCGGAGCCCATGAGAGAGGCGGAGGAACCCACAAGTGAGAGTGCACAGACAGATGGAGGAGAAAAGCAGAAGGTTGTGTCCCCGGAAAAGATAAGGACCAAGGCAAAGACAGAAGGTGACATGAGAGACTCTATCCCAGTGACTAAGGGCTTAGGTAGCGCTACAGTGGGTCCCGGCAAGCCTAGTGGTTCTCAGCCTGTTGCCAGGGCTGCAGACCCGGTGGTAGCTGTGGACGCCAGTGGTGCAGTGCCAAGCCAAGGTCAGAGAGGAAAGCAGAGTTTAGTGGTACAGCTGGAAAGACTGATGGAGACTAAAAAAGCCACGGACTTACCTTGTAAATCCCCAGTGAACCCAGCCGGTGTTTGCGGGCAGGGCATGCCGTCAGCTGAGTTGTCGGCTGCCACTGCTGCAACCCGGTCACAGGGTAAGGGGAAGGAGCTCCAGGGTAAGGGTGGACAAAAGACTCAGGTCAGCCTGGCTACCTCTGTAGTAAACACAGCGGTGTCCAGTAGTGAAGTAATGGCGGGACAGCATGGAGGGACGCCGTCTTCCCATGCTGACACTAAGAATCGTTTGGCGGGAGAATTTGGCGGGGTTTCTGTAAGGAGGAAAGCTGCGGTCGCGCCGGAAGTGACGCCAGGGCCGGAAGCGGAAGTTGGCCGTGTGAAGAACGTCCGGTCGGCAGCTTCCGGTATAGCATCCGAACGGGAGAACGTTCGTTCGACATCCGAACGGGTGGAAGCCCGCGTGAAGAACGTTCGTTCGGCAGCTTCCGTATCCGAACGGGAGGAAAATGAGTTTATGGAAATCTCGGACAATCTACCCCCTAGACAAGTGTCAGCATGGGGTGATTGTCCCATGGGGGATGTGGATGAGGCTGATGATCCAGCATTGGTGTTTATTAAAGGCTTGGAAGGGTCACAAAATGTACAAGTGGACTCGTGTGGGGCTCATGAAACTGCAGAGGAGTCGGATGGCCTGGATGCCCTTCTCCGTGACCAATCGCTAAGTGGTCTGGCGGAGGGTCTCCCGGAGGTCCAGCAAGGGGGTATGGAGTTGGAGGAAGGTATTCGGGGCTTGGAAGCTGGGGTGGCTCATCCGGATCCTAAAGAAGGGGTTTCTGCCCCAGGATCTGTTTTGAGGGGTTCACCGGAGGCCAGGCTCCTGAATGCCTTGGGAGAAAGGCGTTCTTACGCAAATGTCGCAGGGGCGAATGTGTCTCTGGGCCACCTGTATGACCAGTTTGGGGCTGGTAATTTCCGTGCTCCCCCGGCTGGTCAACCTTCTGGGGCCAGTTCGTGGTCTCGGGGTGCGGGTGGCCCGGAGCGCAAGCGCCGTAATGTTGTACAGTTAAGGTGGGAGGGGGAAGGTCAGTGCCCTAGTAGGGGCCAGGTGGTTGACATGATTTTATCACTGGGAATTAAAGTTTGTGAAATTTTTGCGGTCATCCACCCTGCAGGGTCGCATGATTTTGATTTGAGTTTCACAAACCTAGTGGTGATGGAGATTTTTATCACCTCTTTTGGGTTGATCAAGGGGACTGATCCCTGGAAGGGTTTCAGGATCATCCCCTTGAGTCGGCAAGAAGATGTGAAAGCCCTCACTATTCTGGTGAGGAACGAAAGTCTGCCCCCGGAGGACATCTCAACTTGGCTGAGTAGGCACGGCCAATTGCAGTGTCCCCTAAATAAGTGCCTGGATGAGCGGGGAGTTTGGACCGGGGCTTGGAACACCAGGATTCGGTTACGGAGAGCCGGTAATACGGTGGCACATGTTCCCGGTAGTGCATTTATCGGGAGGGACCGAATCCTGGTGTTCTATCCAGGACAACCCCGGAGATGTTTTAAGTGTGGGTGTCCAACCCACCTAAGCGCAGATTGCACAGTTGTTAGGTGCATAAAGTGCAACAAATTTGGCCACTCAAGCGATGCATGTGGCCTTATCTGTTGTAATCTGTGTGGCCAAATGGGTCACCCATTTAGCAGGTGCCCTAAGGCCTACAGAGGTGATGTTCCACCTGGTGGTCAACCCAGGGGGGAGGGACCTCCCCCTGGGCCCACAGGGGGAAGTGCTCAGGGTAATCAAAATGTGGTGGGGAAAACCAAGGAAGCACCCCCTAGGGGAACTGATGCTGAGGTGACCCCCGATGCTAGCAAAGTACCCAGGGGTCAAGGCCCGTCTGTTAACGAAACCCCAATGGAAGGTGTAGTCGGTCCCGCTAATGAAGGTCCCTTAGGGAAGAGTCTTCCTGCTACCTCTCCTCGTGCTGGGGGTGCTCCATGTAGCAGAACGTCTCGTCGTGGGCTAAGCCCGGCGGAGGAGAAAAGAGGGAGAGTGGTGAGGAGGAGGTCAGCAAGGAGGAAACCGGCACGGGTAAGCTCCTCGCGGAGTAGGAGTCCTCTCAGATCCCCCAGTCCGGTTCCTTCCTCTCCATGTCGCCTTCCGGGTAAAGGAGTTGAGTCTTCGGCCTCCTCGGTGTCTGGAGACGAACATGGATACAGTAAAATAGTGAGTAGGTCTGTTGAAACGGCTCAAGGGGAAGTAGCGCAAGAAGTCCCGAGGGATGATGGTGGTCCTGATCCTAATAGTGGTGGTAAAGTTCTTGTTAGGAAGAAAAAGAAAAAGAAAGAACGTTATGAATGGGACAAGGTTCTTGACAGGATGTCAGATGACCAAGTGCGTGATTTGGTTATGTCCCCCCTGTGTAGGCAAAGTGTTGCTAAATAATTAAGTTGTAGTATTGTTTAGGTTTGTTTGTAAAGTGATTTGTAAAGTTTGTTTGTAATGTGTTATATTGGTAGCAGTCATTATCAATAAAAAATATCCACCTATATAGCTAGCTATCTTGCTAGTTTTAAATAGAGCTTGCAGTCAGTTGTAGGAGATTGTGCGTGCTGTCTGCGTGCTCTGAACCCAGTATACACCGCTATATCCACCTATATAGCTAACTATCTTGCTCTTTTTTAATAGAGCTTGCAGTCAGTTGTAGGAGATTGTGCGTGCTGTCTGCGTGCCCTGAACCCAGTATACACCGCTATATCCACCTATATAGCTAGCTATCTTGCTCGTTTTAAATAGAGCTTTCAGTCAGTTGTAGGAGATTGTGCGTGCTGTCTGCGTGCCCTGAACCCAGTATACACCGCTATATCCACCTATATAGCTAGCTATCTTGCGCGTTTTAAATAGAGCTTGCAGTCAGTTGTAGGAGATTGTGCGTGCTGTCTGCGTGCCCTGAACCCAGTATACACCGCTATATCCACCTATATAGCTAACTATCTTGCTCTTATTAAATAGAGCTTGCAGTCAGTTGTAGGAGATTGTGCGTGCTGTCTGCGTGCTCTGAACCCGGTATACACCGCTATATCCACCTATATAGCTAACTATCTTGCTCTTTTTTAATAGAGCTTGCAGTCAGTTGTAGGAGATTGTGCGTGCTGTCTGCGTGCCCTGAATCCAGCACACACCTGGAGAGGCTTTCCAAGAGAGCAGACGTGCGTGGAGGAGCTCTGTGGAGAACCACGGCTGTCCTGGACATCCGGCCTCATGGAATCGGCCAGCCCAGGCCCGGGGCCTCTTTCCCGGCCTGGGTCTCAGACAACCCCCCCTGGGGTGAGGGACCTCTCCAGGGAGGAAAAGTTGTTCCTGGTCACACAGTCTGAGCTAATGGACTGGACCTGGGCCCAGCCGGGAGAGGGCCCAAGCAAGCTCCAGAAGAGGAGAGAGAGGGTAAAAACCCTAATACAGAAGGCCGCGGCAGCTTATGTACAGCGCTCGGAGCGACTGGCCGACCTACGAAATCGCAGGGTCCGCTCAGCCAGCAGTAGGGATGAGCTTCGTGTTCGAGTCAAACGTACGTTCGACTCGAACATTGGTCGTTCGGGCGTTCGCCGAATTCCGAACGTATGGGCCGTTCGCGGCAAAATTCGTGTGGCCCACAATGCACTGCGATGGCGCAGTGCGTTGCTGGCTCATGATTGGCCAAGCATGCACTGTGACCCCGCATGCTTGGCCAATCGCAGCGCCAGCAGCGAGGAGAGCCATGATTGGCCACGGGCGTCCTGCCTGTGGCCAATCATAGCTCAGGCTGTGTAGTGCACGCCCCACACTATATAAGGCTGCCTTTGAGGCGGCCTCGTGTAGTGTGTTGGCATCTGAAGCAGTGGGTGTTCTGTGTACCTTCAACACAGTTACACACCAATCGTTTTTGGCTGATTTCCTATCTTGCTCTTGTGTAGTGGTTACTGTCTGTGCCCTGACCGCAGTATACACCACTATATTCACTTCACCTATATAGCTAGTGATCTAGCTTTAATAATAGAGTGTTAGTCGTGTTAGGAGATAGTGCGTGCTGTCTGCGTGCTCTGTACCCAGTACATACCACTATAATCCACCTACATAGCTGTTCTCTATTTGAGCCCAATTGTCATCTGCAGGAGTTATTGGAAGTTGTGTGTGCTTCCAGCACAGCACAGTATACATCTGTATATACCCCTTTAACTCTGCTGTTTTCTGGTTATTGTCTGCGTGCCCTGACCGCAGTATACACCATGATATTCACCTCACCTGTATAGCTAGTGGTCCATCTTTAATAATAGCGCTTGCAGTCAGTAGTGTCAGGAGATAGTGCGTGCTGTCTGCGTGCTCTGTACCCAGTACATACCGCTATAATCCACCTACATAGCTGTTCTCTATTTGGGCCCAATTGTCATCTGCAGGAGTTATTGGAAGTTGTGTGTGCTTCCAGCACAGCACAGTATACATCTGTATATACCCCTTTAACTCTGCTGTTTTCTGGTTATTGTCTGCGTGCCCTGACCGCAGTATACACCGTGATATTCACCTCACCTATATAGCTAGTGGTCCATCTTTAATAATAGAGCTTGCAGTCAGTAGTGTCAGGAGATAGTGCGTGCTGTCTGCGTGCTCTGTACCCAGTACATACCGCTATAATCCACCTACATAGCTGTTCTCTATTTGGGCCCAATTGTCATCTGCAGGAGTTATTGGAAGTTGTGTGTGCTTCCAGCACAGCACAGTATACATCTGTATATACCCCTTTATCTCTGCTGTTCTATAAAAAAGGCATCTGCAGGAGTTAGTGGGTGTTGTGTGCCTCCAGCACAATATAAACGACCCAACTACTGTTTTACCCAACTCCCTTCAGGCCATTACCATGTCTGGAAGGCCAGCAAGGAGAGGCAGACAGGCGCGAGCCGATAAAAGAGGGCAAGCAGGCTCTGTGTCTAGAGACAACAGTGCTGGTCGTGGACGCGGTGCATTGTCATCAGCACGTGGCCATGGGACATGCTTGTCCTTCTTTTCTGCAGCTGGACATGTTGAACCGCAACATGCCAACGACTTGGTAGAGTGGATGACCAAGCCCTCTTCATCCTCCTCATCCTCTCTCACCCAGTCTCAGGGTACTAGCAAAGCAGCTGCCAACACATCGTCTTCCCTCCTCTCAATGTCATCATCAGTGACTCCTTCCCTAGACCCACCACGTCCTCCTGAGGAGTCTCCTGAACTCTTTGAGCACAGTGTTGGGTACATGCTCCAGGAGGATGCCCAGTGTTTGGTGGGCTCTGATGATGACACTCAGCTAGAGGAAGGCAGTAGCGTGAGCGCAGAGAGAGGGGATGCTCAAGAAGGACAGCAATCTGGCAGTCATGTTCCACAAGCTGCAGCATACTGCCAGGTTTGCTACAGCGATAAAGAGGGAGGGGATGATGAGGGCACTGACTCCACGTGGGTGCCTGGAAGGAGGGAGGAGGAGGAGGAGGAGGAGGCACATGTCCAACGAGGCAGGATGCCCTCTGGCGGTCAGCTTAGGGGCAGCACACCAACTGAATCACACCGCAGAGCTCCGCCTGCGCAGAGCGCTTCCTCTGCGCATTATTCTAAAAGTTCTTTGGTGTGGGCCTTTTTTGAGACGAGTGCATCAGATCGCACCGCTGCTATTTGCAACATATGTCTCAAGCGTATCTCACGTGGCCAAAACATCAGCCGCTTGGGCACCACATGCTTGACCAGACATATGTTGACCTGCCATGCAGCTCGTTGGCAAGCGTACCTCAAAGACCCACACCAAAGAACAAAGCGGACCTCTCCTTGCTCCTCATCAGCTGGCATCTCCAACCCCACTAGACCTTCAGTCCTCTCTGAAACCTGCTCTGAGAGGAATGAAGGTGTAGAATTAGGTGTGTCACAGCCAAGTGCTTCCGGGAACTCTGCTAGTGGTACATCCACATCCGATTATAGCAGGCAAATGTCCCTGCCCCAGCTGCTGGACCGGCGGAAGAAGTTTACTCCCAGCCATCCACATGCCCAGCGGTTGAATGCTAGCTTGGCTAAATTGCTAGCACTTCAACTGCTGCCTTTTCAGTTGGTAGACTCAGCCCCCTTCCGTGAGTTTGTACAATGTGCGGTTCCTCAGTGGCAGGTCCCCAAACGCCACTTTTTCTCACGGAAGGCGATTCCGGCTCTCTACCGGCATGTGGAAGGCAATGTCCTTGCCTCGCTGGACAGGGCGGTCAGCGGTAAGGTGCATATTACCGCTGACTCATGGTCCAGCAGGCATGGACAGGGACGTTACCCGTCTTTCACGGCCCATTGGGTCACTCTTCTGGCTGCTGGGAAGGATGCAGGACAAGGTGCAGTAGTGTTGGAGGTTGTTCCGCCACCACGCCTCCAAAATGCTACTATTGATTGTGACACACCTCTCTCCTCCACCCCCTCCTCTTCTTCTTCCTCCATGGCCTCTTCCAGTGCTCTGTCCTCAGAACCAGCGGTGCTCCGTAGGCGTTCCAGGGGCTACGCAAGTACGCAGGCAAAACGATGCCATGCCGTGCTTGCGCTGGTTTGTTTGGGGGACAGGAGCCACACTGGGGCGGATGTTTTGTCAGCTCTGCAGGGGCAGGCCGAGAGGTGGTTGACGCCACGCCAGCTTAAGTCAGGAATGGTGGTTTGCGACAATGGCACCAACCTCCTCTCCGCCCTCCGACAGGGACAACTGACCCATGTGCCCTGTGTAGCTCACGTCCTTAACCTGGTGGTGCAGCGGTTCCTGGGCAGGTACCCCGGCTTACATGATGTCCTGAAGCAGGCCAGGAAAGTCTGTGTGCATTTCCGCCGATCATTTAATGCCTGTGCTCGGCTGGCTGAGCTCCAAAAGGAGTTGAACCTGCCCAAGAACCGCCTTATATGTGACATGCCCACCAGATGGAACTCAACATTGGCCATGCTGCAGCGGCTGCACACGCAGCAGAGGGCCATCAATGAGTACCTGTGCGACTACGGCACCAGGACAGGGTCAGGGGAGCTTGGTTTTTTCTCACCACGCCAGTGGGGCATGATCAGGGATGCATGCACTGTCCTGTCACCGTTTGAGGAGGCCACAAGGATGGTGAGCAGTGACAGTGCATGCATCAGTGACACTGTACCTCTTGTCCACCTCTTGGAGCATACGCTGCGTGGAATAATGGACAGGGCACTTGAGGCAGAACAGAGGCAGGAAGAGGAGGACTTCCTTGCCTCTCAAGGCCCCCTTTATCCAGACAGTGTTCCTGCTGTGCCACCCATCACACAGGAAGAGGGTGAGGAGGAGGAAGAGGAGGAGGAGGATGATTGTGTCAGCATGGAGGTGGAGGCTGGCACTCAGCATCAGCATCAGCAGCAGCAGTCTTATAGGGATGATTTACAGTCCCAAGAAACACGTGGACTTGTACGTGGCTGGGAGGAGGTAGCTGCGGATCATGTTGTCCTTAGTGACCCAGAGGACTCCAGACCGAATGCCTCAGCTAACCTACGCTGCATGGCCTCCCTGATCCTGCAAAGCCTGCGGAAGGATCCTCGTATTCTTTGGATCAAGGAGAGGGACCATTACTGGCTGGCCACTCTCCTTGATCCACGGTACAAGGGTAAGGTTGCCGACCTTATCTTGCCATCGCAGAGGGAGCAGAGGATGAGACATCTCCGGGAGGCCTTGCAGAAAGCTCTGTGCAACGCGTTCCCAGAGACTGGGAGGTCACAAACTCCTGGTCCTGGACAACGTGTTGCTGAGGCATCAGTCAGAAGGAGCGGTGGAGAAGGTGGCCGTCTGACTGATGCTTTCAGACAATTTTTTAGTCCGCAGCCCCAAGGTATGATTGGTTCCAGCACCCATCGCCAGCGTCTAATTTACATGGTGCAGGAATACCTAGGGGCAAGGTCAGACTTGGACACCTTTCCCACTGAAAATCCTCTGGCTTACTGGGTCTTGAGGATGGATCACTGGCCAGAGCTTGCACAGTATGCAATTGAGCTACTGGCCTGTCCTGCATCCAGCGTTCTTTCGGAACGCACCTTCAGTGCTGCTGGTGGCTTTGTTACCGATCACAGGGTGCGCCTGTCCACCAAATCAGTTGATCGACTGACCTTCATCAAGATGAATCAGTCTTGGATCACCCACAGCTACCAAGCACCTGAAGCTGATGTAACCGAATAATTTTTTTTGAAATACCACATCCCTTCAAGACTGCCTATGCTGATGCTGAGTGACTGTCCTGTTATGTTGATTGTCTATCCTCTTCCTCCGCTGCTGATATGTTGGAAGAACATTTTTGGTTCTGGGTGATGCCAGCAGCCCAATTTTTCTGCCCCTGTTTAACAGGGGAGTTTAATTACAATTTTTGATGCAATGCTTTGCAGCAGGGCTAATTCCTGCAATAAAACTAGAGTATATGGCAGAGGTTGCAGTGTGATGGCACCAGTGCCTAAGGCCCAATTTTTCTGCCCCTGTTTAACAGGGACATGTAATTACAATTCTTGATATAATATTTCACAGGAGGGCCCCTTCATGTGCCCACCGAGAGTACCGGTGAGGACTTATAGTGTTGTGGCACCAGCACCACAACCACCAAAGGTCAATTTTTCTACCACTGTTCAACAATGGCATGTAATTACAATTCTTGATATAATCGTTCACAGCAGGGCGCTCCAGCGCCCACCAAGAGTCACTTTCAGGGCTTACAATGTTGTGGCAAAACCAACACCTTGTTCCGCCATTTATGCAGAGCATATAGGGCAGGGCCCTACTTACTAACATCCAACTTACAAACATCAGACAGCAGCAAGTGAGATGAAAAAAGATGGACGACAAAACAAATTATACAGGGGTGATAACCCTTCCCTATGTTTTCCAAAAAGCTTAAAAATAGATTTTTTGACTGGAGCTACACTTTAAAAATGTACCAGTTGAAAATTACAAACAGATTCAACTTAACACAACAAACCTACACAGTCCCTGTCTTGTTTGCACCGCCTGTATACTGCTGTTCTGAGTATATAGGGCCTGGGGGCCACACGCATTTCCTTTTTTTAATATGGGTACGGGGTTCCCCTTAATATGCATACAAGACCCAAATAGGCTGGTAATGGGCAGGGAGGGCTACCCATGCCATTTTTCTGAATGATTTTCAACCATATTGCAGGAACCAGATATAACATTAAAACCGCAAGCAGTTTTAAATGGTGTTATTTCCATTTAATGTCATTTTGTGCAGGGACTGTTCTAAACACGGGAAACACGTGGCACTTCACAGGCATACTACAGACACCCCCCAGGCACCATATTTAAAGGAATATTTCACTTTTTTTTTCACTTTAATCGTCATTAAAATCAGTGCTCCCGCCAAAACGGCCGTTTTTAAAACCTTTTTTTGCATTGACCCATGTCCCCTGAGGCAGGAGTCAGGTCCCCAAACCCTTTTTAGGATAGTATCTTGCATATTAGCCGTTAAAATTAGCACTTTTCATTTCGAACGTTCGAGTCCCATAGACTTCAATGGGGTTCTAACGTTCGTTTCGAACGCGGGGTCCGTTCGAAAGTTCTGGTGCGAACCGAACCGGGGGGTGTTCGGCTCATCCCTAGCCAGCAGCAAGCGTGGTGAATATAGGGAGAAGCATGAATGCAGGGACCTCTGGCGGCTGCTGGGCGGTCTCAGCGAAGGTGGAAAGGGTGAGAGAAGGTTTTTGACAGAGGTGAAGAAAGAACTTCTAAAGGCCAGCCAGGAAGGAACCCAGGCGGTGAGACGAGGAAGTACCCCCCTGAAGTCCCCCCTGAAACTCTCACCTGATGCAACAGTGCCACAGACCCCAGTGGAAGCAGCGTTTTCCGGTGACAACCAATCCATGGCCTGTCAGGAAAGTATGACCCCCGGAGCTGTCAGTGCGGAGGGTCCCCGGATTCCTGTGTTAACACCTGATATGCCTATGGCCGCAGTCCAGTAGGATCCAGGTAGGGTACCCGATGAAGCATGTAAAAGCTCCGGTGGAATTGCAAGTCACAGTCAGCGGAACAAAAAACTGATGGTGGTCCTCACCAGAGAGCCGCCGGAGGGGCCAGTGAAGGCCAATGGTCAGAGGTCCCCAGCAGATAGTGCAGTCCGACCCCCCTCCGGGGCCCCCCCGGTGACCTTGATGACTCCCGCCAGACCCATAGCGGTGCAAGGAAAACCGGCCATAATGGCGGCCCCCGCCGCGGCCGCATGGAGAGAGGGGGAGGTGCTGATGGGAACGGACACATGTGCGGTCTCGGATAGACAATGTGGACAAGCATCTTCTGCTGACACTGGGAGGAGTGGTGGGATGGGGGCGGGTGCACCACTTCCTGTTCCGGGTGACAAGACAGGAAGTGACCTCATCGACTTCCGGGAACCGGAAGTGATGTCAGCGGTGACCTCGGAAGTCCCGGGAGGGCCTAAAACGGAAGTGGGGACACCGGAGATTCAGCTAGGGGGGCCGTTGGTGTCGCTCGTTGGGGGAGGGGAGGCGGTGGTGTCGGAGACCTCCCTGGAGGTAACAGCCCTAGAGTTCTCTGGGGGATTTCTTCCAGCGGGACAAGTATGCTGGGGTGAGTCCCCGATGGGGGATTTGAGGAACGAGTGCTCGGCCCTGGAATTCATACGGGGTTTGGAGGGGTCACAGGAGCGGGGTCCTGAAGAAATGGAGATGGCTCCCCCTCAGGATCATATGGCTGTAGGGGGTACTGCTCCTTCCCCCGCGGTAAGGAGTGAGATGCTGGTTGGTAGGGATGCGGTGGTTAGAGGTTCTGAGCCAGGGAGTCCGGTCCGTCAGGGGTCTGGCCCTTCCCCCACAGACCCAGTTTTCATCTTGGGCACACAGGAGGAGGCAAACCTCTTAGGTGCCCTGAAGGCTGGGCGCTCGTTTGCTCAGGTGGCAGGTTCCTCTGTCCCCCTGGGTCTCTTGTACGGCCAGTTTGGCGCCCAGAATTTCCGGGCTCCCCCTGGGGATCAGCCCCAGGGTGCGCAGGCCTGGACGAGGGGTACGGGGGGCCCTGAGAGGCGCAGACGGAATGTGGTGCAGCTCAGGTGGGAAGGGACGTCTGCATGTCCCAGCAGGGGTCAGGTCATCGACTATCTGCTGGGGCTGCGCTTTAAAGTTTCGGACTTATTTGCAGTCATACACCCCACAAACTCGAAGGAGTTTGATGTAAGTTTCGTCTCCTTGGTCTCCATGGAGCTTTCCTGACACTGTACGAGCTCGTCAGGAAGTCAGATCAGTGGAAAAGTTTCCGGGTGATACCTCTTTCGAGGCAGGAGTAGGTAAAGAATGTGACTGTACTGGTCAGGAACGAGTCCCTCCCACCTGAGGACATCGCGACCTGGCTGGCACGGTACGGGCAGCTCCAGACAGGGCTGAGGAAAAGTTTGGATGAGCGCGGGGTCTGGACAGGTGCGTGGTTGGTCAGGATCCAGCTCAAGCGCCACAATAATACCGTGGCGCATGTACCTGGCAGCGCCTTTATAGGTAGAGACCGGATCCTGGTCTTCTACCCTGGACAGCCCAGTCGCTGTTTCAAATGCGGCAGTCCCGCGCACCTCAGTGCGGACTGCACAATGCCCCGCTGTGTGAGGTGCAATGGTTTCGGCCATTCACCTGAGGGTTGCAGGCTTATTGTCTGCAACCTCTGTGGGGAAATGGGACACCCCTTTAGTCGGTGCCCCAAGGCGTTCGGGGGGTGCCGGGCTGAGGAGGGTGCCCCAGGCCCGGAGGGTGAGGGGGTCCCTAGACGAAGTGGGGATCCAAACCCCTCTGGGCCACAGAGGGAGGGTTCCCCCCTCCCTCAAAGGGTCAGACCCCCCAGGCGCGGATCAAGGACAGGAACTGGCGTAGTGAGGGAGCCAGCGAGTTCTCCGGCCCTGTCTGACCCTGTGTCAGATGGGGCAACAGCAACAAAAACACCTGGGAAGCCGGCCAAGGCGAAAAAGCCCTCGCCCAAAAATCACCCTCCCCCTGTTTCCCCCCCGTCCTCCTCCCTTTCCCCTGCCCCCCCTTCCCCTCTCCCCCCCTGGTCTCCCCCCTTCCAGTTTCCCCTTCTTCTCCTTTGCCCCCTTCCCCCTCCCTCCCTTCAGTAATTAAATCCGCAGATAAGCCGCACCCACCCCTGGATCAGGCAGCTATACTAATGCCCCCTCCGGCCTCTTCGGCGGCCGTGGGTGGTCGGCAAGCTGGTACAAGAGGGGTGGCCCCGATGGACATCTCAGGGGCGGGTAAGGGAGTTAATAAGAGAATTAAGGAGATCTCCAGTGGGAGGTCCGATGAAGAAAGTGGGAGGGAGCCTCCCAAAGTGGAATGGGAGAAGAAAACCAAAAAGAAGAGAAAGAGGAAGAGTTTGGGGAAGGAGGGTGGTGAGGACCCCCAGCCCAGTACTTGTCCAGGGGCAGGGGGGGGGTTCCTCACTGGCCCTATGGAACAGGTTTGGGGTCCTTTCCTCCTCGGACTCTGAGGAGGATTGATTCTTTTTAGAAATGTAATATAGAGAGGAACGTAAACTTCAATCACTAAGGATGGCGGTACCCGCTCCAATACACCTTGCGACCATTAATGTCGCAAGTGTGCGTTCTGCGGCGGCTAGATTTTCAGCCTTTGATTTTCTCGGCCGCGTTGAAGCCGACATTTTGTTTTTGCAAGAGACCTGGCTGGCATCTGTGGCAGAGATGCACCTAGCAAAGAGGGAGTGGAGACATGGGCCCTCCCTCTGGTCTCTTGCGGCTGAGCCCTGCAGTGGTGTTGCGGTCCTTTTTAAGACCGGTTCGGTGGCTTGTTGACGAGTGATTGAATTAGAAATCGGTAGGTGTTTGATTGTGGATGCAGTCGTGAGAGGGGAATCCCTCCGCCTCATTAATTTTTATGGGCCTCAGTCCCAGAGGGGGAGGAAGGACCTTCTTACGCTGCTGAAACCATACCTGTTTACATCCCAGCAGGTGGTCTTTGGTGGTGACTTTAACATGGTCACCAGGTCAAAGGACCGGGCAGGCACCTCAGGCCCTCTGGGATATGATAGTATCTTTTTGAATAGAATAGTGAGGGAAGCTGGGTTGGTGGATGTGCACGTTCGCCACTTCCCCAACCTCACTGGTTTCACATATTCCAGAGGTAGTTGTAGGAGTAGGTTAGATAGGTTTTTTTTGAAGGAGGACTCGTCCTTTGCAGCTCCTGCACTGCATGCGGTTGAGTTCTCTGATCACCGTATGGTGTCGGTCACTCTGAATGTGGCGGATACCCCTCAGAAAGGAAGGGGCCTGTGGCGACTAAATGGGTCGCTATTTGAGGACCCTGAAATCAGATCGGCCTATGAGGACTTCTTTTTAGAACAAGCCTCGCTCCTTGAGAGCGGCTGCTCCCGCCAGGAATGGTGGGAAGTGGTGAAGAAGAGGTCGGAGGGCTTTTTCCGGGAAGTCTCGGGTCGTCGGGCAGCATCCCGGTACCAGGCCTACCAGAAGTTACGCAGGCAACTAGATCGCTTGGTTTCTGATGGTGGCCATCAGGACCAGATCTCGGATCTGAAGCTCCAGATGAAGGAGTGTCAGTATGACCGTCTCGCCTCCCTGGTGCTGGAGAGGGATTACGGGAAGTTCACCAACCCGGATCCCTACAAAAGCTGTGGGGACGTGGTGAGTGGGAAGGTCATACATGGACTGAGAGATCCCTCGGGTTCCCTGGTAAGGTCCAAGCCGGGCATCCTGGGGATCATCAGAGCCCATTTTTCAGACATTCTTCGGAAGAAGCCGTTGGATCTGAGGAGAGCCAAGGAGTTTCTTGACGGGACTCCGCTTGAGGTGGGGTCTGACCCCCTGGACTCCTTGGTGGAAGAGATCTCAGTAGCCGAAATCGAGCAGGCTATTGACTCGTTGTCTCTGAAAAAGTCGCCGGGGCCTGATGGGTTCACGGAAGAATTTTATAAAACCTTTAAGAGCCTTTTGGCTCCTCGTCTGAGGGAGGTGTTCAGTGAGTGTTTGGCATCTGGCCTGCTCCCTCCCTCGTTGAGAAGGTCGGCTTTGATCCTTCTGTCCAAGGGGAAGGATCCGTCCGTGGTAGAGAATTGGCACCCTATCGCCCTTCTCTCCACGGATAGAAAGATTCTGGCAAAGATTTTGTTTACGCGTATGTCTGCTGTTGCAGGCGAGCTACTGTCTGCCTCCCAGCACTGCACAGTTCCCGGCCGTAGCACCTTTAGTGCAGTCCTTAACGTCCGGGAGGCTGTGGAGAGGTGTAGAGCAACGGGTGACGGGCGGTATCTGCTGGCGTTAGATCAGGCGAAAGCTTTTGATCGGGTAGACCACGAGTACCTCTGGCTTCTCCTGGGTAGATACGGCCTGCCTGATCAATTCATTGATTGGCTCAGGACTTTGTACAGAGGGGCCGAGAGCTTCCCTCTGGTCAATGGTTGGGTGGGTCCTACCTTTCCGGTGGACTCTGGTGTTAGGCAGGGCTGTCCGCTGAGTCCCCTGCTCTATGTCTTCGCAGTCGAACCCCTTCGTAAGAAGGCTAGACTGTGGGCATCTGATGGGGGTCCTGACGGAGCCCGGCAGTGGCCCAGATAAAGCGGTGAAGGTGGTGGCCTATGCGGACGACGTCTCGGTGGTAGTGGCTAGCCGAGAGGAGGCCCAGTTTGTGGAAACACAGATTGGAGGCTACTCCGAGGCGTCTGGTTCATTGGTCAACTGGGATAAGAGTGAAGCTCTCTGGTTGGGAAGGGAGGGTGAGCAGTTCGCCCTCCCGGACGTTTTTCCCCCACCCCGACCAGAGGTCAAAATCTTAGGCATTTATTTCGGCCAGGGTGATTATCCCAAGCTAAATTGGGAGCGCAGGCTGGTAAGTGCCACCCAGAAAGTTAACGCCTGGAAAGGCTGGAAGCTGTCGTTGAGGGAAAGGGTGAGCCTATCTGCTTCCCGAGTTCCTCTGTCAGCTACGCATGTCTGTTGCCAGAGTCTCTCTATGCGCGGGTCTGCGGTCTGTTTTTTCTGCTTCTGTGGGGAAACAGACTGAACCTGATAAAAAGGGAGGTCACGTATCGACGGAGAGGGGAGGGCGGGTTGGACATGATCAACCCCACGGTTTTCTTTACCGTGGTGTTCCTAAAGTTCAATCTGCAATCCATTTTTGTGGACGAACCCTCTCTGTGGGAACGTTCGTGTAAGAATTGGTTCCTGGTGTTCCTGAGCAGGTGGGAGGGGGGCGGTCGCCCGGGTGACCTTCGGAGGTCCCATGGGTACCTCCCTGCCTATGTCCCAACCGCCCTGAAGGTACTAAGGCGGTGGAGGATAACGGCCTTAGAGGTAGGCTCCCTGGGCCGGCGTGAGCTGTACCAGAGGGTCATGGCCTCGGACGTTTTGAGACCACTGGCCTTAAGGGACTGTCCGGACAGGGTTCTCAGGGAGGGACTAGCCCTCCTTAATTCCAAGAGAATTCCTGCCAAGTTCTGGGATCTCGCATGGAGGGCGTTCCATGGACGACTCTATGTGAGATCGAACTTGAAGTACCGGAGCCTAGAGGACAGAGGCTGTCCTCGCCCTGAGTGTGGTGGGGCGCTAGAGACCATGGACCACTTTTTGGTCGAGTGCCCCTTCAACTTGGGGGTTCTGGGGGAGGTTGGAGATGCCATCGGCTATCCCCGTCTCCAGGCCCTTGCCTATCCTGAGAGGATGTACGGTGACTTCAGAGCCCGGAGGGGTTTTGTGTTATCATCACTGTATTTAGTTAGTGTCATATGCCTTTATTACACTTGGCACGCTCGGTGTTTAGTATCCACTAGGGGCAAGTTCCTGCCTATGCATGAGGTGGCGGGTGACATCGTTCGGGAATTGGGTAAGGTGAGGTTTCTTGAGGGGGAAAGAATGGGTAGGGAAAGGTGTGCTAGGTTGTGGAGAGGGTTCTCTTTCCGGCCGCCTTGATGATCTCCCCCTTCTTTTCCTTAGGTGGGGGTCTGTCTGTCCTTTCACCCCCCTTTTTTTTAGCTTTTGGGCAACTTAATTTTAAAAACATGGTATGCACCGTCAGTTTCGTTACGTTCCTGCCTATAGGGGGTATGTAATATAAATGTACATAGTTAGAGTAATGATTGGGGTTTGTTTGGATAGGCTTCTGTTCTTCCGGTTTCTTATAAGTAGTCCAGACGATCATGGGGCTTTTTTTTATTTTATTTTTTTTGGAATGGACTCTACCATCGTTATGAGGGGGCAGTTTTGAATAGTTTCTGTCTGTCTAAAAAACATTTGTATGAGTTCTCTTGTTCCTTTTTTGCTCAAGTGTGAGTCTCTCTTAAGTTTCTGATTATGTAAATCAGTAGCAGTTTTATTTTAATAAAAAATCTCCACCTATATAGCTAGCTATCTTGCTCGTTTTAAATAGAGCTTTCAGTCAGTTGTAGGAGATTGTGCGTGCTGTCTGCGTGCTCTGAACCCAGTATACACCGCTATATCCATCTATATAGCTAGCTATCTTGCTCGTTTTAAATAGAGCTTGCAGTCAGTTGTAGGAGATTGTGCGTGCTGTCTGCGTGCCCTGAACCCAGTATACACCGCTATATCCACCTATATAGCTAGCTATCTTGCTCGTTTTAAATAGAGCTTGCAGTCAGTTGTAGGAGATTGTGCGTGCTCTGAACCCAGTATACACCGCTATATCCACCTATATAGCTAGCTATCTTGCTTGTTTTAAATAGAGCTTGCAGTCAGTTGTAGGAGATTGTGCGTGCTGTCTGCGTGCTCTGAACCCAGTATACACCGCTATATCCACCTATATAGCTAACTATCTTGCTCTTTTTTAATAGAGCTTGCAGTCAGTTGTAGGAGATTGTGCGTGCTGTCTGCGTGCCCTGAACCCAGCACACACCTGGAGAGGCTTTCCAAGAGAGCAGACGTGCGTGGAGGAGCTCTGTGGAGAACCACAGCTGTCCTGGACATCCGGCCTCATGGAATCGGCCAGCCCAGGCCCGGGGCCTCTTTCCCGGCCTGGGTCTCAGACAACCCCCCCTGGGGTGAGGGACCTCTCCAGGGAGGAAAAGTTGTTCCTGGTCACACAGTCTGAGCTAATGGACTGGACCTGGGCCCAGCCGGGAGAGGGCCCAAGCAAGCTCCAGAAGAGGAGAGAGAGGGTAAAAACCCTAATACAGAAGGCCGCGGCAGCTTATGTACAGCGCTCGGAGCGACTGGCCGACCTACAAAATCGCAGGGACCGCTCAGCCAGCAGCAAGCGTGGTGAATATAGGGAGACCATAGATGGCCTGAAGCATGAATGCAGGGACCTCTGGCGGCTGCTGGGCAGTCTCTACGAACGTGGAAAGGATGAGAGAAGGTTTTTGACAGAGGTGAAGAAAGAACTTCTAAAGGCCAGCCAGGAAGGAACCCAGGCGGTGAGACGAGGAAGTACCCCCCTGAAGTCCCCCCTGAAACTCTCACCTGATGCAACAGTGCCACAGACCCCAGTGGAAGCAGCGTTTTCCGGTGACAACCAATCCATGGCCTGTCAGGAAAGTATGACCCCCGGAGCTGTCAGTGCGGAGGGTCCCCGGATTCCTGTGTTAACACCTGATATGCCTATGGCCGCAGTCCAGGAGGATCCAGGTAGGGTACCCGATGAAGCATGTAAAAGCTCCGGTGGAATTGCAAGTCACAGTCAGCGGAACAAAAAACTGATGGTGGTCCTCACCAGAGAGCCGCCGGAGGGGCCAGTGAAGGCCAATGGTCAGAGGTTCCCAGCGGATAGTGCAATCCGACCCCCCTCCGGGGCCCCCCCGGTGACCTTGATGACTCCCGCCAGACCCATAGCGGTGCGAGGAAAACCGGCCATAATGGCGGCCCCCGCCGCGGCCGCATGGAGAGAGGGGGAGGTGCTGATGGGAACGGACACATGTGCGGTCTCGGATAGACAATGTGGACAAGCATCTTCTGCTGACACTGGGAGGAGTGGTGGGATGGGGGCGGGTGCACCACTTCCTGTTCCGGGTGACGAGACAGGAAGTGACCTCATCGACTTCCGGGAACCGGAAGTGATGTCAGCGGTGACCCCGAAAGTCCCGGGAGGGCCTAAAACGGAAGTGGGGACACCGGAGATTCAGCTAGGGGGGCCGTTGGTGTCGCTCGTTGGGGGAGGGGAGGCGGTGGTGTCGGAGACCTCCCTGGAGGTAACAGCCCTAGAGTTCTCTGGGGGATTTCTTCCAGCGGGACAAGTATGCTGGGGTGAGTCCCCGATGGGGGATTTGAGGAACGAGTGCTCGGCCCTGGAATTCATACGGGGTTTGGAGGGGTCACAGGAGCGGGGTCCTGAAGAAATGGAGATGGCTCCCCCTCAGGATCATATGGCTGTAGGGGGTACTGCTCCTTCCCCCGTGGTAAGGAGTGAGATGCTGGTTGGTAGGGATGCGGTGGTTAGAGGTTCTGAGCCAGGGAGTCCGGTCCGTCAGGGGTCTGGCCCTTCCCCCACAGACCCAGTTTTCATCTTGGGCACACAGGAGGAGGCAAACCTCTTAGGTGCCCTGAAGGCTGGGCGCTCGTTTGCTCAGGTGGCAGGTTCCTCTGTCCCCCTGGGTCTCTTGTACGGCCAGTTTGGCGCCCAGAATTTCCGGGCTCCCCCTGGGGATCAGCCCCAGGGTGCGCAGGCCTGGACGAGGGGTACGGGGGGCCCTGAGAGGCGCAGACGGAATGTGGTGCAGCTCAGGTGGGAAGGGACGTCTGCATGTCCCAGCAGGGGTCAGGTCATCGACTATCTGCTGGGGCTGCGCTTTAAAGTTTCGGACTTATTTGCAGTCATGTACCCCACAAACTCGAAGGAGTTTGATGTAAGTTTCGTCTCCTTGGTCTCCATGGAGCTTTCCTGACACTGTATGAGCTCGTCAGGAAGTCAGATCAGTGGAAAAGTTTCCGGGTGATACCTCTTTCGAGGCAGGAGTAGGTAAAGAATGTGACTGTACTGGTCAGGAACGAGTCCCTCCCACCTGAGGACATCGCGACCTGGCTGGCGCGGTACGGGCAGCTCCAGACAGGGCTGAGGAAAAGTTTGGATGAGCGCGGGGTCTGGACAGGTGCGTGGTTGGTCAGGATCCGGCTCAAGCGCCACAATAATACCGTGGCGCATGTACCTGGCAGCGCCTTTATAGGTAGAGACCGGATCCTGGTCTTCTACCCTAGACAGCCCCGTCGCTGTTTCAAATGCGGCAGTCCCGCGCACCTCAGTGCGGACTGCACAATGCCCCGCTGTGTGAGGTGCAATGGTTTCGGCCATTCACCTGAGGGTTGCAGGCTTATTGTCTGCAACCTCTGTGGGGAAATGGGACACCCCTTTAGTCGGTGCCCCAAGGCGTTCAGGGGGTGCCGGGCTGAGGAGGGTGCCCAAGGCCCGGAGGGTGAGGGGGTCCCTAGACGAAGTGGGGATCCCGACCCCTCAGGGCCACAGAGGGAGGGTTCCCCCCTCCCTCAAAGGGTCAGACCCCCCAGCGCAGATCAAGGACAGGAACTGGCGTAGTGAGGGTGCCAGCTAGTTCTCCGGCCCTGTCTGACCCTGTGTCAGATGGGGCAACAGCAACAAAAACACCTGGGAAGCCGGCTAAGGCGAAAAAGCCCTCGCCCAAAAATCACCCTCCCCCTGTTTCCCCCCCGTCCTCCTCCCTTTCCCCTGCCCCCCCTTCCCCTCTCCCCCCCTGGTCTCCCCCCTTCCAGTTTCCCCTTCTTCTCCTTTGCCCCCTTCCCCCTCCCTCCCTTCAGTAATTAAATCCGCAGATAAGCCGCACCCACCTCTGGATCAGGCGGCTATACTAATGCCCCCTCTGGCCTCTTCGGTGGCCGTGAGTGGTCGGCAAGCTGGTACAGGAGGGGTGGCCCCGATGGACATCTCAGGGGCGGGTAAGGGGGTTAATAAGAGAATTAAGGAAATCTCCAGTGGGAGGTCCGATGAAGAAAGTGGGAGGGAGCCTCCCAAAGTGGAATGGGAGAAGAAAACCAAAAAGAAGAGAAAGAGGAAGAGTTTGGGGAAGGAGGGTGGTGAGGACCCCCAGCCCAGTACTTGTCCAGGGGCAGGGGGGGGGTTCCTCACTGGCCCTATGGAACAGGTTCGGGGTCCTTTCCTCCTCGGACTCTGAGGAGGATTGATTCTTTTTAGAAATGTAATATAGAGAGGAACGTAAACTTCAATCACTAAGGATGGCGGTACCCGCTCCAATATGCCTTGCGACCATTAATGTCGCAAGTGTGCGTTCTGCGGCGGCTAGATTTTCAGCCTTTGATTTTCTCGGCCGCGTTGAAGCCGACATTTTGTTTTTGCAAGAGACCTGGCTGGCATCTGTGGCAGAGATGCACCTAGCAAAGAGGGAGTGGAGACATGGGCCCTCCCTCTGGTCTCTTGCGGCTGAGCCCTGCAGTGGTGTTGCGGTCCTTTTTAAGACCGGTTCGGTGGTTTGTCGACGAGTGATTGAATTAGAAATCGGTAGGTGTTTGATTGTGGATGCAGTCGTGGGAGGGGAATCCCTCCGCCTCATTAATTTTTATGGGCCTCAATCCCAGAGGGGGAGGAAGGACCTTCTTACGCTGCTGAAACCATACCTGTTTACATCCCAGCAGGTGGTCTTTGGTGGTGACTTTAACATGGTCACCAGGTCAAAGGACCGGGCAGGCACCTCAGGCCCTCTGGGATATGATAGTATCTTTTTGAATAGAATAGTGAGGGAAGCTGGGTTGGTGGATGTGCACGTTCGCCACTTCCCCAACCTCACTGGTTTCACATATTCCAGAGGTAGTTGTAGGAGTAGGTTAGATAGGTTTTTTTTGAAGGAGGACTTGTCCTTTGCAGCTCCTGCGCTGCATGCGCTTGAGTTCTCTGATCACCGTATGGTGTCGGTCACTCTGAATGTGGCGGACACCCCTCAGAAAGGAAGGGGCCTGTGGCGACTAAATGGGTCGCTACTTGAGGTCCCTGAAATCAGATCAGCCTATGAGGACTTCTTTTTAGAACAAGCCTTGCTCCTTGAGAGTGGCTGCTCCCGCCAGGAATGGTGGGAAGTGGTGAAGAAGAGGTCGGAGGGCTTCTTTTGGGAAGTCTCGGGTCGTCGGGCAGCATCCCGGTACCAGGCCTACCAGAAGTTACGCAGGCAACTAGATTGCTTGGTTTCTGATGGTGGCCCTCAGGACCAGATCTCGGATCTGAAGCTCCAGATGAAGGAGTGTCAGTATGACCGTCTCGCCTCCCTGGTGCTGGAGAGGGATTACGGGAAGTTCACCAACCCGGATCCCTACAAAAGCTGTGGGGACGCGGTGAGTGGGAAGGTCATACATGGACTGAGAGATCCCTCGGGTTCCCTGGTAAGGTCCAAGCCGGGCATCCTGGGGATCATCAGAGCCCATTTTTCAGACATCCTTCGGAAGAAGCCATTGGATCTGAGGAGAGCCAAGGAGTTTCTTGACGGGACTCCGCTTGAGGTGGGGTCTGACCCCCTGGACTCCTTGGTGGAAGAGATCTCAGTAGCCAAAATCGAGCAGGCTATTGACTCGTTGTCTCTGAAAAAGTCGCCGGGGCCTGATGGGTTCACGGCAGAATTTTATTAAACCTTTAAGAGCCTTTTGGCTCCTCGTCTGAGGGAGGTGTTCAGTGAGTGTTTGGCATCTGGCCTGCTCCCTCCCTCGATGAGAAGGTCGGCTTTGATCCTTCTGTCCAAGGGGAAGGATCCGTCCGTGGTAGAGAATTGGCGCCCTATCGCCCTTCTCTCCACGGATAGAAAGATTCTGGCAAAGATTTTGTTTACGCGTATGTCTGCTGTTGCAGGCGAGCTACTGTCTGCCTCCCAGCACTGCACAGTTCCTGGCCGTAGCACCTTTAGTGCAGTCCTTAACGTCCGGGAGGCTGTGGAGAGGTGTAGAGCAACGGGTGACGGGCGGTATCTGCTGGCGTTAGATCAGGCGAAAGCTTTTGATCGGGTAGACCACGAGTACCTCTGGCTTCTCCTGGGTAGATACGGCCTGCCTGATCAATTCATTGATTGGCTCAGGACTTTGTACAAAGGGGCCGAGAGCTTCCCTCTGGTCAATGGTTGGGTGGGTCCTACCTTTCCGGTGGACTCTGGTGTTAGGCAGGGCTGTCCGCTGAGTCCCCTGCTCTATGTCTTCGCAGTCGACCCCTTCGTAAGAAGGCTAGACTGTGGGCATCTGATGGGGGTCCTGACGGAGCCCAGCAGTGGCCCAGATAAAGCGGTGAAGGTGGTGGCCTACGCGGACGACGTCTCGGTGGTAGTGGTTAGCCGAGAGGAGGCCCAGTTTGTGGAAACACAGATTGGAGGCTACTCCGAGGCGTCTGGTTCGGTGGTCAACTGGGATAAGAGTGAAGCTCTCTGGTTGGGAAGGGAGGGTGAGCAGTTCGCCCTCCCTGGGATGTTTTTCCCCTGCCCCGACCAGAGGTCAAAATCTTAGGCATTTATTTCGGCCAGGGTGATTATCCCAAGCTAAATTGGGAGCACAGGCTGGTAACTGCCACCCAGAAAGTTAACGCCTGGAAAGGCTGGAAGCTGTCGTTGAGGGAAAGGGTGAGCCTGGTTAAAACCTATCTGCTTCCCGAGTTCCTCTATGTCAGCTACGCATGTCTGTTGCCAGAGTCTCTCTATGCGCTGGTCTGCGGTCTGTTTTTTCTGCTTCTGTGGGGAAACAGACTGAACCTGATAAAAAGGGAGGTCACGTATCGACGGAGAGGGGAGGGCGGGTTGGACATGATCAACCCCACGGTTTTCTTTACCGTGGTGTTCCTAAAGTTCAATCTGCAATCCATTTTTGTGGACGAACCCTCTCTGTGGGAACGTTCGTGTAAGAATTGGTTCCTGGTGTTCCTGAGCAGGTGGGAGGGGGGCGGTCGCCCGGGTGACCTTCGGAGGTCCCATGGGTACCTCCCTGCCTATGTCCCAACCGCCCTGAAGGTACTAAGGCGGTGGAGGATAACGGCCTTAGAGGTAGGCTCCCTGGGCCGGCGTGAGCTGTACCAGAGGGTCATGGCCTCGGACGTTTTGAGACCACTGGCCTTAAGGGACTGTCCGGACAGGGTTTTCAGGGAGGGACTAGCCCTCCTGAATTCCAAGAGAATTCCTGCCAAGTTATGGAACCTCGCATGGAGGGCGTTCCATGGACGACTCTATGTGAGATCGAACTTGAAGTACCGGAGCCCAGAGGACAGAGGCTGTCCTCGCCCTGAGTGTGGTGGGGTGCTAGAGACCATGGACCACTTTTTGGTCGAGTGCCCCTTCAACTTGGGGGTTCTGGGGGAGGTTGGAGATGCCACTGGCTATCCCCGTCTCCGGGCCCTTGCCTATCCTGAGAGGGTGTACGGTGACTTCAGAGCCCGGAGGGGTTTTGTGTTATCATCACTGTATTTAGTTAGTGTCATATGCCTTTACTACACTTGGCACGCTCTGTGTTTAGTGTCCACTATGGGCAAGTTCCTGCCCATGCATGAGGTGGCGGGTGATATTGTTCGGGAATTGGGTAAGGTGAGGTTTCTTGAGGGGGAAAGAATGGGTAGGGAAAGGTGTGGTAGGTTGTGGAGAGGGTTCTCTTTCCGGCCACCTTGATGATTTCCCCCTTCTTTTCCTTAGGTGGAGGTCTGTCTGTCCTTTCACCCCCTTTTTTTTAGCTTTTGGGCAACTTAATTTTAAAAACATGGTATGCACCGTCAGTTTCGTTACGTTCCTGCCTATAGGGGGTATGTAATATAAATGTACATAGTTAGAATAATGATTGGAAATTGTTTGGATAGGTTTTTTTTTTTTTTTTCCCAGATGATCATAGGACTAGGGGTCGTCCAATATGGGCGTTATGGGCAGTTTGAATAGATCCTGTCTATCTAAAAGCATTTGTACAAGTTGTTCTTTTGTTCTTTTTTGCTCAAGTATGAGTCTTTCTTAAGTTCTTGATTATGTAAATCAGTAGCAGTTTTATTTTAATAAAAATTTCCACCTATATAGCTAGCTATCTTGCTCGTTTTAAATAGAGCTTGTAGTCAGTTTTAGGAGATTGTGCGTGCTGTCTGCATGCTCTGAACCCAGTATACACCGCTATATCCACCTATATAGCTAGCTATCTTGCTCGTTTTAAATAGAGCTTGCAGTCAGTTGTAGGAGATTGTGCGTGCTGTCTGTGTGCTCTGAACCCAGTATACACCGCTATATCCATCTATATAGCTAGCTATCTTGCTCGTTTTAAATAGAGCTTGCAGTCAGTTGTAGGAGATTGTGCGTGCTGTCTGCGTGCTCTGAACCCAGTATACACCGCTATATCCATCTATATAGCTAGCTATCTTGCTCGTTTTAAATAGAGCTTGCAGTCAGTTGTAGGAGATTGTGTGTGCTGTCTGCGTGCCCTGAACCCAGTATACACCACTATATCCATCTATATAGCTATCTATCTTGCTCGTTTTAAATAGAGCTTGCAGTCAGTTGTAGGAGATTGTGCGTGCTGTCTGCGTGCTCTGAACCCAGTATACACCGCTATATCCACTTATATAGCTAACTATCTTGCTCTTTTTAAATAGAGCTTGCAGTCAGTTGTAGGAGATTGTGCATGCTGTCTGCGTGCTCTGAACCCAGTATACACCGCTATATCCACTTATATAGCTAACTATTTTGCTCTTTTTAAATAGAGCTTGCAGTCAGTTGTAGGAGATTGTGCGTGCTGTCTGCGTGCTCTGACCTGTCCTGAGAGTGTGAGAGCTTCCAGAGAGTTGGAGGAGGAGTGGGAGCTGATGGCGTCGGCCAGCCCAGGTCCGGGGCCCCCTTCCCGGCCTGGGGCCACGGTTCATCCCCCTGGAGCGAAAGACCTCTCCAGGGAGGAGAGACTGTTCCTGCAAACGCAGTTTGAGCTGCTGGACTGGACCCGGGCCCAGCCGGGAGAGGACCCCGGGAGGATGCAGAAGCGCCGGACAAGGATCAAAGTCCTTATACAGAAGGCCACGTTAGCCTATGTGCTGAAGTCGGAGAGGCTAGCAGACCTGCGGAATCACAGAGACCGCTCAGCCAGTAGCAGAAGGGGAGAGTACTGGGAGGCCATTGAAGGCCTGAAACATGAGTGCAGAGACCTATGTCGGCTGCTGGGTGGTCTCTGCGAACGCGGAGTTGGTGAGAGGGGCTTCCTCTCTGAAGTGAAAAAAGAGCTCCTGAGAGCAAGCCAGGAGGGATCCCAGGCAGCCAGGAGTAAAGGCTCTTACCAGAGAGTGTTGCTGGAAATGGAGGAGAAGCTGCGAACCCCGGTGGAGTGAGGAAGATCAGCGCCCCGAGGTGAAGACCAGCCCCCGGAGCCGTAGGTGCGGAGGGTCCCTGGATCCCTGTTGTTTCACCTGCTCTGTCAGAGGCTGTGGAGCAGGTAGATCAGGGTACGGTACCCCATGATGCGCAGGGAAGCTCCGGGGGAGAGGCAAGTCAGACGGAACAGCATGGAAGGAAGCTGGTGGTGGTCCTCACTAGAGGCCACCCGGAGGGACCTGTGAAGGCCGGTGGCCGGAGGTTGGTGGATGGTGATGCTGTGCAGGCCCCCCCAGTGGTCCCGGTTGAGCCCACAGCATCCGAGACAGTGCGAGGGGTGCCGTCCATAATGGCGGCCCCCGCCGCGGCCGCATGTAGTGAGGGGGAGGTGCCGGCAAGCTCGGACTATGTTCAGAGGGAACATTTTGGACAGACATCCATTGCAGACACTAGGGAAGGTGGGGGTGGGGAGGTGGATGTGTCACTTCCGGTTTCCGGGAATGCGGCCGGAAGTGACTTCTGTGAACCGGAAGTGCCGCTCACGGTGACCCCGGAGGTCGTGAAAATGTGTGCTGAGGAGGTGGGGACACCCCAGGCCTCGGCGGCCAAGTCTCCTGCTCCTTTGGGTCAGGTGGGGGCTCTGGGGGCCTCGGGGACTCCTCTGGTGGCTGCTGCCTTGGGTGCCCCAGAATCTTCCGGTGAAGCTTTACCCGGCAGGCAAACAAGTTAGGGGGAGTCCCCCATGGGGGAACTAGGGGGAGAATGCCCAGCCCTAAGTTTTATCAGGGAGCTGGAGGGGTCTCAGCGGCAGGAGCGGGATATGGCTCAGGAGATGGAGGTGGCTTCCTCCCAGGCCTCTGCCGCTGTGGGGGGTGTGGCTACATCTATATCTTTGGAGGTGGTTAAGAGCAAGGTGCCTGTTGGGAGGAGGGTGGAGGGTGAGGGTGGGGGGGGGCGTGCGCTGCTCCATCAGAGCCCATGGGCTCATCTCAACGGGGGTCTGACCCTTCCCCCACAGTCCCAAATCCCATCTTGGGCACGCAGGAAGAGGCAAAACTCTTAGGTGCCCTGCAAGCTGGGCGCTCATTTGCCCAGGTGGCAGGTTCCTCTGTCCCTCTGGGCCCCCTGTATGGCCAGTTTGGTGCCCAGAACTTCAGGGCCCCCTCTGAGGAGCAGCTCCAAGGGGCACAGGTTTGGTCAAGGGGTACGGGGGGTCCAGAAAGGTGCAGGCGGAATGTGGTTCAGCTCAGGTGGGAGGGGACGTCCGCGTGTCCCAGTAGGGGTCAAGTAATTGACTACCTGCTGGGATTACTCTTTAAGGTTTCTGACTTGTTCGCGGTCATACATCCCGCAAACAGCAAGGAGTTCGATGTGAGCTTCGTTTCCGTGGTCTCTATGGAGCTTTTCCTGACCCTGTACGAGATCGTCAGGAAGTCAGATCCATGGAAAAGTTTCCGTGTAGTGCCTCTTTCGAGGCAGGAGGAGATAAAAAATGTGACCGTCTTGGTTAGAAACGAGTCCCTTCCTCCTGAGGACATCGCAACCTGGCTGGCGCGGTATGGGCAGCTCCAGACAGGGTTGAGGAAGAATTTGGACGAGTGCAGGGTCTGGACGGGTGCTTGGTTGGTCAGGATCCGGCTCAAGCGCCACAACAATACCATGGCGCATGTACCCGGGAGCGCATTTATAGGGAGAGACCGGATCCTGGTCTTCTACCCTGGCCAGCCCCATCGGTGTTTCAAATGTGGCAGTCCCACGCACCTTAGCGCGGACTGCACTATGCCTCACTGCGTGAGGTGCAATGGCTTCTGCCACTCACCTGAGGGTTGCAGACTCATAGTTTGCAACCTCTGTGGGGAAATGGGGCACCCTTTCAGCCACTCCCCCAAGGCTTTTAGGGGGTGCCAGGCTGAGGGGAGTGCTCCGGGCTCGGAGGGTGGGCGGGTCCCTAGACAAAGTGGGGATCCCAATCCTTCTGAGCCACAGAATGAGGGTGCCCCCTCCCTCAAAGGGTCAGACCCCCCAGACGTGAGCAGGGGGCAGGCACTGCATCGGCAGGCATGTCAGTAGATTCCCCGGCCCTGTCCGGTACTGTGCCCGACGGGGCGACGGTAGGAAAGCCAGCTGAGAAACAAGCTAAACCTAAAAAGACCTCAGTAAAAAAACATCCTCCCCCCCTCCCCCGGTTCCCCCCAACCCCCCTCTTGTTTCCCCCCTCCCTGCCTTCCCTTCCCATCCCCTACCACCTTCCCCTTCCTCCCCTCCCCCACCCGTTTCTCTCCCCCAGATGTACCGCGTCCGCCTCCGGATCCGGCAGCCCTTCTTTTTTTTTTTTTCAAATATAAATTTTATTAATTTTCAAACAATGCCCAACATGGGCATGGACATGTAATACAACATAGAAGTAGGATACAAAAGAAAAGGGAAGGGAAGAAAAGGGAGACATATATCAAACATATTACCGAGTTCACGGGAGGGACAGGGTCATAATAAAAAAAAAAAAAAAAAAAAAAAAAAAAAAAAAAAAAGGGGGGAAGGAGAGGGGGGTGAGGTGAGGGGGGGGGGAAGGAGAGGGGGGGGTGGGAGAAGAAGGGGGGAAGAAGTGAAGGGGAGGGGAGGGGGAGATTTCTGGTTGATTCAGGACTGCCCTACCCCCCATGCAGTATATATCGCCGAACATATTACAGGGTCCTCAAAGATACCCCTTCGGGCGAAAAGATAAATTGGCGCCAGGGTGCCCATGTTTTCCTAAATCTTTCCTGCTGTTGCCTCCCCGTAAGCACCAGGTCCTCCAGTCTACTAATTTCCTCCACCTTACGAACCCAGGACGCCACCGATGGAGGGGCCTGGCTTTTCCAGTGGAGCGGTATACATGCTCTTGCGGCATTCACCAGAGGGCATAGAATGGACTTTTTGTACTTTTTAGTGGACATGGCGTTCACGTGCAGGAGGAAGAAGGCCGGGTCATTAGGGACATTATACTCCGTAAATTTTTGAATAACGGTCCTAACAGTGGACCAAAAGTGAGACAACTTCGAACATGACCAAAACACATGCAACAGAGTGCCCTGTTCCAATCCGCATCTCCAACAAAGCGCAGAGGTAGTCGGATAGAAAGAATGCAAAGCCTGAGGAGTTAAGTACCATCTCGTCAGGATTTTATAGTTCGTTTCCTGTATGGTCGTACAGATGGTGGATTTCAGGGCCAATGCTACAATGTTTTGAGTCTGGCTCGGAGTAAACGTACAGTTCAAGTCCCTCTCCCATTTTGTCAGGAAGGTCAAGTGAGTATCATCCCCGGGTGTGATAAGGAGATTGTACATTGTGGACAGCGTTCTTGGAAGCACCCCGTTGCCAGAGCAACATTCCTCAAAGGCAGTCAACGGTCCGTCAAATCGGAGGGAGGATGGGAGGGTTCGAAGAAAGTGTCTAAGTTGGACAGCAGTCCAGAAGGCTAATTTATAAGGTCCCGATGTATTACAGAGCGCCTCTATAGACGGCCAGTCCCCACCTGTCCGGAAACATCGTGCTTGTGTGCACCCGCTACTGGACATGGCCTGCAGAAGGTGGGGGTCCATACCGGGGGAGAATTGTGGGTTCCCCATAATAGGAAACAGCGGGGAGTTAGGCGTAGATAGCGACCCCTTTGAGTAAATCTGTGACCCCACCCGTAGCGTCGTCCCTATCAGGGGATGCCTCTTCATGTGGGCCGGGAGGTGTCTATAACACCAGGCAGCCCCTGATAGCGGCACCTGGACCTGGGCCTGCTCCAACCGGATCCACAGTTTCAGATCCCGGTGCCGGAGGCAACCGGCAGCCCTTCTTATGCCTCCTCCCGCCTCTACGGAGATAGTGAGTGGTCGGCAGGTCGGCCTGGGGGGTATCCCAATGGACACCTCTGAGGTGGGTAAGGGGGTGAATAAGCGCCCCAAAGATGTGTCTAGTGGGAGGTCAGATGGTGAGAGCGGGAGGGAACCCCCCCTAAGTCAGATTAGGTTAAAAAAAAAGCAGAAGAGGAAAGGCCTGGGGAAGGAGGGTGGCGAGGATCCCCAGCCTAGCACCAGTCTGGGGGTGGGTGGGGGACCCTCGCTCGCTCTCTGGAACCATTTCGGGGTCTTATCTTCTGACTCTGAGGAGGATTGACCTAGGTATGTAATATAGAGAGGAACGTAAACTTTAATCACTAAGGATGACGGTACCCGCTCCAATACGCCTTGCGACGATTAATGTTGCAAGTGTGCGTTCTGCGGCGGCTAGGTTTTCAGCCTTTGATTTTCTCGGCCACATTGAAGCCAACATTTTGTTTTTGCAAGAGACCTGGCTGGCATCTGTGGCAGAGATGCATCTAGCAAAGAGGGAGTGGAGACATGGGCCCTCCCTCTGGTCTCTTGCGGCTGAGCCCTGCAGTAGTGTTGCAGTCCTTTTTAAGACCGGCTCGGTGGCTTGTAGACGAGTGATTGAATTAGAAATTGGTAGGTGTTTGATTGTGGATGCAGTCGTGAGAGGGGAATTTCTCCGCCTCATAAATTTCTATGGTCCCCAGTCAAGGAGAGGGAGGAAGGACCTTCTTGCGCTGCTGAAACCATACCTGTTTACATCCCAGCAGGTGGTCTTTGGTGGTGACTTTAATCTAGTCACCAGGTCAAAGGACCAGGCAGGCACCTCAGGCCCTCTGGGATACGATAGTATCTTTTTGAATCGCATAGTGAGGGAGGCCGGGTTGGTGGATGTGCATGTTCACCACTTCCCCAACCTCACTGGTTTCACATACTCCAGAGGTAGTAGCAAGAGTAGATTCGATTTTTTTTTGAAGGGGGACTCGTCCTTTGCGGCTCCTGTGCTGCATGCAGTCAAGTTTTCCGATCACTGTATGGTGTCGGTCACTCTGAATGTGGCGGACACCCCTCAGAAGGGTAGGGGCCTTTGGCGACTAAATGGGTCGCTACTTGAGGACCCTGAAGTCAGGTCGGCCTATGTAGACTTCTTTATGGAACAAGCTTCGCTCCTTGAGAGCGGCTGCTCTCGCCAGGAATGGTGGGAAGTAGTGAAGAAGAGGTCGGAAGGCTTCTTCCGTGAAGTCTCTGGTCGTTGGGCAGCTTCCCGGTACCAGGCCTACCAGAAGTTGCGCAGGCGGCTTGACCGCTTGGTTTCTGATGGTGGCCCTCAGGACCAGATTTCAGATCTGAAGCTTCAGATGAAGGAGTGTCAGTATGACCGTCTCGCCTCCCTGGTTCTTGAGAGGGATTACAGGAAGTTCACCAATTCGGACCCCTACAAGAGCTGTGGTGACGCGGTGAGTGGGAAGGTCATACACGGACTGAGGGATCCCTCGGGTTCTTTGGTGAGGTCCAGGCCGGGAATCCTGGGGATCGTCAGAGCCCATTTTTCGGACATCCTGAAGAAGAAGCCTTTGGACCTGGGAAGGGCCAAGAAATTTCTTGATGAGACTCCACTTGAGGTGGGGTCTGACCCCCTAGGCTCTTTGACAGAGGAGATCTCTGTGGCCGAAGTTGAGCAGGCCATAGACATTTTGTCCCTAAAGAAGTCACCAGGACCTGATGGGTTCACGGCGGAGTTCTACAGGACCTGTAAGGGCCTCTTGGCTCCTTGTCTGAGGGAGGTGTTCAATGAGTGTTTGGCATCCGGCCTGCTTCCTCCCTCGATGAGAAGGTCGGCCTTGATCCTTCTGTCAAAGGGGAAAGATCCGTCCCTGGTGGAGAATTGGCGCCCTATCGCCCTTCTCTCCATGGATAGAAAGATCCTGGAAAAGATACTGTTTGTGCGTATGTCTGCAGTTGCAGGCAAGCTACTGTCTGTTTCCCAGCACTGCACAGTTCCTTTTAGTGCTGTCCTTAACGTCCGGGAGGCCGTGGAAAGGTGAAGGGCAACGGGTGACGGGCGGTATCTGTTGGCATTAGACCAGGCGAAAGCTTTTGACCGGGTGAACCATGAGTATCTCTGGGTTCTCCTGGGGAGATACGGTCTGCCTGATCAATTCATCGATTGGCTCAGAGTTTTGTACAAGGGGGCTGAGAGCTTCCCTCTTGTCAATGGTTTGGTGGGTCCCACCTTTACGGTGGACTCTGGTGTTAGGCAGGGCTGCCCGCTGAGTCCCCTGCTCTACGTCTTTGCGGTTGACCCCTTCGTAAGCAGGCTAGACTGCGGACACCTGAGGGGGGTCCAGGTGGAGCCCTGCAGTGGCCCGGACAAGGCGGTAAGGGTGGTGACCTATGCGGACGACATCTCGGTAGTGGTGGCGAAGTTCTCTGGTTGGGGAGGGAGGGTGAACAGTTTACCCTCCCGGACGTGTTCTCCGCGCCCCGGCCGGAAATTAGAATTCTGGGCATTCATTTTGGCCAGGGTGATTATCCCAAACTAAACTGGGAGCGCAGGCTGGTGAGTGCCACCCAAAAGGTTAATGCCTGGAAGGGCTGGAAACTGTCACTAAGGGAAAGGGTGAGCTTGGTCAAAACCTATTTGCTTCCCGAATTCCTCTTTGTCAGCTACGTTTGTCTTCTGCCAAGATCGCTCTATGCGCGGATCTGCGGTCTGTTCTTCCTGCTTTTGTGGGGAAACAGACGTACCGACAGAGGAGGCAGGGTGGGTTGGACATGATTAATCCCACGGTTTTCTTTACCGTGGTGTTTCTTAAGTTCAACCTACAATCCATTTTTCAGGACGAACCCTCTCTGTGGGAGCGCTCATGTAAGAACTGGTTTCTGGTTTTCCTGAGTGGGTGGGAAGGGGTGGTCGCCCCGGTGATCTACTGAGATCCCATGGGTACCTCCCCGCCTATGTTCCAACTGCCCTAAGGGTACTGAGGCGGTGGAGGATAACGGCCCTGGAGGTGGGCTCGTTGGGTAGGCGTGAACTGTACCTGCGGGTCATGACCTCAGACTTTTTGAGACCACTAGCCTTAAGGGATTGTCCGGACAGGGTTCTCAGAGAGGAATTAGCCCTCCTGAATTCCAAGAGAATTCCGGCCAAGTTCTGGGATCTTGCATGGAGGGCGTTCCATGGACGGATCTATGTGAGGTCGAACTTAAAGTACCGGAGTCTTGAGGACAGGGGCTGTCCTCGTCCCGAGTGTGGAGGGGCACTGGAGACCATGGACCACTTTTTGGTTGAGTGCCCTTTCAACTTGGAGGTTCTGGGGGAGGTTGGGGATGCCATTGGCTATCCCCGTCTCCGGGCCCTTACCTATTCTGAGAGGGTGTACGGCGACTTCAGGGCCCGGAGGGGTTATGAGTTGTCGTCACTGTTTTTAGTTAGTATAGTTTGCCTTTATTACACCTGGCACGCGTGGTGCTTAGTGTCCACTAGGGGCAAGTTCCTGCTCGTGCATGAGGTGGTGGGTGATATCTTTTGGGAGTTGGTGAAGGTGAGGTATCTTGAGGGAGAAAGAACGGGTAGGGAAAGGTGTGCCAGATTGTGGAGAGGCTTTTCTTTCCGGCCACCTTGATGATCTTCCCCCTTCCTTTCCTTAGGTGGCGGGTCTGTCTGTCCTGTCCCCCACGATTAGTTTTTTTGGGCAATTTAATTTTAAAAACATGGTAAGCACTGATGGTTTCATTACGTTCCTGTCTATAAGGTGTATAGTGTATATAGATAAGTTGTTGTAGATAAGTTGTTACAGATAAACTGTTTAATGAGTGATCTTGGGCCGGAGGGGGTTTTTCCTTGTGACCTCTCTCCCTCCGCGTCTTGAGACGGACTTTTCTTTATAAGCTGGTGAAGAAAGCATGTTTTCCTTTCTATTTTATCTGTTTAAGTTGGTTTTCTTTTTTTCTTCTCAAGAATGAGTACTTTATGTCTTTGTTTTGTAATACAACTGGCAGCAGTTTTAAAATAAAAACCTCCACCTATATAGCTAGCTATCTTGCTCGTTTTAAATAGAGCTTGCAGTCAGTTGTAGGAGATTGTGCATGCTGTCTGCGTGCCCTGAACCCAGTATACACCGCTTTATCCACCTATATAGCTAGCTATCTTGCTCGTTTTAAATAGAGCTTGCAGTCAGTTGTAGGAGATTGTGCGTGCTGTCTGCGTGCCCTGAACCCAGTATACACCAGTATATCCACCTATATAGCTAACTATCTTGCTCGTTTTAAATAGAGCTTGCAGTCAGTTGTAGGAGATTGTGCGTGCTGTCTGCGTGCTCTGAACCCAGTATACACCGCTATATCCACCTATATAGCTAACTATCTTGCTCTTTTTAAATAGAGCTTGCAGTCAGTTGTAGGAGATTGTGCGTGCTGTCTGCGTGCCCTGAAACCAGTATACACCGTTATATCCACCTACATAGCTCTTCTCTAATTGAGCCATCTGCCATCTGCAGGAGTTAGTGGATGTTGTGTGTGCCTCCAGCACAATATACACTACCCAATTGCTGGTTTTCCCATCTCCCTTCAGGCTATTACTATGTCTGGAAGGCCAGCAAGGAGAGGCAGACAGGCGCGAGCCAATAAAAGAGGGCAAGCAGGCTCTGTGTCTAGAGACAACAGTGCTGGTCGTGGACGCGGTGCATCGTCATCATCAGCACGTGGCCATGGGACACGCTTGTCCTTCTTTTCGGCAGCTGGACATGTTTAGCCGCAACATGCCAACAACTTGGTAGAGTGGATGACCAAGCCCTCTTCATCCTCCTCATCCTCTCTCACCCAGGCTCAGGGTACTAGCAAAGCAGCTGCCAACGCATCGTCTTCCCTCCTCTCAATGTCATCATCAGTGACTCCTTCCCTAGACCCACCACGTTCTCTGGAGGAGTCTCCTGAACTCTTTGAGCACAGTGTTGGGTACATGCTCCAGGAGGATGCCCAGTGTTTTGTAGGCTCTGATGATGATACTCAGCTAGAGGAAGGCAGTAGCGTGAGCGCAGAGAGAGGGGATGCTCAAGAAGGACAGCAATCTGGCAGTCATGTTCCACAAGCTGCAGCATACTGCCAGGTTTGCTACAGCGATGAAGAGGGAGGGGATGATGAGGGCACTGACTCCATGTGGGTGCCTGGTAGGAGAGAGGAGGAGGAGGCACATGTCCAACGAGGCAGGATGCCCTCCAGGGGCCAGCTTAGGGGCAGCACACCGACTGAATCACACCGCAGAGCTCCGCCTGTGCAGGGCGCTGCCTCTGCGCGTTATTCTAAAAGTTCTTTGGTGTGGGCCTTTTTTGAGATGAGTGCATCAGATCGCACCGCTGCTATTTGCAACATATGTCTCAAGCGTATCTCGTGTGTCCAAAACATCAGCCGCTTGGGCACCACATGCTTGACCAGACATATGTTGACCTGCCATGCAGCTCGTTGGCAAGCGTACCTCAAAGACCCACACCAAAGAACAAAGCGGACCTCTCCTTGCTCCTCATCAGCTGGGATCTCCAACCCCACTAGACCTTCAGTCCTCTCTGAAACCTGCTCTGAGAGGAATGAAGGTGTAGAATTAGGTGTGTCACAGCCAAGTGCTTCCGGGCACTCTGCTAGCAGTACACCCACGTCCGATTATAGCAGGCAAATGTCCCTGCCCCAGCTGCTGGACCGGTGAAAGAAGTTCACTCCTAGCCATCCACATGCCCAGCGGTTGAATGCTAGCTTGGCTAAATTGCTAGCACTTCAACTGCTGCCTTTTCAGTTGGTAGACTCGGCCCCCTTCCATGAGCTTGTACAATGTGCGGTTCCTCAGTGGCAGGTCCCCAAACGCCACTTTTTCTCACGGAAGGCGATTCCGGCTCTCTACTGGCATGTGGAAGGCAATGTCCTTGCCTCGCTGGACAGGGCGGTCAGCGGTAAAGTGCATATTACCGCTGACTCATGGTCCAGCAGGCATGGACAGGGACGTTACCTGTCTTTCACGGCCCATTGGGTCTCTCTTCTGGCAGCTGGGAAGGATGCAGGACAAGGTGCAGTAGTGTTGGAGGTTGTTCCGCCACCACGCCTTCCAGTGCTCTGTCCTCAGAACCAGCGGTGCTCCGTAGGCGTTCCAGGGGCTACACAGGTACGCAGGCAAAATGATGCCATGCCGTGCTTGCGCTGGTTTGTTTGGTGGACAGGAGCCACACTGGGGCGGATGTTTTGTAAGCTCTGCAGGGGCAGGCTGAGAGGTGGCTAATGCCACGCCAGCTTAAGCCAGGAATGGTGGTTTGTGACAATGGCACCAACCTCCTCTCCGCCCCCGGACAGGGGCAACTGACCCATGTGCCCTGTGTGGCTCACGTCCTTAACTTGGTGGTGCAGCGGTTCTTGGGCAGGTACCCGGCTTACAGGATGTCCTGAAGCAGGCCAGGAAAGTCTGTGTGCATTTCCGCCGATCATTTAATGCCTGTGCTCGGCTGGCTGAGCTCCAAAAGGAGTTGAACCTGCCCAAGAACCGCCTTATATGTGACATGCCCACCAGGTGGAACTTCACGTTGGCCATGCTGCAGCGGCTGCACACGCAGCAGTGGGCCATCAATGAGTACCTGTGCGACTACGGCACCAGGACAGGGTCAGGGGAGCTCGGTTTTTTCTCACCACGCCAGTGAGGCATGATCAGGGATGCATGCACTGTCCTGTCACCGTTTGAGGAGGCCACAAGGATGGTGAGCAGTGACAATGCATGCATCAGTGACACTACCTCTTGTCCACCTCTTGGAGCATACGCTGCGTGGAATAATGGACAGGGCACTTGAGGCAGAAGAGAGGCAGGAAGAGGAGGACTTCCTTGCCTCTCAAGGCCCCCTTTATCCAGACAGTGTTCCTGCTGTGCCACCCATCACCCAGGAAGAGGATGAGGAGGAGGAGGAGGAGGATGATTGTGTCAGCATGGAAGTGGAGGCTGGCACTCAGCATCAGCAGCAGCAGTCTTGTAGGGATGATTTACAGTCCCAAGAAACCCGTGGACTTGTACGTGGCTGGGAGGAGGTAGCTGCGGATCATGTTGTCCTTAGTGACCCAGAGGACTCCGGACCGAATGCCTCAGCTAACCTACGCTGCATGGCCTCCCTGATCCTGCAAAGCCTATGGAAGGATCCTCGTATTCTTCGGATCAAGGAGAGGGACCATTACTGGCTGGCCACTCTCCTTGATCCACGGTACAAGGGTAAGTTTGCCGACCTTATCTTGCCGTCGCAGAGGGAGCAGAGAATGAGACATCTCCGGGAGGCCTTGCAGAAAGGTCTGTGCAACGCGTTCCCAGAGACTGGGAGGTTACAAACTCCTGGTCCTGGACAACGTGTTGCTGAGGCATCGGTCAGAAGGAGCGGTGGAGAAGGTGGCCGTCTGACCGATGCTTTCAGACAATTTTTTAGTCCGCAGCCCCAAGGTATGATCGGTTCCAGCAACCATCGCCAGCGTCTGATTTACATGGTGCAGGAATACCTAGGGGCAAGGTCAGACTTGGACACCTTTCCCACCGAAAATCCTCTGGCTTACTGGGTCTTGAGGATGGATCACTGGCCAGAGCTTGCACAGTATGCAATTGAGCTACTGGCCTGTCCTGCATCCAGCGTTCTTTCGGAACGCACCTTCAGTGCTGCTGATGGCTTTGTTACCGATCACAGGGTGTGTCTGTCCACTGAATCAGTTGATCGACTGACCTTCATCAAGATGAATCAGTATTGGATCACCCACAGCTACCAAGCACCTGAAGCTGATGTAACCGAATAATTTTTTTTGAAATATCACATCCCTTCAAGACTGCCTATGCTGAGTGACTGTCCTGTTATGTTGATTGTCTATCCTCTTCCTCCTCCGCTGATATGTTGGAAGAACATTTTTGGTTCTGGGTGATGCCACCAGCCCAATTTTTCTGCCCCTGTTTAACAGGGGCGTTTAATTACAATTTTTGATGCAATGCTGTGCAGCAGGGCTCATTCCTGCACTAAAACTAGAGTATATGGGAGAGTTTTCAGTGTTGTAGCACCAGCACCAGTGCCAGCAGCCCAATTTTTCAGCCCCTGTTTAACAGGGGCATGTAATTACAATTCTTGATATAATATTTCACAGGAGGGCCCGTTCCTGTGCCCACCCAGAGTAACTGTGAGGACTTATAGTGTTGTGGCACCAGCACCACAACCACCAAAGGTACATTTTTCTACCACTGTTCAACAATGGCATGTAATTACAATTCTTGATATAATCAAGTCACTTTGAGGGCTTACAATGTTGTGGCAAAACCAACACCTTGTTCCGCCATTTCTGCAGAGCATATAGGGCAGGCCCCTACTTTCAAACATCCAACTTACAAACATCTCCTACTTGCAAACGGAAGGAGACAACAGCAAGTGAGATGAAAAAAGATGGACGGCAAAACAAATTATACAGGGGTGATAACCCTTCCCTATGTTTTCCAAAAAGCTTAAAAATAGATTTTTTGACTGGAGCTACACTTTAAAAATGTACCAGTTGAAAATTACAAACAGATTCTACTTAACACAACAAACCTACACAGTCCCTGTCTTGTTTGCACCGTCTGTATACTGCTGTTCTGAGTATATAGGGCCTGGGGGCCACACATATTTCCTTTTTTTAATATGGGTACGGGGTTCCCCTTAATATCCGTACAAGACCCAAAGGGGCTGGTAATGGGCAGGGAGGGCTACCCATGCCATTTTTCTCAATGATTTTCAACCATATTGCAGGAACAAGATATAACATTAAAACCGCAAGCAGTTTTAAATGATGTTATTTCCGTTAAATGTAATTTTGTGCAGGGACTGTTCTAAACACGGGAAACACGTGGCACTTCACAGGCATACTATAGACACCCCCAGGCACGATAGTTAAAGGAATATTTCACTTTTTTTTTTAACTTTAATTGTCATTAAAATCAGTGCTCCCGCCAAAACGGCCATTTTTAAAAACATTTTAGGCATTGACCCATGTCCCCTGGGGCAGGAGCCAGGTCTCCAAACCCTTTTTAGGACAGTATCTTGCATATTAGCCATTACAAATTAGCACTTGTAATTTCGAACGTTCGAGTCCCATAGACTTCAATGGGGTTCTAACGTTCGTACGAATTTGGGGTCCGTTCGAAAGTTCTGGTGCGAACCGAACCGGGGGTGTTCGGCTAATCCCTAATACTGTACTACACCTATACCATACCAGTCCTTAAAAGGACATTTGTGGACCTAATAGTAACAGCTAGTGATTAAACTGACTGTCCCTGCTGCACACAGCGTCCTGTCCCTCTCTGCACTGACAAAAGACAGGCTGCTGCAACAATCACTAGCACAGCAGTGCACTCAACCCTATATTCTGTACTACACCTATACAATGCCAGTCCTTAAAGGACTTTTGTGGACCTAATAGCTAGCAATTTGTGTCACTGCAGTCTCTCCTTATAATGACACAAGAAAGAATGTAAAATGGCCGCCAGATCAGGTCTATTTATAGACATGTGCAAAAGGAAAAAATTTGTTTAGTTTTGTTTCGTTTTAATTCGTTAATTCATTAATTTCGTTTAGTTATATTCGTTAACTTCCTTAAATTCGTTTTCGGATTTCGTTTAGTTTTCTACCGAATTCGAAAAATCGGCCACATTCGAAAAATATTTCAACGAAATTCGAAAATATTTCTACCGGATTCGAAATGAATTCAACATGATTCGACATTATTTCAACCGCATTCGAAAATATTTTGTGACCCGACTTTAGGGCCATGTATCTCGGGGTCACTTGGTGCTAGAAACTCCAAATTTGGATATGTTGTAGTGCTAGTACTATTGTGTTTGCATACCAAATTTGGGGTTTCTAGCTATAAGTGACCCCGAGATATGTGGCCCCAAAATCGGGTCATAAAATGTTATTAGTTAATAGAGCAGAGAATGACATTTTGTGACCCTATTTTGGGGCCACATATCTCGGGGTCACTTATAGCTAGAAACCCCAAATTTTTTCGAATGCGGTTGAAATAATGTCGAATCATGTTGAAATCATTTCGAATGCAGTTGAAATAATGTCGAATCATGTTGAAATAATTTCGAATGCGGTTGAAATAATTTTGAATCATGTCGAATTCATTCGTTATATTTCTTTCGTATTCGTTGTAATTTGTTATTTTTTTATTCGGACATTCGGATGCATCCGAATGTCCGAAAGATGCAAAATTCGGCCGAATTTCGATTCGTTACGAAACGAATTGCACAAGCCTATCTATTTATAAGTTAGGGGGAATTTCCAATTGTCCATGTGCTGAAATGTCTCCATTGGCTGTCCTGTACCCCATGATGGATGTGTCATCATGGGTCAAAATTCTTTCACACTGTAAACACATATGTCTGCCGGGCAAACAGCGGCAATAGTCCGCCGATCGGGCAAATCGCGAACACGCAAAATTTGCTGCAAAACAACCGCCGGGTGAACAGTTCGGCCATCCCTAGTGGGGATCTTCACAAGGTAAGTTTACAAACTTCCAAGATGATTTCAGAGTGATAGGAGGAGGCTGTAAATAAAAGGAGGACAATGTGAAGATCTGATTGTACATCTTCACCATAGATACGATTTAATCTGCTCATTAATCTCTGGTGATCATAGCTACATTTACAAGGTGATATTTGGGTTTACAAAGGCATTTGGTGCACACAAAGTGGATTTCTATCCTTTGTGGGTAATGGAGGTTATATTTCCATGAAAGTGCCCCGGAGTTCAGTTTCGGGGACCAACCTGTGACCCCGCAAAACTACACCCCATTGGTCAAAGTTGCTTTCCTTTTTATTCCAACGTCCCGAAGACTGCAGAGCATCAGCACATGTATAGGACTGTGTGTAGGATCTGGTTGTCTGCCTATCTGCTCGTACATCTGCCTCTACGGTAGGACTATGAATGATAATAGTGAGGGCATGATGGTCCCTCCTCCCAAATGACCATTGTGTTCCCTGTGCAGATGGAAGAATGTGCCGTGGACCTCTGGAACTGGGGAGTCACAAAGAGGAGAGAAGAAGCCATCACCGAGATGGAGAGATCTATGGGTAAATATGAAGTCTTCCACTCATTTGTTGGTTTAGCGCTCTTCCACTTTTTCGCTTTCTGGACTCTGGGTACCCAGTTTTGGGGGGGTGGGGACCCTGTCTGACAATAACAGCCTCACCAGGGCTGTTGAGTCTTAGAATCTGGTTTGACATCCTGCAATATGGCACCACTAAGGATTGGTGTCCCAAGTACCCCTACCGTACCTCTTCTGGACTTTGCACGCCATTGTCACCGAGACAGCTTTTCCCACTCCTGATGGGAAATCCAAAATGTTACAGTTGTCACCAGAACGGGAATAGAGGCCAAATATTCCAATGGGGACACCTATTCTCTAGGAACCGTATAGAAGGGGAGTAACCGGTTATGCCGCGTACACACGATCGGAATTCCGGCCAGGAAAAAGACAGATGAGAGCTTTTCATCAGAAAATGCGACCGTGTGTATGCTCCATCGGAAATTTAGCTGTCCAAATTTCCGCCAGCCAAAAATTGATAGCATGTTCTCAAGTTTCCCAATGGAACAACTTTCTATCGGAAATTCCGATCCTGTGTATGCAATTCCGACACGGCAAAAATCACGCATGCTTAGATTGAACTACGAGAAGGAAGCTATTGGCTACTGGCTATTGAACTTCCTTTTTCTAGTCCTGTCGTATGTGTTGTACGTCACCGCGTTATAAACGATTAGAATTTGGTGTGACCGCGTATATGCAAGACAGCTTGAGCGTAATCCCGTCAGAATTCCGTGGGGAAAACCATCAGAGCTTTTTCCGACCAAAATTCCGATCGTGTGTATGCGGCATTAGAATCTGGTTTGACATCCTGCAATATGGCACCACTAAGGATTGGTTTCCCAAGTACCTCTACCATACCGCTTCTGGACTTTGCACGCCATTGTCACTAAGACAACTTTTCCCACTCCTGATGGGAAATACAAAATGTTACAGTTGTCTCCAGAACGGGAATAGAGGGCAAATCTTCCAATGGGGACACCTGTTCTCTAGGAACTGAATAGAAGAGGAATAACCTGTCACAGCTAAAGGAAAGACTCCCCAGCGGAACACATATCGAAAAGTGAAGAAGCGAGAGTTTTAACCCTTCTCCATTCCACCCAAAACTTTAAAAAAAAGGGTTGTGGCTGTACTTACACTTTCATATACCTCTCCTGTCTCTGGAATGTAATGGTTTTTGTGTTCAGTTTATATGGTGTGAAGAGCTGTGTAAACTGTTGGCTCTATATATATTATTATTATACATGACCCGTGTAGCCCAGATATACACTCTCTGCTGAAATAGCCCCTTTACTCCTACCCCTTTTCCCTTAATAATAGACCACACAGTTCTCGTGGAGTAAACTGGCCACAACAGCCTTTATTAAACCAACCAAAATAAAACTCCAAATTACTTTATTAATAAATAACATTAAATAACATATTAACACATATAACCAAGAAACAACATGTTTCACCAGATTGATTGGTCAGTGACGGAGCTAAACTCCTTCTTACCATATACCTATAAATATATATATTCATATATATCTATATACACCCAGGGGGCACTGCGGGACATTTTCCATAACCTCATATGCCTCCAGCTGTACCGCTCGGAGACAACCACCGTCCCCGCAGTGCAACAAGACCAGTATTCATCAAAACTTTTGATGTACACACCGGAGGGGCCATCTACCGACGAGCCCCCCACCCACTTTTTCCACCTCTATAACTGCTACCGTCACTGACCAATAAATAACTACCGCCAACCCCAGCTGTCATGACGACCCTTGCTCCCGAACCTGCAATGACAAACAAACATTAACACAGCCTACAGTAACAACAACCTATAAAGGGAGGGTGAGTGGGAAAAACTGCCTCCTCGTGTCTTCCTCCTTCCGCACTGCCCGTTCCCGGCTCCGCCCCCTTCATTTAAATGGCCGCTCCCCTTCCTTCGGCCCCGCCTCTACCTTCTAAATCCCACCCCTTCGTGTGTCACTAGACACACGGTCATGCCCGGCCCTCCTCTATCCTTCCCCGTGGTCCGTCCCGCTCCGGTCCTCTCTGGATTTATATTGCGCCAACAGTTTACATAGCGCTTTACAACTTGAGGGTAGACAGTACAAATACAATACACCTTAATACAGTAGAAATCAGAGGGCCCTGCTCCTTAGAGCTTACAATCTAAATCCTGTATAATAATAATAAAGTGTATAATTGTGTGATTTTTTTTTTTTTCTTATCAATAACAATTTTATTCAGTATTATTCCAGATACCTTTCAAGTGCAGTGTTCATACATTTTCACATTAAGTACTTGTTTTCTTACCATGCACAGCTGCCATATATCCTAAATGCTGAGTTACTCTCTATCTGTAAAACAAGATCCAAAATGCTAGTATCCGGTTATTCATTCTTCATCTAAAGTAGTAAATAACCCAAACTTTTAATTCGTAAAATTTCTTGAAGTATAAGGACTCCCATTAGTAGGGAAGAAACAAAGTAGAATAGATAAAGGGGGGGGGGGGGGGGGGTAGGTTAGGTCAACGTCAGCTTGTGCCACTGTCCGGGTCTCTTTGTTCCTCTAATTGTGTGATTTTTAATAGCCAGCTAATATGTTCCTTTGTATTGCAGTGCGTCATGTGGCCTGTAACCTTGCTTGCTGGTGTGAGGGATCTAACCAATCAGAGACAGCGTTAGAAAGGAATGTTTTGGTAAGAGTATACCTCTAGAGCACATATTTTAAGAGAAGAAAAATATTCATCGGGGTCAGCAAACTTTTCTACATAAAGGGGTTGATTTACTAAAGGAAAATAGCTGTGCACTTTGCAAAGTGCATTTGCTCCTGAGCTTAGTAAATGAGGAAAAGCTCTGCTTAACTCCATCATCCAATCATATGCAAGCAAAAAGGCTGTTTTTTTAATTTTCCTTGCACGTGATTGGGTATTGCAAAGTAAAGCTTTACCACATATACTAAGCTCTGGAGCAACTGCACCTGCACAGTGCAATTGCACTTTGCAAAGTGCACAGTCTATATGCCTTTAGTAAATCAACCCCTAACTGTCAGTTTATAGGTATTAGACAACAGGTGTAGCAGTGCAAAATAGCATGCCATAGACCTCACCTCAGAACCAATTTCTGCACCATCAAACTTCAAATCAGACCCAACTGTCTTCTTCAGTTCCATCAAAGTGCCTTCCTCAGATCTATCCAAGTATTTTTCTCAGTTCTCTCCAAGTGTTTTCTCAGTTCCAGCCAGGTGTCTTCCTCAATTCTCTCCTAGTGTCTTCCCCAATTCCCTCCTAGTGTCTTCCCCAATTCCCTCCAAGTGCCTTCCTCAGTTCTGTCCATGTGCCTTCCTCAGTTCTGTCTAAGTGTCTTCCCCAATCCGTTCCAAGTGCCTTCCTCGGTCCTGTCCAAGTGTCTTCTAGACATGTGCGATTTCGAGATTCGTACGAATTTCCCTAAATTTGTACGTTCGTAAGGATCCGAAATACGAATTGCCATGCGTCCGAATTTTGCACGCAATACGAACTTTTGTTTACGAATTTTGGATCAGTTGTCATTGCATCGAGGACTCATTATGCTTATTATGAGGGGCTCCCACCATCCCTGTGCTATGCTGACTTCCTCCTGGGGCTGTACCCCTGCTGTGCTCATTATGAGGTGTTTTCACCATTCCTGTGCTGTGCTGACATACTGAGCCCCAGGAGGAAGTCAGCACAGCACAGGGATGGTGGGAGCCCCTCATAATGAGCACATGGCTGCCATGCACAGCTGCTCCAGTTTTGATCCCCCGCACTGTACGGGGTCACCGGGCTGAGCAGCGCACACCCACAAAGCTGTCATCCCTTACAGCCTTGACCACTTGGCTGCCTCCATCAGTGACAACATAGCCAATCCGGTAGTTGCTGTCTGCCTGTCCAAACCACTGCAACAACATTTTCTGCAGGGCTTGCAGGATGTTTTGCGCTGTGTGCTTTTCATCAAGCACCTCAGCATGCAGGAGGAAGGAACGGTGCCCATGTTTGTCAACTGCTGACGACGATCCACATGTTTTAACTACATCATGGGACACCTTGGCCTGCCACCAATGTGCCGTCAGGGACAGGAAGGCATGCTGGGCACTACACGCACTCCACAGGTCAGTGGTCAGGTTCACTGCCTGTCTACCTGCCCTTCCAATTTCCTCCTTGAGCACCCTGACACAAGGCCTGTATAAGGCTGGTACCACAGTTTGGCTGAAGGTCTTACGTGATGGCACACGGTACTGTGGTGCAACAGCCTGCATCAATTGCTTGAAGGGCTCACCTTCCACCATGTTGAAAGGTGCTCCTCCAACTGCAATGAGCTGGCCAATCAGGCGTGTTATTTTACGCACCTGCGCTCGAGACATACCCTTACTCTGAAAGCCACCAAAATCTTCCAGGGTGGCCTGGCTGGTATGGATTGGATGCGGGATGGTAACAGCATTCTTTTCTGCCTTATACTGGCTGGTGGTGCTGGCACTCATGGTGGCTGTGGCAGTGCCACTATTGGTTCCCCTTTTGGTGTTTGGAGGAGTGGCCATAATACTTTTCTCCCCTAACAGCACTGCATGGTGGTGCACACACATGTGCTGGTTAATGCCACTATTACTGAGATGCCCTATGTCTCCACCCCGGCTGACCTCCCTGCCACAGTGATTGCATTTGGCCTTCTGACGACACCAATTCTTTTAAAATGTTGCCAAATGCTGGAACGGCAGCCACCACCTCGGACACTGCCTGATGGAATCCCTTCCACTGCAGTGGTCACACTCTCTTTCTGAGGTTCGCCAGGAGGAAGAGACCTGAACATCCCAGGTATTTTGGGTTCTGTGATGGATTGAGGCCTAATGCACTTTGGCAGGGGTCTTTTCAGGAGAGAAGAGTAGTGGGGACTGAGGGGAGATACTTTCTGGGCTGTCGGTGGTGCCAACATGGGTAGAGGGCTGTAAATTAAATTTGTCTACAACAATGTCAGGAAAGCCTGCTTCCACCTCTTTCACGTTGCCAAGGGAACAGTGATCATTAGAAGCAGTAAACTCTGTCTCCTTGCTGACCACTGCCAAGCTCCCTGTAGTGCTGATGGTGATGGCACTGGCAGCAATGGTGGTGGTGACATCATCATGAGCCTCCTGACATGTTTCCTGCTACATGGCCAGGATCTCCAGCTTTGGCTGAACAAATGTATGTGCACTGGGAACCCCTTTGGTCTGCCCTCTTCCATAAAAGGTACCAATGGGCAGCATGCTACCAGCAGCAATGGCAGAGGTGGTAGCGCCACTTTTGCTATGAATTGTGCTGCTGGTTCTAGGAGGTAAATCCTGGAACAGCTGGCGACGTGCAAATGTCTGCTGTTTGCCAGGCTCTTTACCACTAGCAGTCTTCACTCCCATTCGCCTCAGCTTTATGGGAGGTAAGCTGAGCTCAGAGGGCACAGAGACAGAACTTCCCACCTGCTGCTCATGTACACAGCTCATAGCTCTCCCAGCAGCACTCTTACTGCTTTTTTGGCCTTGTTTGCTGCTCATTTTTCCTTTAAAAGTTAGAAAAATATGATTTTGATTGCAGCAAACTAACACCAAAATCACCAAATGTACAAAAAAATATATACCAACAGAAAATAACAAAATATTAACTAAATGAAACAAGAAATTAAAAAAAAAATCTCTCAAAACCAACCAAAAAACAAATAAAACCAGAAACTAAACACTAACAGACGAAACACTCGCAAACTACAACAGATATAAACTAAAATGAACAATGAAAAACTAAGGATTGCAAAGATATTCGCTCAGATGCACAGACAAATAATTGTGTGATCTGCTCCACTACACTAACTAACATACAAAGGGAAGTCACATGATCGGGCCTGCCCTGTAGGCCTCAGCAGCAGAAGAAAACCTCAACCAAGTCATATGTTGTTTCCATAGTAACGAAATTTGGACCGAAAAGTGAACGCACCTAACGAAAATTCGTATTTCGGATAAAAACCAAACTTGCATCAGCATCGACTGTCATATTGAGGTATATATTTTTTCCTTTAAATTCATCGTAAAGAACGTTCGTACAAGTTAACGAACCTAACGACAATTCGTATTTCATACGAATTGAAATTGAATTTCAGACACGAAATACGAATTAATTCTAAGCCCTTGAGCACACGATCGGAGATTCCGACGACCAAATCCGTCGGAGTTATTCGGCGGGACTAGAAAAGGGAAGTTCAGCACCACGTCTGGCACCCTTTGGGCTCCTTCTGCTGATCTCGTGTGTATCGCGTGTTAGTAGAAGTTTGGTGAGAGACGATTCGCGCTTTTCAGATTAATGATTCAGATAGCTACTGCTCTTCAGTTTCTGCTTGTCTTTGCGTATCTGATAATCAGTGCGTGCAGTCAGTAAGTATTTGTTTCTCATTGTGGACTATATCTTGGATTAGGGATGAGCCGAACACCCCCCGGTTCGGTTCGCACCAGAACTTTCGAACGGACCCCAAATTCGAACGAACTTTAGAACCCCATTGAAGTCTATGGGACTCGAACGTTCGAATTAAAAGTGCTAATTTTAACGGCTAATATGCAAGATACTGTCCTAAAAAGGGTTTGGGGACCTGGCTCCTGCCCCAGGGGACATGGGTCAATGCCTAAAATGTTATTAAAAATGGCCATTTTGGCGGGAGCACTGATTTTAATGACGATTAAAGTGAAAAAAAAAAAAAAGTGAAATATTCCTTTAAATATGGTGCCTGGGGGGTGTCTGTAGTATGCCTGTGAAGTGCCACGTGTTTCCCGTGTTTAGAACAGTCCCTGCACAAAATGACATTAAACGGAAATAACACCATTTAAAACTGCTTGCGGTTTTAATGTTATATCTGGTTCCTGCAATATGGTTGAAAATCATTGAGAAAAATGGCATGGGTAGCCCTCCCTGCCCATTACCAGCCTATTTGGGTCTTGTACGCATATTAAGGGAAACCCTGTACCCATATTAAAAAAAGGAAATGCGTGTGGCCCCCAGGCCGTATATACTCAGAACAGCAGTATACAGGTGGTGCAAACAAGACAGGGACTGTGTAGGTTTGTTGTGTTAAGTTGAATCTGTTTGTAATTTTCAACTGGTACATTTTTAAAGTGTAGCTCCAGTCAAAAAAACTATTTTTAAGCTTTTTGGAAAACATAGGGAAGGGTTATCACCCCTGTATAATTTGTTTTGTCGTCCATCTTTTTTCATCTCACTTGCTGTTGTCTCCTTCCGTTTGCAAGTAGGAGATGTTTGTAAATTGGATGTTTGAAAGTAGGGGCCTGCCCTATATGCTCTGCAGAAATGGCGGAACAAGGTGTTGATTTTGCCACAACATTGTAAGCCCTCAAAGTGACTCTTGGTGGGCGCTGTAGCGCCCTGCTGTGAATGATTATATCAAGAATTGTAATTCCATGCCATTGTTGAACAGTGGTAGAAAAATTGACCTTTGGTGGTTGTGGTGCTAGTGCCACAACACTATAAGTTCTCACCGTTACTCTGGGTGGGCACAGGAAGGGGCCCTCCTGTGAAATATTATATCAAGAATTGTAATTACATGTCCCTGTTAAACAGGGGCAGAAAAATTTGGCCTTAGGCACTGCTGCTGGTGCCACCACACTGCAACCTCTCCCATATACTCTAGTTTTATTGCAGGAATTAGCCCTGCTGCAAAGCATTGCATCAAAAATTGTACTTAAACGCCCCTGTTAAACAGGGGCAGAAAAATTGGGCCTTAGGCACTGGTGCTGGTGCCACCACACTGCAACCTCTGCCATATACTCTAGTTTTATTGCAGGAATTAGCCCTGCTGCAAAGCATTGCATCAAAAATTGTAATTAAACGCCCCTGTTAAACAGGGGCAGAAAAATTGGGCCTTAGGCACTGGTGCTGGTGCCACCACACTGCAACCTCTCCCATATACTCTACTTTTATTGCAGGAATTAGCCCTGCTGCAAAGCATTGCATCAAAAATTGTACTTAAACGCCCCTGTTAAACAGGGGCAGAAAAATTGGGCCTTAGGCACTGGTGCTGGTGCCACCACACTGCAACCTCTTCCATATACTCTAGTTTTATTGCAGGAATTAGCCCTGCTGCAAAGCATTGCATCAAAAATTGTACTTAAACGACCCTGTTAAACAGGGGCAGAAAAATTGGGCTGATGGCATCAACCAGAACCAGAAATGTTCTTCCAACATATCAGCGGAGGAGGAAGAAGATAGACAATCAACATAACAGGACAGTCACTCAGCATCAGCATAGGCAGTCTTGAAGGGATGTGATATTTCAAAAAAAAATTATTCTGTTACATCAGCTTCAGGTGCTTGGTAGCTGTGGGTGATCCAAGACTGATTCATCTTGATGAAGGTCAGTCGATCAACTGATTCGGTGGACAGGCGCACCCTGTGATCGGTAACAAAGCCACCAGCAGCACTGAAGGTGCGTTCCGAAAGAACGCTGGATGCAGGACAGGCCAGTAGCTCAATTGCATACTGTGCAAGCTCTGGCCAGTGATCCATCCTCAAGACCCATTTAGACAGAGGATTTTCGGTGGGAAAGGTGTCCAAGTCTGACCTTGCCCCTAGGTATTCCTGCACCATGTAAATCAGACGCTGGCGATGGGTGCTGGAACCGATCATACCTTGGGGCTGCGGACTAAAAAATTGTCTGAAAGCATCAGTCAGACGGCCACCTTCTCTACCGCTCTTCTGACCGATGCCTCAGCAATACGTTGTCCAGGACCAGGAGTTTGTAACCTCCCAGTCTCTGGGAACGCGTTGCACAGACCTTTCTGTAAGGCCTCCCGGAGATGTCTCATCCTCTGCTCCCTCTGCGATGGCAAGATAAGGTCGGCAACCTTACCCTTGTACCGTGGATCAAGGAGAGGGGCCAGCCAGTAATGGTCCCTCTCCTTGATCCGAAGAATACGAGGATCCTTCCATAGGCTTTGCAGGATCAGGGAGGCCATGCAGCGTAGGTTAGCTGAGGCATTCGGTCCGGAGTCCTCTGGGTCACTAAGGACAACATGATCCGCAGCTACCTCCTCCCAGCCACGTACAAGTCCACGTGTTTCTTGGGACTGTAAATCATCCCTACAAGACTGCTGCTGCTGCTGCTGATTCTGAGTGCCAGCCTCCACCTCCATGCTGACACAATCATCCTCCTCCTCCTCTTCCTCCTCCTCATCCTCTTCCTGTGTGATGGGTGGCACAGCAGGAACACTGTCTGGATAAAGGGGGCCTTGAGAGGCAAGGAAGTCCTCCTCTTCCTGCCTCTGTTCTGCCTCAAGTGCCCTGTCCATTATTCCACGCAGCATATGCTCCAAGAGGTGGACAAGAGGTACAGTGTCACTGATGCATGCACTGTCACTGCTCACCATCCTTGTGGCCTCCTCAAACGGTGACAGGACAGTGCATGCATCCCTGATCATGCCCCACTGGCGTGGTGAGAAAAAAACCGAGCTCCCCTGACCCTGTCCTGGTGCCGTAGTCGCACAGGTACTCATTGATGGCCCTCTGCTGCGTGTGCAGCCGCTGCAGCATGGCCAACGTTGAGTTCCATCTGGTGGGCATGTCACATATAAGGCGGTTCTTGGGCAGGTTCAACTCCTTTTGGAGCTCAGCCAGCCGAGCACAGGCATTAAATGATCTGCGGAAATGCACACAGACTTTCCTGGCCTGCTTCAGGACATCCTGTAAGCCGGGGTACTTGCCCAAGAACCGCTGCACCACCAGCTTAAGGACGTGAGCTACACAGGGCACATGGGTCAGTTGTCCCTGTTGGAGGGCGGAGAGGAGGTTGGTGCCATTGTCACAAACCACCATTCCTGGCTTAAGCTGGTGTGGCGTCAACCACCTCTCGGCCTGCCCCTGCAGAGCTGACAAAACATCCGCCCCAGTGTGGCTCCTGTCCCCCAAACAAACCAGCGCAAGCACGGCATGGCATCGTTTTGCCTGCGTACTTGCGTAGCCCCTGGAACACCTACGAAGCACCGCTGGTTCTGAGGACAGAGCACTGGAAGAGGCCATGGAGGAAGAAGAAGAGGAGGGGGTGGAGGAGAGAGGTGTGTCACAACCAATAGTAGCATTTTGGAGGCGTGGTGGCGGAACAACCTCCAACACTACTGCACCTTGCCCTGCATCCTTCCCAGCTGCCAGAAGAGTGACCCAATGGGCCGTGAAAGACAGGTAACGTCCCTGTCCATGCCTGCTGGACCATGAGTCAGCGGTAATATGCACCTTACCGCTGACCGCCCTGTCCAGCGAGGCAAGGACATTGCCTTCCACATGCCAGTAGAGAGCCGGAATCGCCTTCCGTGAGAAAAAGTGGCGTTTGGGGACCTGCCACTGAGGAACCGCACATTGTACAAACTCACGGAAGGGGGCCGAGTCTACCAACTGAAAAGGCAGCAGTTGAAGTGCTAGCAATTTAGCCAAGCTAGCATTCAACCGCTGGGCATGTGGATGGCTGGGAGTGAACTTCTTTCGCCGGTCCAGCAGCTGGGGCAGGGACATTTGCCTGCTATAATCGGACGTGGGTGTACCGCTAGCAGAGTTCCCGGAAGCACTTGGCTGTGACACACCTAATTCTACACCTTCATTCCTCTCAGAGCAGGTTTCAGAGAGGACTGAAGGTCTAGTGGGGTTGGAGATGCCAGCTGATGAGGAGCAAGGAGAGGTCCGCTTTGTTCTTTGGTGTGGGTCTTTGAGGTACGCTTGCCAACGAGCTGCATGGCAGGTCAACATATGTCTGGTCAAGCATGTGGTGCCCAAGCGGCTGATGTTTTGGCCACGCGAGATACGCTTGAGACATATGTTGCAAATAGCAGCGTTGCGATCTGATGCACTCGTCTCAAAAAAGGCCCACACCAAAGAACTTTTAGAATAACGCGCAGAGGCAGCGCCCTGCACAGGCGGAGCTCTGCGGTGTGATTCAGTCGGTGTGCTGCCCCTAAGCTGGCCCCTGGAGGGCATCCTGCCTCGTTGGACATGTGCCTCCTCCTCCTCCTCTCTCCTTCCAGGCACCCACGTGGAGTCAGTGCCCTCATCATCCCCTCCCTCTTCATCGCTGTAGCAAACCTGGCAGTATGCTGCAGCTTGTGGAACATGACTGCCAGATTGCTGTCCTTCTTGAGCATCCCCTCTGTCTGCGCTCACGCTACTGCCTTCCTCTAGCTGAGTGTCATCATCAGAGCCCACAAAACACTGGGCATCCTCCTGGAGCATGTACCCAACACTGTGCTCAAAGAGTTCAGGAGACTCCTCAGGAGGACGTGGTGGGTCTAGGGAAGGAGTCACTGATGATGACATTGAGAGGAGGGAAGACGATGCGTTGGCAGCTGCTTTGCTAGTACCCTGAGACTGGGTGAGAGAGGATGAGGAGGATGAAGAGGGCTTGGTCATCCACTCTACCAAGTCGTTGGCATGTTGCGGCTCAACATGTACAGCTGCCGAAAAGAAGGACAAGCGTGTCCCATGGCCACGTGCTGATGACAATGCACCGTGTCCACGACCAGCACTGTTGTCTCTAGACACAGAGCCTGCTTGCCCTCTTTTATCGGCTCACGCCTGTCTGCCTCTCCTTGCTGGCCTTCCAGACATGGTAATGGCCTGAAGGGAGTTGGGTAAAAAAGCAGTTGGGTAGTGTATATTGTGCTAGAGGCACACAACACCCTCTAACTCCTGCAGATGCCTTTATTATAGAACACCAGAGATAAAGGGGTATATACAGATGTATACTGTGCTGTGCTGGAGGCACACACAACTTCCAATAACTCCTGCAGATGGCAAGTGGTCTCAAATAGAGAAGAGCTATGTAGGTGGATATAGCGGTATGTACTGGGTACAGAGCACACAGACAGCACGCACAAGCTCCTAACACTACTGACTGCAAGCTCTATTATAAAAGATAGATCACTAGCTATATAGGTGAGGTGAATATAGCGGTATATACTGCGGTCAGGGCACGCAGACAACAACCACTACACAACAGCAAGATCGAAAATCGTCCGAAAACGATCGGTGTGTACTGTGTTGAAGGTACACAGAACACCCACTAACTCCTGCAGATGCCTTTATTATAGAACACCAGAGATAAAGGGGTATATACAGATGTATACTGTGCTGTGCTGGAGGCACACACAACTTCCAATAACTCCTGCAGATGGCAAGTGGGCTCAAATAGAGAACAGCTATGTAGGTGGATATAGCGGTATGTACTGGGTACAGAGCACGCAGACAGCACGCACAAGCTCCTAACTAGTGATGGCCGAACGGTTCGCCCGGCGGTCGTTTCGCGGCGAATTTCCGACTTTCGCCGTCCGCGGGTTCGAACGCCTTTTTCCGTCGTTCGCCCCGGCGGACTTACGTGTTTAATGTATACAAGAACTTTAACCTTTCGTGACACGTTTATCATGTGTTACAGGACAACCAATTGAGACATGACAGCTCATGGACACTTGGACATTCCCCCTAACCTATAAATACACCCGATCCGGTGGCCATTTTACATTCTTTCTTCTGTCACTGTAGGGAAAGGATCCTGTGTGGAGTAGGGACAGAGAAAACGCTAGCTATTTGGTACACAAAAGTTCTTTTCAGGACTGGTATAGGTGTTAGGTCAGCAGCCTGAGTTTCTTTTGTCAGTTTAGATAAAGGGACAGAGCGCTGTATGCTGCTATTTTAGGGACAGCTCAGCCAGATTAGTCTTTCTTCATCATCATCATCATCATCATCATTAGCTGTTACTATCAGGTCCACAAAAGAGCTGTTCCAGCTAATCGTTCCAGCCTACTCTTTTTTGCCAATTTGTATAGGGACAGGCAGGAAGCAGTGTGTCAGGCAGTGAGGATAATTTTAAAGACTTGCTGTTACTATTAGTTCCACAAAGGTTCTTTTCAGGACTGGTATCAGTGGTACGGTAATAGGCTTGTACACGTATAATATTCTTTCTTCCAAATATAGAAAGAATATTATACTTGACTGCTGCCCTTCTGCTGCAGTCTGCTAATCATTCACAACTCACTTGTTCCACAAAGCTCTTTATCAGGACTGGTAACTTGGTCTGTCTAGGGTGCTACGGTACATAGGCTTGGGTGCGGTACAGTCTGCTGTTCTGTAAGGACCGCTATCGGTCCACAATACATAGGGTTGCCGTGCACTACTGCTGACCGCTGCCCTATACTGCAGCAGTCCTTCATTGGTATAGGGACTGACGTACAGTCTGCTAATCACTAACACACAACCTGCTTGGTCCACAAAAGTTCTTATAAGGACTGGTAACTTGGTATAGGGTGCTACGGTACATAGGCCTGAGTGCGTTACAGTCTGCTGTTCTGTAAGGACCGCTATCGGTCCACAATACATAGGGTTGCCGTGCACTACTGCTGACCGCTGCCCTATACTGCAGCAGTCCTTCAGCGGTATAGGGACTGACGCACAGTCTGCTAAACACTAACACACAACCTGCTTGGTCCACAAAAGTTTTTATAAGGACTGGTAACTTGGTATAGGGTGCTACGGTACATAGGCCTGAGTGCAGTACAGTCTGCTGTTCTGTAAGGACCGCTATCGGTCCACAATACATAGGGTTGCCGTGCACTACTGCTGACCGCTGCCCTATACTGCAGCAGTCCTTCATTGGTATAGGGACTGACGTACAGTCTGCTAATCACTAACACACAACCTGCTTGGTCCACAAAAGTTCTTATAAGGACTGGTAACTTGGTATAGGGTGCTACGGTACATAGGCCTGAGTGCGTTACAGTCTGCTGTTCTGTAAGGACCGCTATCGGTCCACAATACATAGGGTTGCCGTGCACTACTGCTGACCGCTGCCCTATACTGCAGCAGTCCTTCATTGGTATAGGGACTGACGTACAGTCTGCTAATCACTAACACACAACCTGCTTGTTCCACAAAAGTTCTTATAAGGACTGGTAACTTGGTATAGGGTGCTACGGTACATAGGCTTGAGTGCGGTACAGTCTGCTGTTCTGTAAGGACCGCTATCGGTCCACAATAGATAGGGTTGACGTGCACCACTGCTGACCGCTGCCCTATACTGCAGCAGTCCTTCAGCGGTATAGGGACTGACGTACAGTCTGCTAAACACTAATACACAACCTGCTTGGTCCACAAAAGTTCTTATAAGGACTGGTAACTTGGTATAGGGTGCTACGGTACATAGGCTTGAGTGCGGTACAGTCTGCTGTTCTGTAAGGACCGCTATCGGTCCACAATAGATAGGGTTGACGTGCACCACTGCTGACCGCTGCCCTATACTGCAGCAGTCCTTCAGCGGTATAGGGACTGACGCACAGTCTGCTAAACACTAACACACAACCTGCTTGGTCCACAAAAGTTTTTATAAGGACTGGTAACTTGGTATAGGGTGCTACGGTACATAGGCCTGAGTGCGTTACAGTCTGCTGTTCTGTAAGGACCGCTATCGGTCCACAATACATAGGGTTGCCGTGCACTACTGCTGACCGCTGCCCTATACTGCAGCAGTCCTTCATTGGTATAGGGACTGACGTACAGTCTGCTAATCACTAACACACAACCTGCTTGGTCCACAAAAGTTCTTATAAGGACTGGTAACTTGGTATAGGGTGCTACGGTACATAGGCCTGAGTGCGTTACAGTCTGCTGTTCTGTAAGGACCGCTATCGGTCCACAATACATAGGGTTGCCGTGCACTACTGCTGACCGCTGCCCTATACTGCAGCAGTCCTTCAGCGGTATAGGGACTGACGCACAGTCTGCTAAACACTAACACACAACCTGCTTGGTCCACAAAAGTTCTTATAAGGACTGGTAACTTGGTATAGGGTGCTACGGTACATAGGCCTGAGTGCAGTACAGTCTGCTGTTCTGTAAGGACCGCTATCGGTCCACAATACATAGGGTTGCCGTGCACTACTGCTGACCGCTGCCCTATACTGCAGCAGTCCTTCATTGGTATAGGGACTGACGTACAGTCTGCTAATCACTAACACACAACCTGCTTGTTCCACAAAAGTTCTTATAAGGACTGGTAACTTGGTATAGGGTGCTACGGTACATAGGCTTGAGTGCGGTACAGTCTGCTGTTCTGTAAGGACCGCTATCGGTCCACAATAGATAGGGTTGACGTGCACCACTGCTGACCGCTGCCCTATACTGCAGCAGTCCTTCAGCGGTATAGGGACTGACGTACAGTCTGCTAAACACTAATACACAACCTGCTTGGTCCACAAAAGTTCTTATAAGGACTGGTAACTTGGTATAGGGTGCTACGGTACATAGGCTTGAGTGCGGTACAGTCTGCTGTTCTGTAAGGACCGCTATCGGTCCACAATAGATAGGGTTGACGTGCACCACTGCTGACCGCTGCCCTATACTGCAGCAGTCCTTCAGCGGTATAGGGACTGACGCACAGTCTGCTAAACACTAACACACAACCTGCTTGGTCCACAAAAGTTTTTATAAGGACTGGTAACTTGGTATAGGGTGCTACGGTACATAGGCCTGAGTGCGTTACAGTCTGCTGTTCTGTAAGGACCGCTATCGGTCCACAATACATAGGGTTGCCGTGCACTACTGCTGACCGCTGCCCTATACTGCAGCAGTCCTTCATTGGTATAGGGACTGACGTACAGTCTGCTAATCACTAACACACAACCTGCTTGGTCCACAAAAGTTCTTATAAGGACTGGTAACTTGGTATAGGGTGCTACGGTACATAGGCCTGAGTGCGTTACAGTCTGCTGTTCTGTAAGGACCGCTATCGGTCCACAATACATAGGGTTGCCGTGCACTACTGCTGACCGCTGCCCTATACTGCAGCAGTCCTTCAGCGGTATAGGGACTGACGCACAGTCTGCTAAACACTAACACACAACCTGCTTGGTCCACAAAAGTTCTTATAAGGACTGGTAACTTGGTATAGGGTGCTACGGTACATAGGCTTGAGTGCGGTACAGTCTGCTGTTCTGTAAGGACCGCTATCGGTCCACAATAGATAGGGTTGACGTGCACCACTGCTGACCGCTGCCCTATACTGCAGCAGTCCTTCAGCGGTATAGGGACTGACGTACAGTCTGCTAAACACTAATACACAACCTGCTTGGTCCACAAAAGTTCTTATAAGGACTGGTAACTTGGTATAGGGTGCTACGGTACATAGGCTTGAGTGCGGTACAGTCTGCTGTTCTGTAAGGACCGCTATAGGTCCACAATAGATAGGGTTGACGTGCACCACTGCTGACCGCTCACCTATACTGCAGCAGTCCTTCAGCGGTATAGGGACTAAGAGTTTTGTCACAGGGTCATTTAAAAAATGACATGCAGAGGAAGAGGCAGGCCCTTCCGCAGGGGTGGTAGGGGTAGGGCAGGAGCAACAGGCTTGAGCCAAAGTGGGAAGTTGCAGAAGGTGCGTTCAATTACTTTAAAGGATGCACCAGACTTGGTTGAGTGGCTCGCTCAGCCTTACTCTTCTGCACCCTCCTCATCCTCTCGATCTGCACCCTCTTCTTCACTCTCTGCTATGTGCACCCCCAAAGACACTACCACCAACAACACGACCACCACCACCACCACCACATACCTTCCGCTTGAGTCACTGGAATTATTTTCCGATCCATATCAAGAGGACATTTCTGATGCGCAGCCACTCTTGGTATTGGATCAGGAAGAGGAGGTAGCAACAAGCGCTACTCAGCAGTCTGACGCCAGTACCCAGATCAGCCCAAGGAGGAGGTTGGTCCCCGGTGTTGCTGCCTACTCTACTTATAGCGGTGGGGAAGGTGACGTTGATGATGACGTGTCTAGTGATGTCACGTGGGTGCCCACAAGAGAGGAAGAGGAGGGGAGTTCAGAGGGAGATATGGACCAGCAGATAGGGAGGAGAAGCAGCAATGACTTACATTGCACAGCAGGGACAAAGCAGACTGCAAATGTATCAGGAGCGAGTCATCGACCATGTACGGTCACATCTGGCGCTCCCAGGACACCGGCACATGGCTCCGCAGTGTGGGCTTTTTTTAACGTGTCCGCTGCTGACAATAGCGTTGCCATCTGCAATCTTTGCAGTCAACGCGTTAGTCGCGGTAAGCCCAATACTCACCTAGGGACGACCGCCTTAAGAAGGCACATGAGCAGCCATCACCGAGCCCAGTGGGAGCAACGGAACACACAAAGCCACACTGCAGGCTCTCACCGTCCAGCCTCGTCTTCTACTTCTCCTTCTCCTCTCTCCTCACAATTGTCCTCCACTCCACCTTCCATCACGCCAAGCTCACATTTTTCTGCAAAAAGGCAGGCTTCCGTGGGCCTAATGTTTGAGCGTAAAAAAATGATGACGCCGGATAACCCTCTTGCCCAACGGTTGGCGGCTGGCTTGTCAGAACTCATAGCCCGCCAACTACTGCCATATAAACTGGTGGACTCGGAGGCCTTTCGCAAATTTGTGGCCATTGGAACACCACAATGGAAGGTCCCAGGAAGGAAGTATTTCTCAGAGAAGGGCATCCCAGAGCTATATGGCCATGTTCAGCGGCAAGTGAATGTATCTCTGGCACACAGTGTCGGTGCCAAGATACATCTGACCACAGACACGTGGTCTAGCAAACACGGGCAGGGAAGGTATATCAGTTTTACTGCCCACTGGGTGAACCTTCTGACGGCCGTCAAGCATGTAACCCGTGGCACCCGTGTAGATTTGGTTTTACCGCCACGGATTGCATGCAGGCCTGACTCTTCTTCTCCTCCTCCTACTCCATCCTCCTCCCTCTCCTCCTCAGCTGCCTCCTCCTTTTCCGCTGCTAGCGTCTCTTCCACTGCACCGCCCAAGCTCCCCAGAACCTATTCCACATGCCAGGTGAGACGTTGCCATGCCGTGCTGCGTCTGTTGTGCCTGGAAGCAAAGAGCCACACTGGCCCGGCACTCCTTTCAGCTTTGCGTTCACAGGCAGATGAGTGGCTAACACCGCTCAATTTGACAGTTGGTAAAGTGGTGTGTGACAACGGTGCCAATCTGCTTAGCGCATTGAAACAGGGCAAAATCACGCACGTGCCGTGCATGGCACACGTCTTAAACTTGGTCGTGCAGCGATTCCTTGTCAAATACCCTGGGGTCCAGGACATCTTGCGGCAGGCAAGGAAAATCTCGGCCCATTTCAGAAGATCTTACACGGCCATGGCTCGCCTTGCTGACATTCAGCGGCGACACCATCTGCCGGTCAGACGTCTTATTTGCGATTGCCCGACGCGATGGAACTCAACCTTCTATATGCTTGATAGGCTGCTCCAGCAGAAACGTGCAGTTAACGTCTACCTGTATGAACTCTGCGAAAGAAACGGTTCTGGGGAGCTGGGTTTTTTTTCACCGCGCCAGTGGCTGCTCATGCGCGACACATGCAGACTTCTGCGGCCATTTGAGGAGATCACCAAACTGGTCAGTCGCAGCCATGGCGCCATCAGTGACATGGTACCTTATGCCTTCTTTCTGGAGCGTGCATTGCGTCGTGTCATTGATCAGGCTGTGGAGGAGCAGGAGCGGGAAGATGAGGAAGTCGCAATGCTGGATGAATTCCCAGGGGGGGCTACTCTATCTGAGACAAGTCAACAACAGGAGTCTGATGAGGAGTCAGAGGAGGATGGTGCCGGGGCGGATGAGCAGGAGCAAGAAGAGCATGCTTTAAACCTTTCTGGGATCCCTGTTGTGCGAGGATGGGGAGAGGAGAATGAAGAGGACGACATTATCCTGGATGATGAGCAGGAGCCAGGCCACCACACCGCTTCCACTTTAGTGCAAATGGGGGCCTTCATGCTCCAGTGTTTTAATAGGGACCCCCGTATAAAAAGCATGAGGGTCAAGGACCAGTACTGGGTGGCAACGTACTTAGACCCCCGGTACAAACACAAAATGGCGGAAATGTTACCGCCGTCGCAGAGGGCTGTCAGAATGCAGCACTTCCAGGCCTTGCTTCGAGAAATGCTGCATTCTGCTTTTGCGTGCGCTGGCAGAGGAGCAATTCCCACTCCCAGAGAAGGATTTGCGGGTACCAATCCAACAGCGCCTGCAAGAAGAGGCCGGTTTGAAGATGTGTTGGTGACTTCGGATATGAGGTCATTCTTTCAGCCGACCCATCGACAGGTGTCATCCGGATCCAGCATCAGGGAACGCCTAGACCGTCAGGTGTCCGACTACATTGGGTTAACGGCCGATGTGGACGCTCTGAGGAGTGATGAACCCCTAGACTACTGGGTGGGCAGGCTTGACCTCTGGCCAGAGCTTGCCCAATTTGCAATCGAACTGTTGGCTTGCCCCTCATCCAGTGTCCTGTCCGAAAGGACGTTCAGCGCAGCAGGGGGGATTGTGACCGATAAGCGTACTCGCCTAGCTCACCACAGTGTTAACTACCTCACATTTCTAAAAATGAATGAGGCATGGATCTCGGAGGAATTCAACACATGTGATCAGTAGACCATGTATATGTCTATAAACAATTTTTGGAATCAAGCACACAGACCTTCTTAATTCATTTGGCTCACTTCCCTGACCCAAAAAAGCACACCGTACTATATGCCCCTACCCTCCTCTTTGAAGAGGTTGAGCGGTGTCATATTTCTACTGGGGCTGCTTATTATGAGGGGTTCCCACCATCCCTGTGCTGTGCTGACTTCCTCCTGGGTGTTCTTATTATGAGGGGCTCCCACCATCCCTGTGCTGTGCTGACTTCCTCCTGGGGGTTCTTATTATGAGGGGATCACACCATCCCTGTGCTGTGCTGACTTCCTCCTGGGGCTGCTTACGGTGCTGCTGTCAGCGCTGTATGTCACGGAGCTGCTGTCAGCGCTGTATGTCACGGAGCTGCTGTCAGCGCTGTATGTCACGGAGCTGCTGTCAGCGCTGTATGTCACGGAGCTGCTGTCAGCGCTGTATGTCACGGAGCTGCTGTCAGCGCTGTATGTCACGGAGCTGCTGTCAGCGCTGTATGTCACGGAGCTGCTGTCAGCGCTGTATGTCACGGAGCTGCTGTCAGCGCTGTATGTCACGGAGCTGCTGTCAGCGCTGTATGTCACGGAGCTGCTGTCAGCGCTGTATGTCACGGTGCTGCTGTCAGCGCTGTATGTCACGGAGCTGCTGTCAGCGCTGTATGTCACGGAGCTGCTGTCAGTGCTGTATGTCACGGAGCTGCTGTCAGCGCTGTATGTCACGGAGCTGCTGTCAGCGCTGTATGTCACGGAGCTGCTGTCAGCGCTGTATGTCACGGTGCTGCTGTCAGCGCTGTATGTCACGGAGCTGCTGTCAGCGCTGTATGTCACGGAGCTGCTGTCAGCGCTGTATGTCACGGAGCTGCTGTCAGCGCTGTATGTCACGGAGCTGCTGTCAGCGCTGTATGTCACGGAGCTGCTGTCAGCGCTGTATGTCACGGAGCTGCTGTCAGCGCTGTATGTCACGGAGCTGCTGTCAGCGCTGTATGTCACGGAGCTGCTGTCAGCGCTGTATGTCACGGAGCTGCTGTCAGCGCTGTATGTCACGGAGCTGCTGTCAGCGCTGTATGTCACGGAGCTGCTGTCAGCGCTGTATGTCACGGAGCTGCTGTCAGCGCTGTATGTCACGGTGCTGCTGTCAGCGCTGTATGTCACGGAGCTGCTGTCAGCGCTGTATGTCACGGAGCTGCTGTCAGTGCTGTATGTCACGGAGCTGCTGTCAGCGCTGTATGTCACGGAGCTGCTGTCAGCGCTGTATGTCACGGAGCTGCTGTCAGCGCTGTATGTCACGGTGCTGCTGTCAGCGCTGTATGTCACGGAGCTGCTGTCAGCGCTGTATGTCACGGAGCTGCTGTCAGCGCTGTATGTCACGGAGCTGCTGTCAGCGCTGTATGTCACGGAGCTGCTGTCAGCGCTGTATGTCACGGAGCTGCTGTCAGCGCTGTATGTCACGGTGCTGATGTCAGTGCTCTGTATTACGGTGCTGCTGTCAGTGCTCTGTATCTCCTGCACCCTCTTGTTTGCCTACCCTGGTCCCTGACCTTCCCTCTCCTCCATTGCCTTCATTAGCTCCATAGTCCTGAATTGTCAGAACAATTTCCCAAATAAAAAAAAAATGCTTGTAGTTATCGATCCCAAATTCACCTCATACATGTATTATGCTATTGTCCAGGTGGTGGGACTACGTGCTACCCCCTAATAATTACCCCGTGGCCGCAAATTCGACCTAAAGGTTTGCGAAATTCGCCTCCCATTGAAGTCAATGGAGCCCGCGGCGAACGGTCGTTTTCGCGAACGTTTGTGTCCGTTCGCGTTTCGCGTTCGCGAAACGTCCCGTCGGAAGTTCGTCCATCACTACTCCTAACACTACTGACTGCAAGCTCTATTATAAAAGATAGATCACTAGCTATATAGGTGAGGTGAATATAGCGGTGTAAACTGCGGTCAGGGCACGCAGACAACAACCACTACACAACAGCAAGATCGAAAATCGGCCGAAAACGATCGGTGTGTACTGTGTTGAAGGTACACAGAACACCCACTGCTTCAGACGCCAACACACTACACAAGGCCGCCGCGCTGGCGGCCTTATATAGTGTGGGGCGTGCACTACACAGCCTGAGCTATGATTGGCTACAGGCATCCTGCCTGTGGCCAATCATGGCTCTCCTCGCTGCTGGCGCTGCGATTGGCCAAGCATGCGGGGTCACAGTGCATGCTTGGCCAATCATGAGCCAGCAATGCACTGCGCCATCGCAGTGCATTGTGGGCCGTGAGCGCCACACGAATTTGGCGCGAACGGACCAAAATGTTCGGACTTCGCCGAACGGACGAACAGCCGATGTTCGAGTCGAACGTATGTTCGACTCGAACACGAAGCTCATCCCTAATCTTGGTATAGTACGCTTTGATTTGCATTTCTTATTGTCTGCTTGCTTCTGCTTTTCAGTTCGTTCTTTCAGGCATTGCTGTTTATCAGTGCTTTCTGTTGTCCATTCTGACCAGCCGACCGTTTTCAAACCATGTTTCGTCTACGTACTCGTCGTAGAGTTTGTGCTGTGCAGGTGCTTCGTGTTGGGGTTCTTACTTTGACACCAGCCCAGTCCATGAACAGGGAGGGGAGGCGTTTGTGGACCAAGAATTGGTTGCGCCAGCGTGACCAGTTCTCGCACATGCCTTTGCTCCGTGAGATCCAGGAGAATAATGCTGATGATTTCAGGAATTATCTCCGGATGACAGACCCCATTTTTCACCGTCTGCTGGCTTTGCTGACCCCTTATATCACCAGGCAGGATACCTGCATGCGGCAAGCCATCACTCCGGAGCAGAGGCTCATCGCCACGTTGCGCTACTTGGCGACAGGGAGAAGCCTTCAGGACCTCATGTTCTCTACAGGCATCTCCCCCCAGGCTCTGGAATCATTATTCCAGAGACCTGTTCTGCCATCATTCAGGTCCTGCAGAAGGACTATATGAAGGTAAGTTTTCTCCTTTAACATCACATTCTATGTATTTCATGATTGCTAATGTCTTGCATTTCTTTCCTCATTCCCTAATTACCATCATTGCAATATGCTCTAATTCATTTGCTCTGCCCCTTTGTCCTCAGGCATATTTGCCTCACTAACTTCCCCACCATGCTCTTCTTGGCCCATAAAACTATAGTCTAGTCACTTACCAATGTCTTTTGTCAGCTCCATAGTATTGCTTTCCCATAAACACCCCCTAAAATGTCTACAAATGTGATGTGTGTGCTTCAATTCATGCAGAGTGACATTTTTATTTTATTTTTTTGGTTGTGCCAAACTCATTAGTAAGCCCCCTCCCCCCCAACTGCTAGCTCAGCTGATAGCAATCCTCTATCTGCTGACTTTATCAAACCTAATACACACTATATCTACCTTTTGATGCTCACATTTATGGATGAATTCACCAAAGCATGTAGTGCAAGGGCCTGCCTCAATACTTTCAAATGCTATATTTTTTCCCCCTATTATTATCTTGATATGTAATAGCAGAATGTGAAAATGTGCTTCCATTTTGTTTTCTTTTTGGTATTATGACACTTATTACCTGTCCGGTGGGCTGCCAATAGTGTAAGTAAGGAGGGGCTTTCCAAAGTATCACACATTATTTAGGCATTCACCTCTCAATCAAGTGGAGAGGGTTACCTGTCCAAAACATCCCCCCCCTAATTTTTTAGCAAGGGCCCATCAGATGGGGGGGGGGGGGGGTGGGGGTGGAGGAGGGATGGGGGGGGTGATGACTCTGATAAGGGGACCTTATACTTTAGGCTTTAAATACTCAGTTCCAAAAATGTTATACTAATCTTGGCCAAAAATGTTTGTGTCTAATCTGCTTGCAATGTTGATTTTTAAAATGACTAATTTTTGTAGGGCTGCAACTAACGATTATTTTCATAATCAAATAGTTGGCCGATTATTGTTTCGATTAATCGAATAATCGGTTAATGACCTAAAAAAAGTAATTTTGCTGCAATTTGCATTTTTACATATTTTTTTGGCCAATTTGTTGTTGGGTAGATTAAAAAAAACACAAATTGCTTCAAAAACGCATTATTACATGCTTTTCTGCAGCTTCTCCATTGAAGTATTCTCCATTGAAGTATATTGAACCAAAAAAACAAAAATAGCACTTTTTGCGTTAAAAAAAAAGTCCTCGTCTTTTCCAAATACGCAGCAGCTGAAAAAAATCATGGATGTGAACGTGTCCCATAGGAAACCATGTAAATGAACTGTAGTGTTTCTGCAAAAAAGCACCAAAAACAGAGGCGTGACCCAGGCCCGATATGTTTAGTAACATAATGGGGTTAAAAAACTAAAATTAGTACAAAGAGCAAATAATCGCTACTGTAAGGGGTTAATTTTTTACTATGGGACAGTGAAAGTAATATTTACAGTAGCGATTTGCTCTTTTTGTACTATAAAAGGCTAATTTTAGTTTTTTGTTAACCCCATTATGTTAGTGGCCGATTATTCGATTATGAAAATAGTAATCGATTAATCTCATAATCGATTAGTTGTCGATTAATCGATTAGTTGTTTCAGCCCTAAATTTTTGGTCTTGTTTCACTCCACAGTGTCCTTCAACGCCACAGGAATGGCAGACTGTGGCCTCCCACTTTGCCAGTCGTTTGGACTTTCCAATTGTGGAGGAGCAATTGATGGGAAGCACGTCCGCATTGTCCCACCACCCAACTCGGGGTCGTACTATTATAATTATAAGGGGATTCATAGTATCGTGATATTGGCGGTGGTGTCTGCAACCTATGAGTTTTTGTATGTGGACGTGGGGCAAAATGGACGGATGGCGGATGGTGGAGTGTTCTCCCAGGCGGAGTTCTACTGGCGTCTCCAGAGTTTGCCCTGGCGAACCATCTGATGCGGCCTTTCCCGATGAGGACCCTCACCCCAGACCAGAGGATTTTTAATTTCCGCCTGTCCAGAGCCCGAAGAGTGGTGGAGAACACCTTTGGAATACTGGCCAGCCGGTTCAGCCTTTTTTTTAACGCCTATCCACATGGCGGAATACAAACTAAATCACATAGTGCTGGCACAATTTTCTAAAAAGACATTCTGCGAACTATGCGGTCTCAGTTATCCAACAAGAAGCAGACTTGCTGGAAAATGAGAACCTCATGGGCCTTGAACCTGCTCATCCTGGCTTGCCCCCCCAAAGCGCCCATGAGGTTAGAACCCAATACATGGACTACTTTGTGGGTAGGGGGGCCATTGATATGCCAGACAATGTCTGAGCGGCATTTTCAGAATACATTTTTCTTTGAAACTCCTTCATTTACTGCTTGGCTTGCTTTTAGGTGTCTCCTATGTAAATTTATGTTTTTTCTTGTTGTGCCTTTTTCACCAACAGTACATACCCAAGTTCTTAGCGAGATGAGGGGACAGTCTCTTCTTCAGATAAGCTTATTATGTTGTGTGTCTGCTACACACACACCTTGTTTTTGGTAACTAATGTATGTAGTGCATTACTGACCAAAATCGTGCTCATTTTCAGCACCATGGCAGGAAAATGGCATGATTGTGTGTGTTTTTTTTACTAAAGGCACTTCCATTATGCACTACAAGTGCACTGCAAAAGTACACCTGAAACTGCACTTGGAGTGCAAAGTGGAGTTACCTTTAGTAAATAACACCCATTCTCACCGCAAACAAAAATTTTACTCCAAATACATCTTTTGCGCAATGAAAAAGGAAGCTACACATTGTTGATAATTTAACTTTTTAATCCAAGCACATTCACATGTGCGTTTAGAAAAGGGTTTTACAACAAAGCAACAAATTGTGTGTATCAAAAACAGTCTTTCAGGTAATTTTTTTTACACTTTGTGTTTTTGTGTAAACAGGCATGCATCAAAGCGTAACATACAGAACACAGGAACTTGCAAAGTTCAACTTTGAAAAGTGAAGACTATATCAGACATGAGTATGTACAAACTGGGCTGATATTGCCTTCATCACATGGGGTGTCACCCCTGGAAAATCCAAATTTGGAAGATGCACACAGTGTGTCAACATGTGCTATCTCCCATCATGGGGATCAATGTACATGCTTTAGGGCTGCAACCCCTTCATCTCAGGCACTTTACACAAAACACGTACATTGATCCCCCATAATGGGAGATAGCGCATGTTTACACACTCTGTGCATCTTCCAAATTTGTAATTTTGATAAATACAACATTTTTTGTTTAAAATAGCAAAAATAAAACCCTATCTAGTTTTTTGTGTTTCACACTCTCCCCAAAACATTAATGATGTTCTTCATTTTATTTTTAACATCATTAATGTTTTGCTGTATATTTTCCAAATCCCGATTGCAACCCATTATCTCCCCAATTAGGATCTGGGCAGTTTCACTGGTAAAACGGGAATCTTCTTCCACATTACCTACAAAACAAAGAAAAAAAACACACCATGTAATAAAAATATGGTGACATACATTGATGAGCTTATCGGAAGCTGTGTTCTCCGACACTCACCTGTTGTGGTGAAAATTTGCCCAACCTCCACGATCTCTCCTTCCTCCTCCTCCTCCTGCTCCTGCTCCTCTGTTTCTGCTTTTGGAAGTTGGCCTTCTTTGGGAGGGGTGTGGTCCCTGGTGTCCTCATACTTGCCGAGTCTTCTCTCCGCTATGAGAATGTAAAATTTTTTTAATTAGCACACAGAGGGCAGAATTAGGAATATGAAACATTGCTTGGAAGTGTTGTACAATTGTTTTTTTTTGGCCGAGCTCCAAGGTGAGAACATTATTGTGGACACTTTGTTAAGCTGGAATAATTACCTGCAGAACGATGTTTCTTACGAACGAATGAAACCATGAACTTGAAAGTGGCTATTTTAAAATGCACAACATGAAATCAAAGCACGTGGAGCAGTATGCAAGCAAGAATAATCATATGAACACACGACAACTACTTACTTGATAGTTCGCTTGATCCTTCTGTACTGATCGTGCTCCCTCAGTTTCAGGTCTGACCAGCATTTTCTCAGTTGATCCTTGGATCGGCATACCCCAAAATTCTTATGAAGACTCTTCACAACTTTAGTCATGATCTTGGCCTTTCTGATATTTGGGTTTGGGTAAGGTCCATACTTCCCATCATAGTCGGTCCTGTTCAATATGTCCACCATCTCCAACATCTCTCCAAAACACATATTTGAGGCCTTAAATCTTCTCTTCCTGGATTGGGACGTTTCAGGATCCGGGCTTTCCTCACCCTCCTCCTCGTTAGTGGAACTGTGATTGCGCACCTGCGTTCTCTCCACCATGTGCTCCCCCCACTGCGCTGAAAGCGAAGGGGCAGGGAATAGTCTAGAAAGAACGTCAGGGGCGGGTGGAGTTTCACGCATGCGCACTGTATATAAAACGCAACACGAGTGTGTCGTCCGTACGATCTGGGAACAGAGTGAGGAGCTGATGCGACCATCGTGCAAACGAAGGTAAAATTTTGAACTTGGTACATCACTAGACTAGACTGCTTCTATCTAGGCCGATGTTGGGACAAGATTAGGAGGGTTTTTCATGGCATTATTAGTATTTTAGGGTTTGTTTTGTGTTGTGTCTTGCAGAGAAGATGGATCCATTTAAAAACCCCAATTTTATGGGTCTATTCCTGGAACTGTACAGGGAGATGCCCTGCCTGTGGCAGATCAACAACCAGTTTTATTACGACAGAAGAAAGAGGAATGCAGCGCTGGAGAAACTTCTTTCTTTGGTGCGGATCATGGTCCCCACCGCAGACATGGCCTATGTGACTAGGAAAATTGGTGTAATGAAGAGTACATATCTCAGGGAGAGAAAGAAGCACCTGGAGTCCTTGAGATCACGAGATCCAGATGCCGTTTATTACCCCAGGGTGGTTTACTTCCAGAGGCTGCATTTTCTGGAAGACCAGGGGGTACCCAGGCCACCACTCTCCAGTCTTCCTTCAAGGCTTCCTTCACCCCCAGCTGAGGCTTCCAACGTCCAACCTGGGCCTTCCAGGCAGCAACATGTGGTGGGGCCCAGCTTGAGACAGGTATTGCATTGTTGAACATATTTCTTGTGTTACATATAATGATGTTAACTAGATGTTCTTATTGATCAGTAAGTTGTGATTTAACAAAGTGGTTTACATATCAATAGACAGTAGTGAACAAAAATGATTGTGACGAGAATGAAAAATGCTGGGCTCAGAATGATAGTCTGTTCTATTTGGTAACATTCAATTTGCAAAAGTCATGAGCTAAAAATGGTGTGATTGGTGAGCAAAAAACTAACACTATGTCCCATTTTCATACACAGGAAGACCTCAGTTGGGGGGTGGCTGTGGCAAGTGGCAGCCAGGAGGTCGAACAACGCCCTCCTTCTCCTCCTCCTGCCACAACTACAGGAGCCCAGCCACAGCCTCGAAGGATGCCTGGTGGGAAGTGCCTAAGGAAGATGAGAGAGTGATGGCCTGGGTTCAGTCTGGTCGGAAAGAAGATGCAGCCTCTTGAAGAACCACATCCTGGGGACATAGATGGCATCTGATTTTCCTGATCTCTAGGACTTCTGGACCAGACTTCTCTCCCTGAGATATGTACTCCTCAGGCCACCAATTTTTATTTTTCTAATTAGTTCATGTCTGCCCTGGGGGCCAAAGGCTGCACCAAAGTAACAAGTTTCTCCAGCGCTGCCTTCCTCTTTTTAGTTTATTGAGACCTAAATAAAGGTTTTTTTTGTTTGAAGAAATACTTGGGTATGTTTTCCTTCCAAAAGGCCAGTTTATTTGTGAGCAGGCAGGTACATTTCAAAAATATGTAGAAACAGAACGAAACTCTGGATAGCCACACTCCGGATTGTGTAAAAATTAGATGCCTTTATTTCTTCAAAATGCAAGTGCAAAACTTCATTGAACAAAACGTCACAGCAAAAAGGGAACAAAAAAGGATTTTTGAATAAAATAGCTAACGCGTTTCACGCTACAAACAGCGCTTACTCATAGCTAGCTTATGTTCTGAATAACAAACAAATATATACTGTTCATGTATAAGCACACCACAGTGAAATCAGAGGTAAAACCATGACAGCATGTATTATTATCACCTTTACACCAATATATTTATATACACACATTTATACACGCCTATATACATATATACATTTTTCTTTTTATTTTCACACTTTGTTATTTTCACCTCTATATGTATATATATATATATATATATTTTTTTTTTTACATATTTATACTTTTCATCCAATCACGTTTCAACACACAGACATGTTCACCTTTTTTTCCCTTTTTTCCTTTCCCAGTTATTTTCACCAACTAACAACTGGGTGTGGAATGCATGTGTGGAGAATCTATGATGATAGCTTTATCAGCTGTCATGGTTTTACCTCTGATTTCACTGTGGTGTGCTTATACATGAACAGTATATATTTGTTTGTTATTCAGAACATAAGCTAGCTATGAGTAAGCGCTGTTTGTAGCGTGAAACGCGTTAGCCATTTTATTCAAAAATCCTTTTTTATTCCCTTTTTGCTGTGACGTTTTGTTCAATTAAGTTTTGCACTTGCATTTTGAAGAAATAAAGGCATCTAATTTTTACACAATCCGGAGTGCGGCTATCCAGAGTTTCGTTCTGTTTCTACACATTTGGCTTATACAATCAGCCTGCACCTGGAACCCCATTTGGAGAGCTAGCAGCCTGTCAGTGGTTTTGACTTGGAGCAGTGAAATCTTTGTTTGTTTTGTCGACATTTCAAAAATACAAAGTGAAATGAATAACAAGGGGTAACGACACTAAACAACCTCCTGTAGATTAAAAAAGAAAAAGAAAATATAAAAAATATAATAATGTTGTTGTGGTAAGTTGAAACCCAAAACACACCACAAAAAATGGAAAGATGAGCAAACTGTCAAAAAAGGAGATGTTTAGGAAAAAAAAAAAAATACAGCCAAAAAAGAATAAACAAAATATAAAATTGTGTAGATGTGACGAATTCAAAAATTGTATTGCTGAAATGAGAAAAAAGAGTCAGGAAATACGTTCGGGAGAAGTGTGTGTGACTGAGTATCAAAAGAAGTTCGTTCTTGCAGCATTGTAAAGAACAAGAGAACGCGCTTCATGAAAGAATTTTTAACATTGCAGCGTGACGAATGTGCTATATCGATTACGAGCAGTAGTTTTACCTGAGCGAGCGCTTCCGTGTTGGAATTTGATTGTGAGCATGCGTGGCACCTTGTCCGTCGGAGTAGGCTACACATGATTGGAGTATGTCCGATCGGAGCATTTTGTCGGAAAATATTTCCGGTAAGTTGGAAAAGTTGGTCTGACGGAAATTCAGACGGAAACAGTCCGATGCAGACCACACACAGTCGGAATATCTGACAAAACGCTCCAATCGGACACAAGTGTCTTCCCCAATTCCTTCCAAGTGCCTTCCTCAGTTCTGTCCAAGTGTCTTCCCCAATTCCCTCCAAGTGTCTTCCCCAATTCCCTCCAAGTGCCTACCTCAGTTCTGTCCATGTGCCTTCCTCAGTTCTGTCCAAGTATCTTCCCCAATTCCCTCCAAGTGCCTTCCTCAGCTCTGTCCATGTGCCTTCCTCAGTTCTTCCCCAGTTCCTTCCAAGTGCCTTCCTCAGTTCTGCCCGTGTCTTCCCCAATTCCCTCCAAGTGTCTTCCCCAATTCCCTCCAAGTGCCTTCCTCAGTTCTGTCCAAGTGTCTTCCCCAATTCTTTCCAAGTGTCTTCCCCAATTCCCTCCAAGTGCCTTCCTCAGTTCTGTCCATGTGCCTTTCTCAGTTCTGTCCAAGTGTCTTCCCCAATTCCTTAAATTTAGAATAGCTTCACAATTCACAAAGACCGTCATCTCATGCATATATAGTAAAGGCAAAGCCATATACAACACTCAAGTTACCACAGGCTTGCCTACATAAATATCCCCCAAACCCCCAACCCGCCACCCAACCCAACCCCCACCTCGAACACACGCTGCTAGCCCCAATCACCTCAATCATAGTTGGCTGGTTGGGAGATGATGGACGCCATCGGGGCCAAGAGAAAGGGAGAGGGGGCGCACCCAGAGGCGGTGGATACTAGATCTATCCCTCAACAACCCCCCTCAGAGGATAACCCATATCACTCAACCAGGGGTTCCATAGCGCCCTGAATTTCTTTAAATTATTTTGCTTTATAAACATCGCTCGTTCACACTAAATTGTGGAGTTAATTGCATTTGCCCATGATTCTAGTACAGGGGGGTTTTTAGCTTGCCAGTTTATTGCTATTAGCCGCCTAGCCTGATACAGGTACCTTAGTATAGACGTCCTTGTTAGGGGGGGAATTCTACCCTCCTCTAGAATCCCCAGTAAGCAGATCTTGGCTTCTGGTTTCAAAGTAGTCTTAAAGATCCTGTTTATTCTATGTACAATTTCTTTTCAGTACCTGTACAGTTTTGGGCATTTCCGCACCATATGGAGGAGATCACCTGATGCCCCACATCTGGGGCAATCATCCCTGGGTTTCCTACCTATTTTCCACATCTTTTGGGGGGTATAGCATGCCCTATGAATAAGAAACAAATGAGACACTCGCTGTGATGGAGATATATACACCAGACTCCCCTGTTCAAGTGTCTCATCCCGTTGCTCCTGAGTTATCGGCCCTACGTCCCCCTCCCATCCCCGCCTGCTCTTATAGGGCCCCCCCCTCTTCAAAATTTTGTCCCTAAGTTTTATATATAGCCTAGAGATCTGGCCTTTTGCTTGTCTTCGGTCGATAAGTCCCTGGACCAAGGGGGTTTCCGTCCTCTCAATAACTAATGACCCGTACTGTGCTTGAATTCCATGCCTCAATTGCAGATATTTATAAAACGTCTTGTTAGAAATACTAAATTCCTGCCTGAGATCTTCAAAGGATTTCATAAGGTTCCCTTCATATAATTGCACTAGCCTACCAATCCCCTGCCTTTCCCATTCCAAAGATCTATCTATACTATTTAATTCAGCCAGGTTTCCATTATACCATAAAGGGGTATAATCGGTCACTCCCACATATCCCATGAGTTGCTTCACAGTCTGCCACACCTTCCTCGCTAATACATTGGTAGGGCACCTATGGGCGAACGAATTGGCTTCCAAAACTTCAACCAATGATTTATGAGGTGCATTGTCAATCATCAGTTTATGGCTTTGGCACCCTCCGCTTTGGAGCCCAGCCCCAGCTAAATGCTGGAGCTGGGCTGTCAAAAAATATAATCTCGGGTGTGGTATCGCCACTCCTCCTCTCCCAACGGGGAGCTGCATTGTCTGCAACCTGATCCGAGCTTGCCCCTTCTTCCAAATTAGATCACGAAATAGCGATTCCAATTTCTTGAAACACTTCTGGTTGATCCAAACTGGAGAGTTGTGCAAGATATATAAAATTTGTGGCTGCCAGATCATTTTAATTAAATTGCAGCACCCCGCCACGGAGAGAGGGAGGCAACACCAGTTATTAACCTTCTGTTTCAGTTTCATCAATAATAGTACTAAGTTCTCCTTGACATATTGGTTTACTTCTCCAGTGATCCAGACACCCAGGTACTTCAGCTTAGACACCACCTCTAGACACATAATTATAGGCGGTAATAAATCCCTGGGTCTGGTCAACGGCAGGAGGGCTGATTTGCTCCAGTTGATTACTAGGCCCGATTGTTGCCCAAACTCCCCCATCATCTACACTACATTATTCAAGGTAGAGTTCATATCCCCGATAAAGAACAGAACATCGTCGGCAAACAAGGCAATTTTGTCTTCCCCCAATCCACGTTGGAATCCCTGGATGTCCGGACGCGATCTCGTCAGGACAGCCAGGGGTTCCATAGCCAGTACGAACAGGAGGGGAGACAGCGGGCATCCCTGTCTCGTCCCCCTCTCCAACTGGAACACTTCAGAGAATACAATTCCCATTTTAATCTTTGCCCTGGGTCTATTATACAGTAATTTTACCCATCGAATGAATAAAGGGCCAAAACCAAAACGCTCCAGCACTCCCCATAAATAGGGATGGCCGAACTGTTCGCCCGGCGGTCGGTTCGTGGCGAATTTCGGCTGTTCGCAGTCTGCCCGTTCGGCAGACTATTGCCGCTGTTCGCCCGGCGGACTTACGTGTTCACTGTGTAAAAGAACTTTGACCTATGATGACACATCCATCATGTGGTACAGGACAGCCAATTGAGACATTACAGCACATGGACACTTGGACATTCCCCCTAACTTATAAATAGACCCGATCCGGCGGCCATTTTACATTCTTTCGTATGTCACTATAGGGAGAGGTTGCTGTGTGGAGCAGGGAGAGACTGCAGTGACCCAAATCGCTAGCTATTAGGTCCACAAAAGTTCTTTTAAGGACTAGTATGGTATAGGTGTAGTTCAGCAGGGACAGTTAGTTTAATCATTAGCTGTTACTATTAGGTCCACAAAAGTCCTTTTCAGGACTGGTATGGTAAAGTAGTACAGGATATAGTTTTGAGTGCTATTCAAGTTATTGTTGCAGCAGCCTGTGTTTTGTCAGTTTAAATAGGGACAGGCAGGAAGCTATGTGTGGCAGTGAGAGACAGTCAGTTTAATCAGTAGCTGTTACTATTAGGTCCACAAAGGTTCATTTCAGGACTGGTATGGTAATAGGCTTGTACACGTATAATATTCTTTCTTCCAAAGATAGAAAGAATATTATTCTTGACTGCTGCCCTTCTGCTGCAGTAGTCCTTTATGAGTGTAGGGTAGGGATGAGCCGAACACCCCCCGGTTCGGTTTGCACCAGAACTTGCGAACGACCCCCGCGTTCGGTACGAACGTTAGAACCCCATTGAAGTCTATGGGACTCGAACGTTCGAATTGGAAAGTGCTAATTTTAACGGCTAATATGCAAGATAGTGTCCTAAAAAGGGTTTGGGGACCTGCCTCCTGCCTCAGGGGACATGGGTCACTGCAAAAAAAAGTTTTAAAAACTGCCGTTTTGGCGGGAGCACTGATTTTAATGACGATTAAAGTGAAAAAAAAAAAGTGAAATATTCCTTTAAATATGGTGCCTGGGGGGTGTCTGTAGTATGCCTGTGAAGTGCCACGTGTTTCCCATGTTTAGAACAGTCCCTGCACAAAATGACATTAAACGGAAATAACACCATTTAAAACTGCTTGCGGTTTTAATGTTATATCTGGTTCCTGCAATATGGTTGAAAATCATTGAGAAACATGGCATGGGTAGCCCTCCCTGCCCATTACCAGCCTATTTGGGTCTTGTACGCATATTAAGGGGAACCCCGTACCCATATTAAAAAAAGGAAATGCGTGTGGCCCCCAGGCCCTATATACTCAGAACAGCAGTATACAGGCGGTGCAAACAAGACAGGGACTGTGTAGGTTTGTTGTGTTAAGTTGAATCTGTTTGTCATTTTCAACCGGTACATTTTTAAAGTGTAGCTCCAGTCAAAAAATCTTTAAGCTTTTTGGAAAACATAGGGAAGGGTTATCACCCCTGTATAATTTGTTTTGTCGTCCATCTTTTTTCATCTCACTTGCTGCTGTCTCCTTGCGTTTGCAAGTAGGAGATGTTTGTAAGTTGGATGTTTGAAAGTAGGGGCCTGCCCTATATTATAGCGGTATGTACTGGGTACAGAGCACGCAGACAGCACGCACAAGCTCCTAACACTACTGACTGCAAGCTCTATTATTAACCACTTGTTAGCCCAATGTTTGCATAAAGTGAAAGATGAAGTTATGCTGAGTAAATAGATATCAAACATGTCACTCTTCAAAATTGCACATGCCCGTGGAATGGCGCCAAACGTCGCTACTTAAAAAATCCCCATAGGCGACGCTTTAATTTTTTGTTTACTGGTTTCATGTTTTGAGTTGCAGAGGAGGTCTAGGACTAGAATTATTGCTCTCGCTCTAACATTCTCGGCGATACCTCACATGTGTGGCACATGCGAGCACATGGGGACATGGGCGCTTTAATTTTAATTTTATTTTTTTATTGTTCATTTTACTTTATTTATGTTAGTTTGACATTTTTTTCCCCAAAAATATATTTTTGATCACTTTTATTCCTATTACAAGAAATGTAAACATCCCTTGTAATAGGAATATGGGGTGACAGGTCCTCTTTACAGTGAAATCTGGGGGGTCAATATGACCCCACATCTCACCTCTAGGCTGGGAAGCCTGAAATAAAAAATAAAAAAAAGATTCTGGCTTTGATCGTACTGGCGAGTTGGTAGAAGCACCGGAGGGCGGTGAGGGGTGGGGGGCGTCTATGGCTGGGTATTTCAGGGTATCACCGAGTATGGCTGGGTATCTCTGAGTATGGCTGGGTATGGCAATTTATGGCAGGGTATTACAGAGTATTGGCGGGGTACTACAGAGTAATAGCAGGGTACTGCAGAGTATTGGGGGGTACTACAGAGTAATGGCAGGGTACTGCAGAGTATTGGGGGTACTGCAGAGTAATGGCAGGGTACTGCACTGCAGAGTAATGGCAGGGTACTGCAGAGTATTGGGGGTACTGCAGAGTAATGGCAGGGTACTGCAGAGTATTGGGGTACTGCAGAGTAATGGCAGGGTACTGCACTGCAGAGTAATGGCAGGGTACTGCAGAGTATTGGGGGTACTGCAGAGTAATGGCGGGTACTGCAGAGTATTGGGGGGTACTGCAGAGTAATGGGGGTTACTGCAGAGTAATGGGGGGTACTGCAGAGTAATGGCAGGGTACTGCACTGCAGAGTAATGGCAGGGTACTGCACTGCAGAGTAATGGCGGGGTACTGCAGAGTAATGGCAGGGTACTGCAGAGTATGCACTGGTATTGCAGAGTATTGGCAGGGAATTGAGGGGTTAAATTCGGTGAGCAGCGATGTGGGCACTGCAGATGCAGCCCACATCGCTGCTGACACCGATCTCTTTCCCCTCCGCTGTACCGATCGGTACAGAGAGGGGAGGGAGGAACAGGCGTCATAACATGACGCCGGTTTGTTTCCAAGTGATCACTCCGTCATTTGACGGAGCAATCACGTGGTAAACGGCCGCTATGAGCGGCCGTTTACCGTGATCCGTGATGCGACCCGGCGGTCACGGATGCTCTCGAGTGCGCACACCTCGGGGCACGCGAGAGCAGAATTCTGGGAGGCCGTTAATTAACGGCCTCTCAGAGTTAAACAACCGCCCTGAAGCCGTTAATCGGCAATGGGCAGTTGTTAAGTGGTTAAAGCTAGATCACTAGCTATATAGGTGAGGTGAATATAGTGGTGTATACTGCAGTCAGGGCACAGACAACAACCACTACACAGCAGCAAGATAGGAAATCAGCCAAAAACGATTGGTGTGTACTGTGTTGAAGGTACACAGAACACCCACTGCTTCAGATGCTAAGTAACACACTACACGAAGCCGCCTCAAAGGCGGCCTTATATAGTGTGGGGCGTGCACTACACAGCCTGAGCTATGATTGGCCACAGGCAGGATGCCTGTGGCCAATCATGGCTCTCCTCGCTGCCGGCGCTGCGATTGGCCAAGCATGCGGGGTCACAGTGCATGCTTGGCCAATCATGGGGCAGCAATGCACTGCGCCACCGCAGTGCATTGTGGTCCGCGCGCGCGTCACTCGAATTTTGACGTGAACGGCCCAAACGTTCGGAATTCGCCGAACGGCCGAACAGCCAATGTTCGAGTCGAACGTACGTTCGACTCGAACACGAAGCTCATCCCTAGTGTAGGGACTGAGGTACAGTCTGCTAATCACAACCTACTAGTTGCACAAAGTTTTTTATAAGGACTAGTAAGGTATAGCGTGCTACAGTATATAGGGTTGGGTGAGGTACAGTCTGCTAATCCTTAAGGACTGGTATAGGTCCACAATATATAGGGCTGACGTGCACTACTGCTGACTACTGCCCAATTCTGCAGCAGTCCTTTATCAGTATAGGGACTGAGGTACAGTCTGCTAATCACAACCTACTAGTTCCACAAAGGTCCTTATAAGGACTGGTAAGGTATAGTGTACTACAGTATATAGGGTTGAGTGAGGTACAGTCTGCTAATCCTTAAGGACTGGTATAGGTCCACAATATATAGGGTTGACGTGCACTACTGCTGACTGCTGCCCAATTCTGCAGCAGGCCTTTATCTGTATAGGGACTGAGGTACAGTCTGCTAATCACAACCTATTAGTTGCACAAAGGTCCTTCTAAGGACTGGTAAGGTATAGCTTACTACAGTATATAGGGTTGAGTGAAGTACAGTCTGCTAATCCTTAAGGACTGGTATAGGTCCACAATATATAGGGTTGAGGTGCACTACTGCTGACTGCTGCCCTTCTGCTGCAGTAGTCCTTTATGCGTATAGGGACTGAGGTACAGTCTGCTAATCACAACCTACTAGTTGCACAAAAGTCCTTCTAAGGACTGGTAATGTATAGTGTACTACAGTATATAGGGTTGAGTGAGGTACAGTCTGCAAATCCTTAAGGACTGGTATAGGTCCACAATATATAGGGTTGAGGTGCAGTACGGCTGACTGCTGCCCAATTCTGCAGCAGTCCTTTATCAGTATAGGGACTAAGGTACAGTCTGCTAATCACAACCTACAAGTTCCACAAAGGTCCTTATAAGGACTGGTAAGGTATAGCATACTACAGTATATAGGGTTGAGTGAGGTACAGTCTGCTAATCCTTAAGGACTGGTATAGGTCCACAATATATAGGATTGACGTGCACTACTGCTGACTGCTGCCCTTCTGCTGCAGTAGTCCTTTATGAGTATAGGGACTGAGGTACAGTCTGCTAATCACAACCTACTAGTTGCACAAAAGTCCTTCTAAGGACTGGTAAGGTATAGTATACTACAGTATATAGGGTTGAGTGAGGTACAGTCTGCTAATCCTTAAGGACTGGTATAGGTCCACAATATATAGGGTTGAGGTGCACTACTGCTGACTGCTGCCCAATTCTGCAGCAGTCCTTTATCAGTATAGGGACTGAGGTACAGTCTGCTAATCACAACCTACTAGTTGCACAAAGGTCCTTATAAGGACTGGTAAGGTATAGCGTACTACAGTATATAGGGTTGAGTGAGGTACAGTCTGCTAATCCTTAAGGACTGGTATAGGTCCACAATATATAGGGTTGACGTGCACTACTGCTGACTGCTGCCCAATTCTGCAGCAGTCCTTTATCAGTATAGGGACTTTGGTACAGTCTGCTAATACCAACCTACTAGTTGCACAAAGGTCCTTCTAAGGACTGGTAAGGTATAGCGTACTACAGTATATAGGGTTGAGTGAGGTACAGTCTGCTAATCCTCAAGGACTGGTATAGGTCCACAATATATAGGGTTGAGGTGCACTACTGCTGACTGCTGCCCAATTCTGCAGCAGTCCTTTATCAGTATAGGGACTGAGGTACAGTCTGCTAATTACAACCTACTAGTTCCATAAAGGTCCTTATAAGGACTAGTAAGGTATAGCGTACTACAGTATATAGGGTTGAGTGAGGTACAGTCTGCTAATCCTTAAGGACTGGTATAGGTCCACAATATATAGGGTAGACGTACACTACTGCTGACTGCTGCCGAATTCTGCAGCAGTCCTTTATCAGTATAGGGACTGAGGTACAGTCTGCTAATCACAACCTACTAGTTCCACAAAGGTCCTTCTAAGGACTGGTAAGGTATAGCCTACTAGCGTATATAGGGTTGAGTGAGGTACAGTCTGCTAATCCTTAAGGACTGGTATAGGTCCACAATATATAGGGTTGACGTGCACTACTGCTGACTGCTGCCCAATTCTGCAGCAGTCCTTTATCAGTATAGGGACTGAGGTACAGTCTGCTAATCACAACCTACTAGTTCCACAAAGGTCCTTCTAAGGACTGGTAAGGTATAGCGTACTAGAGTATATAGGGTTGAGTGAGGTACAGTCTGCTAATCCTTAAGGACTGGTATAGGTCCACAATATATAGGGTTGACGTGTACTACTGCTGACTGCTGCCCAATTCTGCAGCAGTCCTTTATCAGTATAGGGACTGAGGTACAGTCTGCTAATCACAACCTACTAGTTCCACAAAGGTCCTTATAAGGACTGGTAAGGTATAGTGTACTACAGTATATAGGGTTGAGTGAGGTACAGTCTGCTAATCCTTAAGGACTGGTATAGGTCCACAATATATAGGGTTGACGTGCACTACTGCTGACTGCTGCCCAGTTCTGCAGCAGTCCTTTATCATTATAGGGACTGAGGTACAGTCTGCTAATCACAACCTACTAGTTCTGCAAAGGTCCTTCCAAGGACTGGTAAGGTATAGTGTACTACAGTATATAGGGTTGAGTGAGGTACAGCCTGCTAATCACAACCTACTAGTTGCACAAAGGTCCTTCTAAGGACTGGTAAGGTATAGCGTACTAGAGTATATAGGGTTGAGTGGGGTACAGTCTGCTAATCCTAAGGACTGGTATAGGTCCACAATATATAGGGTTGAGGTGCACTACTGCTGACTGCTGCCCTATTCTGCAGCAGTTCTTTATCAGTATAGGGACTGAGAGTTTTGTCACAGGGTCATTTAAAAAATGACAGGCAGAGAAAGAGGCAGGCCCTTCTGCAGGGGTGGTAGGGGTAGGGCAGGAGCAACAGGCTTGAGCCAAAGTGGGAAATTGCAGAAGGTGCGTGAGATTACGTCAAAGGAAGCACCAGAATTGGTTGAGTGGCTCACTCAACCTTACTCTTCTGCACCCTCCTCATCCTCTCGATCTGCACCCTCTTCTTCACTCTCTGCTATGTGCACCCCCAAAGACACTACCACCAACAACACCACCACCACCACATACCTTCCGCTTGAGTCACAGGAATTATTTTCCGATCCATATCAAGACATTTCTGATGTGCAGCCACTCTTGGCATTGGATCAGGAAGAGGAGGTAGCAACAACCGCCACTCAGCAGTCTGATGACAGTACCCAGATCAGCCCAAGGAGGAGGTTGGTCCCCGCTGTTGCTGCCTACTCCGAGATCTCTAATTATAGCAGTGGGGAAGGTGACATCGATGATGACGTGTCTAGTGATGTCACGTGGGCGCCCACAAGAGAGGAAGAGGAGGGGAGTTCAGAGGGAGATATGGACCAGCAGATAGGGAGGAGAAGCAGGCGGAACTTAGATTGCACAGGAGGGACAAAGCAGACTGCTAATGTATCAGGAGCGAGGTATCAACCATGTACGGTCACATCTGGCACTCCCAGGATGCCGGCACATGGCTCTGCAGTGTGGGCTTTTTTTAATGTGTCAGCTGCTGACAATAGTGTTGCCATCTGCAATCTTTGCAATCAACGCATTAGTCGCGGTAAGCCCGACACTCACCTAGGGACGACCGCCTTAAGAAGGCACATGAGCTGCCATCACCGAGCCCAGTGGGAGCAATGGAACACACAAAGCCACACTCCAGGCTCTCACCGTCCAGCCTCGTCTTCTACTTCTCCTTCTCCTCTCTCCTCACAATTGTCCTCCACTCCACTTTCCATCACGCCAAGCTCACGTTTTTTCTGAAAAAAGGCAGGCTTCCTTGGGCCTAATGTTCGAGCGTAAAGAAATTATGACACCGGATAACCCTCTTGCCCAACGGTTGACGGCTGGCTTCAGAACTGATAGCCCACCAACTACTGCCATATAAACTGGTGGACTCGGAGGCCTTTTGAAAATTTGTGGCTATTGGAACACCACAATGGAAGGTCCCAGGAAGGAAGTATTTCTCAGAGAAGGGCATCCCAGAGCTATATGGCCATGTTTAGCAGCAAGTGAATGTATCTCTGGCACACAGTGTCGGTGCCAAGATACATCTGACCACAGACACGTGGTCTAGCAAACACGGGCAGGGAAGGTATATCACTTTTACTGCCCACTGGGTGAACCTTCTGACGGCCGTCAAGCATGTAACCCGTGGCACCCATGTAGATTTGGTTTTACTTCCACGGATTGCATGCAGGCCTGGCTCTTCTTCTCCTCCTCCTCCTACTCCATCCTCCTCCCTCTCCTCCTTGGCTGACTCCTCCTTTTCCGCTGCTAGCGTCTCTTCCACTGCGCCGCCCAAGCTCCCCAGAACCTATTCGACATGCCAGGTGAGACGTTGCCATGCCGTGCTGCGTCTGTTGTGCCTGGAAGCCAAGAGCCACACTGGCCCGGCACTCCTTTTAGCTTTGCGTTCACAGGCAGATCAGTGGCTAACACCGCTCAATTTGACAGTTGGTAAAGTGGTGTGTGACAATGGTGCAAATCTGCTTAGCGCATTGAAACAGGGCAAAATCACGCACATGCATGGCACACATCTTAAACTTGGTCGTGCAGCGATTCCTTGTCAAATACCCTGGGGTCCAGGACATCTTGCGGCAGGCAAGGAAAATCTCGGCCCATTTCAGAAGATCTTACACGGCCATGGCTCGCCTTGCTGACATTCAGCGGCAACACAATCTGCCGGTCAGACGTCTTATTTGCGATTGCCCGACGCGATGGAACTCAACCTTCTATATGCTTGATAGGCTGCTCCAGCAGAAACGTGCAGTTAACGTCTACCTGTATGAACTCTGCCGCAGAACAGGTTCTGGGGAGCTGTTTTTTTTTTCACCACACCAGTGGCTGCTCATGCGCGACGCATGCAGACTTCTGCGGCCATTTGAGGAGATCACCAAACTGGTCAGTCACAGCCATGGCGCCATCAGTGACATGGTACCTTATGCCTTCTTTATGGAGCGTGCATTGCGTCGTGTCATTGATCAAGCTGTGGAGGAGCAGGAGCGGGAAGATGAGGAAGGCGCAATGCTGGATGAATTCCCAGGGGGGCTACTCTATCGGAGACAAGTCCAATCTAACAGCGCCTGCAAGAAGAGGCCGGTTTGAAGATGTGTTGGTGACTTCTGATATGAGGTCATTCTTTCAGCTGACCCATCGACAGGTGTCATCCGGATCCAGCATCAGGGAACGCCTAGACCGCCAGGTGTCCGACTACATCAGGTTAATGGCCGATATGGATGCTCTGAGGAGTGATGAACCCCTGGACTACTGGGTGGGCAGGCTTGACCTCTGGCCAGAGCTTGCCCAATTTGCAATCGAACTGTTGGCTTGCCCCTCGTCCAGTGTCCTGTCCAAAAGGACGTTCAGGGCAGCAGGGGGGATCGTGACCGATAAGCGTACTCGCCTAGCTCACGACAGTGTTAACTACCTCACATTTCTAAAAATGAATGAGGCATGGATCTCGGAGGAATTCAACACATGTGACCAGTAGACCATGTATATGTCTATAAACAATTTTTTTAATCGAGCACACAGACCTTCTTTCTTAATTTGGCTAAATTCCTTGTCCAAAAAAAGCACAACGTACTATATGCCCGTACCCTCCTGTTTGAAGAGGTTGAGCGGTGTCATATTTTTGGGGCCCAGCAGCAAGTTGCTGGTATCAGTGCTGCTGTTAGTGCTCTCTATCTCGGTGCTGGTGTCAGTGCACTCTATCACGGTGCAGGTGTCAGTGCTGTATATCACGGCGCTGGTGCTGGTGATCATCTCCTGCACCCTCTTCTTTGCCTACCCTGACCTTCCCTCGCCTCCATTGTCTCAAGAGTCCTGAATTGTCAGAATTTTACATATAAAAAAAGAATGCTTGTAGTTGTCGATCCCAGATTTACCTCATACATGTGTTATGTCACGGTGCTGGTGTCGGATCACTCTATCATGATGCAGGTGTCAGTGCTGTATATCACGGTGCTGGTGCTGGTGATCATCTCCTGGACCCTCTTCTTTGCCTACCCTGACCTTCCCTCGCCTCCATTGTCTCAAGAGTCCTGAATTGTCAGAATTTAACATATAAAAAAAGAATGCTTGTAGTTGTCGATCCCAGATTCCCCTCATACATTTGTTATGTCACGGTGCTGGTGTCAGATCACTCTATCACGGTGCAGGTGTCAGTGCTGTATATCACGGTGCTGGTGCTGGTGATCATCTCCTGCACCCTCTTCTTTGCCTACCCTGACCTTCCCTCGCCTCCATTGTCTCAAGAGTCCTGAATTGTCAGAATTTCACATATAAAAAAAAAATGCTTGTAATTATCGATCCCAGATTCACCTCATACATGTGTTATGTCATTGGCCATGTGGTGGGACTATGTGTGCACAGCTAGTAATTATTTTGTGGCTGCAAATATGACCTGTAGGTTTGTAAAGTTCACCATCCCTGTGCTATGCTGACTTCCTCCTGGGGCTGTACCTCTGCTGTGCATATTATGAGGGGCTCCCACCATCCCTGTGCTATGCTGACTTCCTCCTGGGGCGGCTTATTATGAGGGGCTCCCACCATCCCTGTGCTGTGCTGACTTCCTCCTGGGGCTGTACCTCTGCTGTGCATATTATGAGGGGCTCCCACCATCCCTGTGCTATGCTGACTTCCTCCTGGGGCTGCTTATTATGAGGGGCTCCCACCATCCCTGTGCTGCGCTGACTTCCTCCTGGGGCTGTACCTCTGCTGTGCATATTATGAGGGGCTCCCACCATCCCTGTGCTATGCTCATTATGAGGGGCTCCCACCATCCCTGTGCTATGCTCATTATGAGGGGCTCCCACCATCCCTGTGCTATGCTCATTATGAGGGGCTCCCACCATCCCTGTGCTATGCTGACTTCCTCCTGGGGCTGTACCTCTGCTGTGCATATTATGAGGGGCTCCCACCATCCCTGTACTATGCTCATTATGAGGGGCTTCCACCATCCCTGTGCTGTGCTGACTTCCTCCTGGGGCTGCTTATTATGAGGGGCTCCCACCATCCCTGTGCTATGCTGACTTACTCCTGGGGCTGTACCTCTGCTCATTATGAGGGGCTCCCACCATCCCTGTGCTATGCTCATTATGAGGGGCTCCCACCATCCCTGTGCTATGCTGACTTACTCCTGGGGCTGCTTACGGTGCAGGTGTCAGTGCTGTATATCATGGTGCTGGTATCAGTGCTGTATATCACGGTGCTGGTGTCAGTGCTTTATGTCACGCTGCTGATGTCAGTGCTCTCTATCACGGTGCTGGTGTCAGATCACTCTATCACGGTACAGGTGTCATTGCTTTATGTCACGCTGCTGATGTCAGTGCTCTCTATCAGGGAGCTGGTGTCAGATCACTCTATCACGGTGCAGGTGTCATTGCTGTATGTCACGCTGCTGATGTCAGTGCTCTCTATCACGGTGCTGGTGTCAGATCACTCTATCACGGTGCAGGTGTCATTGCTGTATGTCACGCTGCTGGTGATCATCTCCTGCACCCTCTTCTTTGCCTACCCTGACCTTCCCTCTCCTCCATTGCCGTCATGTGCTCCACAGTCCTGAATTGTCAGAATTTCATATATAAAAAAAGAATGCTTGTAGTTGTCGACCCCAGATTCACCTCATACATGTGTTATGTCATTGGCCATGTGGTGGGACTATGTTTGCACAACTAGTAATTATTTTGTGGCTGCAAATTTGACCTGTAGGTTTGCAAAGTTCGCCTCCCATTGAAGTCAATGGGGCCCACCGCGAACGTTGCGGTTCGCAAACTATTGGCCGCGTTCGCGGTCTGCTTTCGCGAAACGTCCCGTCGGAAGTTCGTCCATCACTACCCATAAATAACCCCATTCCAGGCTGTCAAAGGCCTTAGTGGCATCTAGAGCTAATATAGCTCCAGGTCCATCGTTGTCCCTGGGTGTTTGTATGTTAAGAAAAACTCTCCTAATATTGGTGCTGGTTGACCTGCCCGGGATAAACCCAGACTGGTCTGGTTGTATTAGTTTATGGATACAGTTATTTAGACGGGTCGCTAGGACTTTAGCTAGTATTTTAACATCGGAGCATAACGAAGATATTGGCCGATATGATGAAACTTCCTGTTGGTCCTTACCCTCCTTAAGTATTAAAGTGATATTGGCCTCCAGCATGGAAGCAGGAAGTTCACCCACTTCCAATGCATGGTTTAGCGTTTCCAGGAGTTCCAGCAGCAGCACTTTGCCATAACGTTTATAAACTTCTATTGGTAACCCATCTGGGCCTGGGGATTTATAGTTGGGCATTTCAGCCACTGCATTTTTTAACTCTTCTAGCGTAAGTGGTAATTCAAGGCTCATTTTGTCATGTTCTGATAGAGTTGGGATTGTTGCTTGATGTAAGAAATCAATAGGCTGGCCCTGTGTAGCTGATTTATATAAATTTTTATAATAGTCGCCAAGTACCTTCATAATCGCCGAAGGGCTGGAGACAAGGTCACCGTTCGGCATTTTAATCGCTTGTATCGCTGTAGAGGAGCTATTAGTTTGGACTAGAAGGGAAAGGGCATGACCCACCCTCTCCCCCTCGCCAAAATAATGTTGGCGTTGGAATATACGTCTATTCTCTGCCTTCTTCAAAAGTGCCATTTTATATACTTGTTGGCTATCCAACCATACCTTCTGCCTATCGAACGATGGATCCTCTATATACGCTCTCTCCGCCTGAGTGACATCATTTCTTATTACACTCTCCTGTTCTCAGGTTTCCCTCTTGATTGTCGCAATTTGCTGTATTAGTATACCTCTAATATAGGCTTTTAAGGAGTCCCAAACCATTCCAGATGCCGCTGAGCCCCTATTGATTTGGAGGAATTCCCTAATCCTGTCCACCAGGTAGCTAGATCCACCAATCAATTCCAGCCAGCCAGGGTTTACCCTCCACTCCCCGGGGCCCATTCTATCTCCCATACTCACCGTAATAGACAGGGGGGAGTGGTCTGAGATCCCCCTTACACCATACTCTATATCCTGTAACAGCCCCGATGTCTCCTTGTTCCCAAGGACCATATCTATTCTTGATAGAGTGTGATGAGTATTAGAGAGGCAGGAATACTGTCTCTCCTGGGGGTGTTGCATTTGCCAAAGGTCACTCAGTCCTATTTCTGATAAGATTCCCTGTAATCGACCTATTCTATTCCCATCCAGACAAGGGAATCTATCCAAACTCCTATCTAATGTTTCATTAAAATCCCCTAATATTACCCACGGGACACCTAATTTATCCAGGCTAAACACGAATAATTTATACATGACCTCCAGCTTAAAAGGAGGAGGTATGTAAATATTGGCTAGGATATAATGTTGCCTGCCAATCAGGCAATACAGGAAGACAAACCTACCCTCCTCATCAATAGAGGACTCCTTGCATAAAAAATCCGTTCCCCTCCTTACTAAGACACTCACTCCCCAAGAGTACGAAGAATGGAAAGAATTATAATATGCCTGAAATTTCCGATTATTTAACTGTGAAGCTGTGTTTGGAGTGAGATGAGTCTCCTGTAAAAAAAGTAAGCCAGGTCCCCTTCCCTCTGTTTCTAGCATAACCGCCGCTCTCTTGTTTGGGTCTCCAAAATTCCTCATGTTCCATGAGATAATGCTCACTCTACTCATTGATGTCAATAATTGCTAGACCAAGAATAATAGAGGGCGGGAGGGAGAAGGCAGCCCCCTGCCCCGGAGACACCCCCACCACACCCCCCCACACCCCCCCATGTCCACCACTCCCCCAATACATACAGCGCGTGTTCACAGACCCACCCATCCTCCCCTCCCACCCCCCCCCCCACCTATACCCATCAGGACATCCCCTAGGAGTCTCTATTGTGGCCCTCTTATTCATACACACAGATCCCAAGGCGCCCATCCCCACTTCCCCCACCCCCCCTATTTGCCTAGAAACCTAGAGACCCAGCCTCCCTAATTTAGTTTCTCTCTTCTCCAATTCCTTCCAAGTGCCTTCCTCAGTTCTGTCCAAGTGTCTTCCCCAATTCCCTCCAAGTGTCTTCCCCAATTCCCTCCAAGTGCCTTCCTCAGTTCTGTCCAAGTGTCTTCCCCAATTCCCTCCAAGTGTCTTCCCCAATTCCCTCCAAGTGCTTTCTTCAGTTCTGTCCAAGTGTCTTCCCCAATTCCCTCCAAGTGCCTTCCTCAATTCTGTCCATGTGTCTTCCTCAGTTCTGTCCAAGTGTCTTCCTCAGTTCCATCCAAATGTCTTTCCCAATTCCCTCCAAGTGTCTTCCCCAATTCCCTCCAGGTGTCTTCCTCAGTTTTGTCCAAGTGTCTTCCCCAATTCCATCCAAATGCCTTCATCAGTTCTGTCCATGTGCCTTCCCCAATTCCATTCAAATGCCTTCCTCAGTTCTGTCCATGTGCCTTCCTCAGTTCTGTCCAAGTGTCTTCCCCAATTCCCTCCAAGAACCTTCCTCAGTTCTGTCCATGTGCCTTCCTCAGTTCTGTCTAAGCGTCTTCCCCAATTCCTTCCAAGTGCCTTCCTCAGTTCTGACCATGTGCCTTCCTCAGTTCTGTCCAAGTGTCTTCCCCAATTCCCTCCAAGTGCCTTCCTCAGTTCTGTCCATGCGCCTTCCCCAGTTCTTCCCCAATTCCCTCCAAGTGTCTTCCCCAATTCCCTCCAAGTGCCTTCCTCAGTTCTGACCATGTGCCTTCCTCAGTTCTGTCCAAGTGTCTTCCCCAATTCCCTCCAAGTGCCTTCCTCAGTTCTGTCCATGCGCCTTCCCCAGTTCTTCCCCAATTCCTTCCAAGTGCCTTCCTCAGCTCTGTCCAAGTGTCTTCCCCAATTCGCTTCAAGTGTCTTCCCCAATTCCCTCCAAGTGCCTTCCTCAGTTCTGTCCAAGTGTCTTCCCCAATTCCCTCCAAGTGTCTTCCCCAATTCACTCCAAGTGCCTTCCTCAGTTCTGCCCATGTGCCTTTCTCAGTTCTGTCCAAGTGTCTTCTTCCCCAATTCCTTCCAAGTTTCTTCCCCAATTCCCTCCAAGTGCCTTCCTCAGTTCTGTCCAAGTGTCTTCCCCAATTCCCTCCAAGTGTCTTCCCCAATTCCCTCCAAGTGTCTTCCCCAATTCCCTCCAAGTGCCTTCCTCAGTTCTCTCCAAGTGTCTTCCCCAATTCCCTCCAAGTGCCTTCCTCAATTCTGTCCATGTGTCTTCCTCAGTTCTGTCCAAGTGTCTTCTCCAATCCCCTCCAAGTGTTTTCCTCAGTTCCATCCAAATGTCTTCCCCACTTCCCTCCAAGTGTCTTCCCCATTTCCCTCCAGGTGTCTTCCTCAGTTCTGTTCAAGTGTCTTCCCCAATTCCATCCAAATGCCTTCCTCAGTTCTGTCTACGTGCCTTCTCCAATTCCATCCAAATGCCTTCCTCAGTTCTGTCCATGTGCCTTCCTCAGTTCTGTCCAAGTGTCTTACCAAATTCCCTCTAAGTGTCTTCCCCAATCCCCTCCAAGTGTTTTCCTCAGTTCCATCTAAGTGTCTTCATCAATTCTCTCCAAGTTTCTTCCCCAATTTCCTCCAAGTATCTTCCTCAGTTCTGTCCAAGTGTCTTCCCCAATTCCATCCAAATGCCTTCCTCGGTTCTGTCCATGTGCCTTCCTCAGTTCTGTCCAAGTGTCTTCCCCAATTCCATCCAAATGCCTTCCTCAGTTCTGTCCACGTGCCTTCTCCAATTCCATCCAAATGCCTTCCTCAGTTCTGTCTATGTGCCTTCCTCTGTTCTGTCCAAGTGTCTTACCAAATTCCCTCTAAGTGTCTTCCCCAATCCCCTCCAAGTGTTTTCCTCAGTTCCATCCAAGTGTCTTCCCCAATTCTCTCCAAGTTTCTTCCCCAATTCCCTCCAAGTATCTTCCTCAGTTCTGTCCAAGCGTCTTCCCCAATTCCATCCAAATGCCTTCCTCAGTTCTGTCCATGTGCCTTCCTCAGTTATGTCCAACTGTCTTACCCAATTCCATCTGAGCCCTTGTACATACGGTCGGATATTCAGACGGAAAATGTCCGATCGGACCGTGTTGTCGGATAATCTGACAGTATGTGGGCTCCATCGGACTGTTTCCGTCTGAATATCCGACAGACAAAGTTGGAGAGCTTGGCTATAAAATTTTCCGACAACATTATCCGATGCACATCAGTTCGTGTGTGGCCTAGTCCGACGGACAAGGTGCCACGCATGCTCAGAATAAATTCTGAGACGGAAGTGCTCAGTCAGGTAAAACTACCGCTCGTAATTGATATAGCACATTCGTCACGCTGCAATGTTAAAAATTCTTTAATGGCCCCTTTCACATGGACGATCTGTTCAAGTCCGCCTGTCAGTTTTTCAGGCGGACCTGAATGGATGCTCCATAGAGGTCTATGGAGCGTCGGATGTCAGCAGTGACAAGTCTGCTGACATCCGACCCGCTCCGATCCAAAAAAGTGTGACAGAGGAAGAAGCTATTTTTCCATCCGTCATCGGATCGGGTGACGACGGACACTGCGGTCCGTGGTCACCCGATCTCCCATAGGGGAGAGCGGCGCGGTGACAGTGTGCAGAGACAGACCTGTCATTTTCCTGCTCAGCGGAGATCGCTCCGGCGATCCCCGCTGAGCAAGCGGATATCCACGGGGCGGATCAGTGCTGAGTGTGAAAGGACCCTTATTTACAATGCTACAAGAATGAAGTTGTTTTGCTGCTCATATTCACACACACTTCTCCAAAACTTATTTCTTTATTCTTTTTCCTCATTTCATGAATACAGTATTTTAATTCGTCACATCTCCCCAATCATTTTTTTGTTTTTTTTGTTTTTAAATGTTGTGGTTGGTTTTTTTATCAAGATCTCCTTTTTTGACAGTTTGCTTATTTTCGCAATTTTTTGGGTGTGTTTTGTGTTTCAACTTACCACAACACCATTATTATGTTTTTATTTTATTGTTTTCTTTTATAATCTAGAGGAGGTTGTTTGGTGTTGGTGCCCCTTGTTTTAATTTGACTTTGTATTTTTGAAATGTACCTGCCTACTCACAAATAAACTGTCCTTTATGAAGTAAAACACATAGGCAAGTATTTCTTGAACCAAAAAAATACTTTATTTAGGTGTCAGTAACAAATAAAGAGGGAGGCAGCGCTGGAGAAACTGGGGAGATTAGCGAAGCCTTTGGCCCCCAGGGCACACATCAACTATTTAAATGCAAATATTGGTGGCCTGAGGAGTACATACCTGAGGGAGAACAGTATGGTGCTGAAGTCCAAGAAACCCGGAACAGCAGCAGATGACATCTATGTCCCCAGGCTGTGGTCCTACAAGAGGTTGCATCTTCTGTCAGACCAGACTGAACCCAGGCCATCACTCTCTGGTCTTCCTTCCACGCTTCCTTCCAGGCTGTGGCTGTGGTGCTGGAGTTGTGGCAGAAGGAGGAGGAGGAGGAGCATGGTCCAAATCACACAAGTGTGTTGTTTGTGTGATTTGGCCCATCAACCCCCTGTTGAGGGTATGGATGATGAGCTCCTCACACAAGAGGTGTTGCCCCTCCTCCATTTGCTGGAGTTTGCAGGCAGCCAAGGCAGAAAAGGCCTCTTGATATGTGGGGGTGGCTTTGAGGGCCGCTGAAGCCTCCCTGAGGAGCTTCAGAGCCAACTCATCCACATTCCCCCCTTTCTTGACCTTTTGGGTGGAAGGTGGAAGGGAGGGACTTGGGATTCCGTCAGGCTCCTATGCCTGTCCACCTCTTGGCTGCCGCTTACCCCTGCCTCCTCCTGGCTGCCATTTTCCACAGCCACCTCCTGGCTGCTGCATTCCACAGCCTCCCCCTGGCTGAGGTCTTCCTGTGTATGAAAAAGGGACATAGATTTCGTTTTTGGTTCATCTAACACAAACACAATTTTCAGCTCAAGATTGTTAATAAATAGAAAAGACTATTATTCTGAGCCCAGCATTTTTCATTCTTGGCCCAAATGTTTTGGCCACTACTGTCTAATTGTCATGGTTATGCAAAAGAGTTTATCTGCTTACCTGTCTCCATGTGTTCATCTCTAGAGACCAGCCGACCCTCACCTGACTGCTTTTGTATTCCATCCTCTGGCATGGCTCCACCCTAGCTCCTATCAGAGAACTCTATATTAACCTGTGCACTGCAGGCCAACCCTGCTGATCAACCTTTGTGTGTTTGGCTTCCTGTTACCTCCCGTGTGCTCTTGTGTCGTTCCGTTACCGACTTTGGTGTGTCCTTGACTATCCCTGTTTGCCTGTGATCCTGACCTTTTGGTGTGTCCCTGACTATTCCTGTCTGCTTGTGGCCCCAACCTGGGCTTATTCCTCACTATCCTCATGTTGCCTACTGTGGGTGTGAGCTGGGGGACCCTGGGGGTCGCGACCTGGAGCCAGTTGCAGCCCAGTCCATCCTCACCACTAGAGGCTCTGGTGAACACCTGCTGGTTCTTAGACTCCGCGCCCCAGGGAATCTTACGCTCTAACCCCGGTGGGATCCGTCTGGGTGTTCTTGCAGCCCTGCCTTCCTTATCACCTTGACTCCCGTCCACAGCAGTCAGCCGTAGGGTCCACAACCTTGCGGTGCACTCCTGATCCCTACGGTGTGCATCTGTCATGGGTCTCAAGGGGACCTGACAGTTTGATCAGCCATGGACCCGGCTGACGTGCCACTTCCTGCAGTCGATCCTTTGCAGGCTATAGTTCGGAGACTCAAGACCCAGGAATCTAATCAGACTCAAGTGATGTGATTACTTTAAGATCTGGCTTCCCACTTCGAGCAGCTACAGGCTTCCTTGGGAACCCCGAACCTGCAGCCTCAAGTACAGTCAGCAGCTGCACCTATCGCACCAGTCGCATCCATGCATTCATTATTACTGCCAGCTCCGTCCCGTTTCTCTGGGAACTCCAAGGCCTGCAGGGGCTTCCTCAGTCAATGCACCATTCATTTTGAGCTCCAGCCTCAAAACTTTCTGTCTGATCGGGCAAAGATAGCCTATATCATTTCCCTCCTCTCCGGTGAAGCTTTAGCCTGGGCTGCTTCGCTGTGGGAGAAGAATGATATGGTGGTTTCCAGCCTGTCCAACTTCTTGAAGCTCTTTCATAATATCTTCGAGGAGCCAGGGTGGGTTTCTTCTGCGGCTAGTGCCCTTTTACGCCTTCGCCAAGAATCTTGTTCAGTGGGACAATATGCACTTCAGTTCCGTATCCTCACAGCTGAATTGAGCTGGAACAATGAGGCCCTGGTCGCAACCATTTTACATGGCCTCTCTGACCAAGTGAAGGACGAATTAGCAGGAAGAGCTATCCCCGCCGGTCTGGACGATGTAATTTCCTTATGCAATCAGATTGACATTCGTTTCCAGGAGAGATCCTTAGAAAAAAGATGCCAGCACCCCCTAGGTCCTAGTCAGCCTGAACTTTTTCCCCGTCGCCCTGTGGAGCATCCTCTGTCTGCTGAGGAACCCATGCAGCTGGGCCGGACCAGACTAACCCCTGAAGAACGTGCTAGATGCAGAACTCTGGGCTTGTGTCTTTATTGTGGGGGCAAGGGTCATTTTCGTGACTCCTGCTCGCTTCGTCCGGGAAAGGCTTGGGTCTAATACATTTGGAAGGTGGAGTATTGGACCCAGAAACATCACCTTCTCGTCTTCTTCTTCCGGTGTTCCTCCATGTAGGCACTTCTCCCCAATCGGTCCTAGCATATCTGGATTCTGGGGCTGCCGGCAATTTTATGGACTGGAGAACTGCTTCTTCTATGAAGCTTACTCTTTCTCCCCTCGCTACTCCACTGGTAGTCTCAGCAATTGATGGCACTGTGCTCCCAGGGGGCCCTATCCATTTTCAGACGCTACCTATTAGGATGTCGGTAGAGAATGAGATACTCCACCAGGAGTGGATCTCCTTCCTCATCCAACCCAAGGCCTCTACCCCCATTGTATTGGGCCTTCCTTGGCTACAGCTCCACTCGCCACATGTGGACTGGGTCTCTGGGCAGATCCTGGGTTGGGGTCCTTCGTGTTTCTCGTCCTGTCTTCTCAAGGTGACCCCCAAGGGGAAACTTCTCGTTGCTACCACATCCGTATCGTCTTATCTTATACATACATGCATACAGCGATTTCCGGGATGTGTTCTGTAATAAGTCTGCTGAGGTGCTTCCTCCCGAAAGATCTTTTGACTGTGCTATTGACCTTGTCCCTGGAGCCACCCTGCCCAGGGGTCGTACCTACCCTCTCTCCATTCCAGAGACCCAGGCCATGTCTGAGTATGTCGCCAAGAATCTGGAGAGAGGTTTCATCCGGAAATCCTCATCGCCTGCAGGAGAAGGGTTCTTTTTCGTTGCCAAAAAGGATGGTACCCTCAGACCCTGCATCGACTATAGAGGTTTAAATGCAGTGACTATCAAAAACCAATACTCCTTACCTCTAATATCTGTGCTATTCGACAGGTTGAAGGGGGCTTCCATTTTCACTAAGTTGGATCTCAGAGGTACATTCAATCTCATTCGAATATGGGAAGGTGACGAATGGAAGACGGTGTTTAACACTAGGGACGGGCATTACGAATACCTGGTTATGCCTTTTGGTTTGTGTAATGCTCTAGCTGTGTTCCAGAACTTTGTCAATGAAATATTCAGGGATCTACTGTACCAGTTTGTTGTCATCTATCTGGATGATATTCTCATCTTTTCTGAAAATATGCCTGCTCACAGAAACCATGTACGCACCGTACTTCAGCACCTTAGAGAGAACAATCTCTATGCCGAGATGGAGAAATGTTCCTTTGAATGTTCTGAGGTCCTGTTTCTGGGATGTTTTGTTTCTAGTGGGGTCTTCGCATGGATCCCGGAAAGGTCTCAGCCATTACCAACTGGCCCCTTCCCGCTAGCCTCAAGGCCACACAGCGCTTTCTTGGCTTCACAAATTATTATAGGCAGTTCATAAGAAATTACTCTTCCATTGCCGTGCCTATTATCGCTTTGACCAAGAAGGGACCTCTCTTGAGGAGACCAAATCCTGGGGACCCATTTTTTTATTGAAGTAGATGCTTCTTTGATAGGGGTGGGAGCTGTGCTTCTTCAGTTCTTTGAGAAGAAACGTCAACCATGTGCGTTCTTCTACAAAAAAAATTCTCAGGCAGAGAGAAATTATGCCATTGGTGATTGGGAACTTCTCACAATTAAACTGGCGTTGGAGGAGTGGCGTCCTCTCTTGGAAGGTTCCCCTCACTCCATAACGATCTTTACTGATCACAAGAATCTACAGTACCTACAGAATGCTAAACGTCTGTACCCCAGACAGGCCAGGTGGAGTCTCTTCTTTTCCCATTTTAAATTCACGATTACGTACAAACCTGGTTCCTGCAATGGTCGAGCTGATGCTCTCTCTAGGTTATTTGACACTTTTGAAGAGGAGTCCACCCCTGATCCTGAGTCGATCATTCCTACCTCATGCATTGTTGCCCATTCTACCACCCTGGAAACAAAAATTCCTCCTGGCAAGACCTTTGTTCCCATGGAGCTAAGAGCTAAGATCCTTCGTTGGGGACATGATTCCAAGGTGGCAGGTCATGCTGGGTTCCTCCGATCCTTCCTGCTCATCAGTCGTCACTACTGGTGGCCTAATCTCTGCTCGGATGTTAAAGACTATGTTAAGGCTTGTCATGTCTGTGCTCAGTCTAAATCTTCCACTCAAGCCTCTGCTGGTCTTCTCATGCTCTTGCCCATTCCTAAGGAGCCCTGGTCTCATATTGCCATGGATTTTATCACTGATCTTCCACTGTCGGAGAATAATACGGCCATTTGGGTGATAATCGATCGGTTCTCCAAGATGGCTCATTTTGTTCCTCTTCTTGGTCTGCCTTCTGCTCCTGCCTTGGTTCCCATTTTTGTACGAGAGATTTTCCGCCTTCATGGTGTTCCTTCTCATGTCGTTTTGGACAGGGGTGTGCAGTTTACTTTGCGTTTTTGGAGAGTCTTTTGCAAATCCCTCAGCATTACCTTGGATTTTACCTCTTCTTATCATCCGCAATCCAATGGCCAGACTGAGAGAGTTAATCAGGAGTTGGAGGTCTTTCTCCGTACCTTGGTCTCAGCCCATCATGATGATTGGGCATCACTATCACCGTGGGCTGAGTTCTCCCACAATAATCATGTCAACGTCAGTTCTCAGAAAACACCCTTTGTCACTGTTTATGGAAGACATCCTCAACTCCCTCTTCCTATGACTTGTTCTTCTGACATTCCAGCTTTGGCTACTGTTCAGGAATCATTCAATTGCATGTGGGCTGACGTTCATGATTCCCTCCAGAAAGCTGCCAACAAATTCAAGAGTTTTGCTGACCATCGCAGACGTAAGCCACCTTCTCTTCAGCCAGGAGACAAAGTCTGGCTCTCCACCAGGAACATCAAACTCCGAGTTCCTTCTCTCAAATTTGCCCCAAGATTCATTGGTCCGTACACCATAACTTCTAAACTGAATCCGGTTTGTTTCAAGCTCCAGATTCCCAAAAGCCTCAAAATCTCTAACTCCTTCCATGTTGCCCTTCTGAAGCCTTTAGTCCTCAATAAGTTCTCTCGTCCTCTCTCTACCGTAGCACTGGTCTCTGAGGATGATCAGGAGTACGAGGTTAGCCAAATTTTGGATTCCAGACTCTGTAGAGGCATTCTCCAGTACCTCATGCACTGGAAAGGGTTTGGTCCTGAGGAGAGGTCTTGGATTTCGGCTTCCGAGGTCTTTGCACCTCGTCTGTTGAGGAAGTTTCATTTGAAGTTCCCCTCTAAACCTGGTCCCAGGCGGGGAAGGGGGAGGCCTCGTAAGAGGGGGGTACTGTCATAGTTATGCAATAGAGTTTATCTGCTTACCTGTCTCCATGTGTTCATCTCTAGAGACCAGCCGACCCTCACCTGACTGCTTTTGTAATCCATCCTCTGGCATGGCTCCACCCTAGCTCCTTTTAGAGAACTCTATATTAACCTGTGCACTGCAGGCCAACCCTGCTGATCAACCTTTGTGTGTTTGGCTTCCTGTTACCTGCCGTGTGCTCTTCTGTTGTTCCGTTACCGACTTTGGCGTGTCCTTGACTATCCCTGTTTGCCTGTGATCCTGACCTTTTGGCGTGTCCCTAACTATTTCTGTCTGCTTGTGGCCCTGACCTTGGCTTATCCCTCACTATCCTCCTGTTGCCTACTGTGGGTGTGAGCTGGGGGACCCTGGGGGTCGCGACCTGGAGCCAGTTGCAGCCCAGTCCATCCTCACCACTAGAGGCTCTGGTGAACACCTGCTGGCTCTTAGACTCCGCGCCCCAGGGAATCTTACGCTCTAACCCCGGTGGGATCTGTCTGGGTGTTCTGGCAGCCCTGCCTTCCTTATCACCTTGACTCCCATCCACAGCAGTCAGCCGTAGGGTCCACAACCTTGCGGTGCACTCCTGATCCCTACGGTGTGCATCTGTCACCTGGCCCCAAGGTGACCTGACACTAATGATATGTGAAACACTTTCTAAAATCAGCAATTAGTGAGCAAAAATCAAGTTAACATCATTAATTTTTACTCCCAAAATATGTAGAACAATACTATACCTGGCTCAAGCTGAGCTCCTCCAGTTCTTCCTGAGTGGAAGGCCCAGGTTGGGCGTCAGAAGACTCAGCAGGGGTGGAATGAAGAGTAGAAGGATGCGTGGAAGGAAGGGTAGAGAGGGATTCCCTGACCTCAGCCTGATCTGACAGAAAATGCATCCTCTCATAATACCACAGCCTGGGGACATAAACTTCATCTGCTGCAGCTCCAGTTTGTATGGACTTCAGCAGCTTCTTGTGCTCCCTCAGATATGTACTCCTCAGGCCACCAATTTTATTTCTTAAATAGGTGATTTCTGCCCTGGGGACCACCTGCTTCACAAACTCCAGCAGTTTCTCCAGCGCTGCCTGCCTCTTTAATTTGTTATTGTAGTGTGGATGTGTAGCTTGCCACAGACAGGGCAGTTCCCTGTACTTATCGATGAACAGAGGGAGGAAACTATGGTCATTAAACCCATCCATATTCTCTGCAAGACACAACACAAGACAAACCCTAATGTCAGGCTAAACTCTACTAAATTTTGTCCCAATACAGGCCTCAATCTAGAAGCAGTATAGGCTAGTGATGTACCAAGTTAAAAATTGTACCTTCGTTTGCACGATCGGCGCGTCAGTTTCTCCCTCTGTTCTCCCTCTGATCGTACGTACAACACACGCGCATTGCGTTTTATATACAGTGCGCATGCGTGAAACTCCTCCCGCCCGACATTCTTTCTAGACTATTCCCCACCCCTTCTCTTTCGGCGCAGTGGGGAGAGCACATGGCTGAAACACAGCAGGGGCATGCTAATTCTACTAACGAGGAGGAGGACGAGGAAAGCCCCAAGCCTTAAACGTCCCAATCCCGGAGGAGAAGATTTAAGGCCTCAAATATGTCTTTTGTTGAGATGTTGGAGATGTTGGACATATTGAAGAGGAACGACCAGGGCCGGATTAACATAGGGGCTATTGGCGCTGCAGCTCCAGGCCCCTTTCTCAAGATAGGCCCATTTGCACAAAAAAAAAAAAAAAAAAAAAAAAAGATCGACTTTGAGGATTGTAGCTCGGCGATCAGGAGTCACAGAGACCCCACATTTGGGGGGTACGTAGCTAAAGACCCACTCCAGCTCTGGTTAAAATATGGGGCTGCTATCCTCTATGGTTCCAGAGATACGGGGCTCCTTGCACAGCCTGCCAGAAGCTGCATACAGAGCGGCAGTTTAAATACAAGCTGGAACACTGCAGCAGACAGAGAGGATGAATTCACAGTGCTTATAATAATTATTTGTATATTACTTATGATAATTAACCCCTTGCCACCCAGGCCCATTCTGAGACTTCCCTCCTACATGTAAAAATCATCATTTTTTTTATGCTAGAAAATTACTCAGAACCCCCAAGCATTATATATTGTTTTAGCAGACACCCTATGGAATAAAATGGTGGTCTTTGCAACTTTTTATGTTGCACGATATTTGCGCAGCAATTTTTCAAAGTTTTTTTGGAAAGAAACTGTTTCATTTATTAAAAAAAACACTAAAGTTAGGACGATTTTTTGTTGTGTACTAAGCGATGCTTAACATTTTTTTACAGGTTACATGTTTATAGTTACAGAGGAGGTCTAGTGCTAGAATTATTGCTCTCGCTCTAACGATCGTGGCGTATGTAACCTGTCTGTATCTGGCTTTGATACTAACCAGTGCCTACCCAGGGACTGACTAGTATCTCTCCCCAGCCTGTTCCCACACACCCTCTCACCTGCTGACCTGTGAATGGGGCAATCACTCCCGCAGTGTTATTGTGTTCTGCCAGTGAATACAATGATTAGTGTTGCTAACTATAGCTGGCAGCACTGATTGTTTTGGAGAAAACCTGACAGGCTGGTTGTACTCAAGTCGGTTAATAGGTTGACTTGTGTAAAACCAGCTAGCCCATACATAGATCGACTATGGCTGGTCTCTGCTTAATTGGTGTAATTTCAATCCATGTCTGGCCCGCTTAACCACTATGCAGTCCCTAAATATCCTTCCACAAACATTTACATTTTTCCTTCTCAGATTACTTCATCCTCCTCTCCTATACATAGTGCCCACTGTCATACTCTCCACACTTCTCTCCTGTACATAGTGCCCACTGTCATACTCTCTACACTTCACTCCTATACATAGTGCCCAATGTCATACCCTCCACACTTCTCTCCTATACATAACGCCCACTGTCATATCCTACACACTCCTCTCTTGTACATACTACTCACTGTCATACCCTCCATACTCCTCTCCTATACATAGTGCCCACTGTCATACCCTCCACACTTCTCTCCTATACATAGTGCCCATTGTCATACCCTCCACACGTCTCTCCTATACATAGTGCCCACTGTCATACCCTCCACACTCCTCTCCTGTACATACTACTCACTGTCATACCCTCCATACTCCTCTCCTATACATAGTGCCCACCGTCATACCCTCCTTCCACACTCCTCTCCTGTAATTACTGCTTACTGTCCTACTCTCCACACTTCTCTCCTGTACATAGTGCCCACTGTCATACCCTCCGCACTCCTGTACATATTGCTCACTGTCATACCCTCCACACTCCTCTCCTGTACATACTACTCACTGTCATACCCTCCATACTCCTCTCCTATACATAGTGCCCACCGTCATACCCTCCCTCCACACGCCTCTCCTGTAATTACTGCTTACTGTCCTACTCTCCACACTTCTCTCCTGTACATAGTGCCCACTGTCATACCCTCCGCACTCCTGTACATATTGCTCACTGTCATACCCTCCACACTCTTCTCTTATACATAGTGCCCAATGTCATACCCTCTACACTCCTCTGCTGTTCATACTGCCCATTGTCATACCCTTCACACTCCTCTCCTGTACATAGTGCCTTCTGCCATACCCTCTGCACTCCTCTCATGTACATAGTGCCCACTGTTAGACCCTCCACATTCCTCTCCCTCCCCTGCGCATACTTCCCACTTTTATACAATCCATACTCCTCCCCTATGCCTCTTACCCACAAAAACAGTTCTTTAAAATTATACTGAATATCCTCAATGTCACCAGCTCTAGAATGGGCACTTTTGTCAGTTCAACTAAAGGAAATCTCACAGTCCTCATATTTGTTCTGCCCCATTATTAGTACTTATAAAATTTTGTAATTACTATTGTGATGTATAGAGGAACATACTAAATATAGCACTTAAAACTTAAAAAACTTAAAAAAAGCGTCCCTGAAAATATTTTTGAAATGTTGATAACTATGTACTTAGTCACTGCCCAAGGGCCACAGGGTCAGTAGGAGCCCCATGAGAGGCTCCTGTGATATTAAAGCGGTAGTAAACTTTTCTAACATTACTACTTTTTAGAGGCCCTGGGGTAGGTTATGCCATAATGTACAAGTATTCACAGCATATTAGCACATTAGGGTACACATACCTGTCAGACTGAGCCCTCCAGTGCTGTGCTGTGATCAACCCGCCAGGGGCCCCGGGCACTTCCATCTTCACCCGGTCTTCCTTCTGGGTTCTGTGCCTTCGGTCACTTGCCTTGGCCAGGCTGCATTGATGTCATTCCCACACATGCTCATGTGCATCCTCTCTCTCTCATCCCCCCCTTTCTCTCTCATCCTCCCTCCCTTACCCCTCACACCTCTTTCATCCCCTTTCTCTCTCTCTCTCTCTTTCTCTCTCTCATCCTCCCTCTCTCTCTTTCATTGAATTTGTTATAACAAAAAATTGTTTGCATTTTTATTTATTTACTGTTCATAAAAGGCCCCACCAAAATCCTCAGCACCAGGCCCATGATGTTCTTAATCTGGCCCTGGGAACGACTATGATTAGAAGTATGGACCTTATCCAAACCCAAATATCAGAAAGGCCAAGATCATGACTAAAATTGTGAAAAGACTTCAGAAGAATTTTGGTGTATGACGATCCAAGGATCAACTGAGAAAACGCTGGTCAGACCTGAAACTGAGGGAGCACGATCAGTACAGAAGGATCAAGCGAGTTCTTCAAAAAAAGTAAGTAGTTGTCGTGTGTTCATATTATTATTATTGCTTGCATACTGCTCCATGTGCTTTGATTTAATGTTGTACAGTTTAAAATGGCCACTTTCATGTTCATGGGTTCAATCGTTCGTAATAAACATCATTCATTAGCCCACTCCTAAAACTATGTTTTGCCAACTTGCACTTGACTACATTTGTTCACACAACAGGTAAGTATTCCAGCTTTAGAAAGTGTCAAAAATGTTTTCACCTTTGAACTCTGCCAAAAAACACAATTGTATGACACTTCCAAGCAATGTTTCATATTCCTATTTCTGCTCTCAAATATCTGTGTGCTAAGTATTCCTTTTTTTACATTCTCATAGGGGAGAGAAGACTCGGGATGTCTGAGGACACCAGGGACCCCACACCTCCCAAAGAAGGGGAAATACCAAAAGCACAAGCAAAGGAGGAGGAGGAAGGAGAGATTGTCGAAATAGGTGAAATTGGCACCACAACAGGTGAGTGTCGGAGACCACAGCTTCAGGTAAGCTAAGCAATGTATGCCTGCATATTTATAATACATGGTGTGTTTTTCTTTTGTTTTTTTTTAGGTGATGTGGATGTTGTGGAAGAAGATTCGCATTTTTCCAGTGAAAGTGCCCAGATCCTCATTGGGGAGATAATGGGGTGCAATCGCAATTTACAGAATATACAGAAAAACATCAATGATGTTCAACAAAAAATGAAGAACATCATTGATGTTTTAGGTAGTGTCCGAAACACCCCAAACTAGCCAGCATCCATTTTAAATTAAAGAAAAAAACACTTTTATATTTTTTTCAAATTTGGAAGATGCACACAGTGTGTCAACATGTACTATCTCCCATCATGGGGGATCAATGTACACATTTTGTGGGTGCAACCCCTTCCTTGCTACTAAAGTTAAAAAATAGTGTAGCGCTTCTGTAATAGTGAATGTGATCAACACATACACAAAAAAATTCCAAGTAAATGGTCACATGAGAAAGTCCATATACATAAAATAAAGTCCAATGGAATGGGTATGAACTTCCGTGATGTAACTAGTACAAGGATGGTTAGGCCATTTCAAGGAAAGAGAGGGATCTTGCTAAACAGATATACCCATGTAAAACAGCTTGTCTGTAGACATCAGGGAAGTAAATAAATACTCTTACCAACTGTGTTGGACTCACACGGTCATATGACAGTTGAGTCTGTAAAGCTTGGGGTCCCAATCTAGGGCCAGGGGTTGGATCGATGAAGGTCCGTCAAACTGGTGAGAGAACTCCAACCGACTGTGTGCCAAGCGATGTGTTTCACGGATGGAACATCAGGATGGTTTCTTATCCAACTCGGACGTAGCACGATCAACACCGATACTCCGATCACCCCGAAATAGGGTGAAAGATGTTAGAGGTTTTTTAGGCCAAAAAAGAGAAAGGAAAAAGAGAGCTCCACATGGTGCGGGTCAGACGGTATAAAACGGCAAATTTATTTAAAAGTCAAAAAATTATATAAAATATTTTATGACTTAGTGATCACAAAAAGATAGGTAAAAATGAAAGTAAAAGCAATGTAGGGTGCCAACAGCTATCCCGACGCGTTTCGACACATATGTCTTCGACAGGGGCATGTTGGAGCCCACCACATTGCTAGCAAATTTATGGAGTGTCTGAGACAGTTCCGCCTACAAAAGGGGCGGAGACTTCAGTCTGGGACAACCCCTTACAGGTAAGGTAAACAATCATGTCAAACCAAGGTAAACATATTCAAACATGATAAACAAATGTAGATATCAATCTATCATCCATATGTGGCAGTACCTTCTCATACAATACTCAAGTTGGATTTGATAACAGCAAAAAATGAATCAAAAGATAGCGATAATAAACAAATCTCATGCATTGGTCGGAGCCTCCCCAAACTTGTAGATCAAGGGGGGACCAGTGATAAAGTGGTACACGTGCGAAATTGAATCAAGCACATAGACATAGTTATCAAAACATGTAATATAGCCGCCATATATACTGTATTACAAATCCGTCACCTGGGAAAGTTTACTCACAATTGTATTGTATCAAGGTAGGTCTGTGCGTGTCAAGGTGGCAATGTCTGATGATGGTCTATCGTTGTGTGGGTTTAGATGGATCTTGATAACTTGCTGACAGTATACGGCTGAAAATTGTATGTGTGTTGCCTTAGCAACTGTTAATACGTGCTATCTATTTTGATAAGATTCCGGTCGCATGGCGGAATTACGTCCCGACGTATAGCACGAACGTAACGGCTCTACCAATCCCTGGTGTGCGCATTGCATCACCATGTAAGGGAGGTGTTAGAAGAGACGTACGTCCCTCTGACCACGAGGCTGAGGTGTGTACGTTTGAACGTCACATAATGTATCCCCCATGTAAAACCATGGAGGAGGGGCATGCAGGCTTCGCGCCATTTTGCCGCGTTGTGCACGTCTCGCACCACGAGGCGTGACGCGCGGCATCTATTCAAGGCGATCGGAACTTACGATGCAATCGCGTCGCGTCGTGCGTCGTGACGTACGATGTCAACATTACACCCGGAACAGACGAAGCGTGTGACGCGACAACGTCGCATCACGGTGCACATCAAGCCACGTCGAAACCATGGCAACCCGTCCCCAATGTATGAGAACCGTCGTCATGGAGAAAGGGATGCCACAAAAAAAAGGGAAAGAAAAAACCAGACTCCACACTAAGGCTGACATACTAAGGATTAGTGTTAGATCAGTAATGTCAAATGGAAAATAAAATGAGTAAAAAAGATGATCCAATCCTATGAAATTTAGTTCTGGACCTACAAAAAGAACAGAGCCTCGTGGGCACCAAGGGCACATAAGCCTCAAAATGGGCCAAATTTAAATTGGCCCAAGATGAGGCATACATGACAAAGACGCAAGCTATACCCAGTGGTCAAATAGAAAAGTTATATTTGTTTATATGTTTCCCAGAGAGAGCTGCACTTGCCCTAAGTCATATGAGGCTCGGGGGAAAATGCAATGTTGTACATGGGCACACATATCTGTGGTGAGGCATAAGGCAGAAATTCAAAAACGTGTGAAAAGAACTGTAAATTAAACTGGAGACGTGAATGTGAGTGAGTCCCCTGTAGATTCAAAAAAGCAACACAAGATGTGCGTAACAAGTTCCAGGGACAGTGATTGTCACATGGTTGAAGATTGGCAAGATCAGTGGGTAGTAATAAGAATAAAGAAGGTAGGACAAATATTGTGTCTAAAAGAGAAAGAAAAATTAAATAAATAAATAGTGGAAGTGGAGACGTGGTGTTAATAACCTGTAACCAAATGTATTAAGCCTGATTAATGAAACTGTTAATGTCCCAATCTGTATTCATGCCATGGGGGGAGTAGCACCTCAATTCATAGATCCAAAAAGTCTCGAGGCGCGACACCCCCCGTAGGCAGGAATCTCCCCTCCAGCTTGGAACAAATTTGTCTATGATTTGGAAACGTGTGCCTTTAGGGTCTCTATTGTGTTTTTCGAGGTAGTGTCTCGGGACCGTGTGTTTGTCACAGCCTTTTTTAATTTTACTAAGGTGTTCATTGACTCTGATTGAAAAATTGCGAATGGTGCGACCGACATATTGTTTGTTGCAAGGGCATGTGATCAGGTAAACAATATATCTGGTGGTGCAAGTAGTGAAGTGTTTCATAGAGTACCTACGTGAGGTGGCCATGGATACAAAAGAATCGCTCTTCCTCTTGCCCAACATATTATGTATACAGACATTGCATTTTCTGCAGGGAAAGTAACCTTTGCTCTGTGGAAAAAATTGGATGGATCTGGGAATGTCTATTACATTGGGGGAGATATCACTTTGTATCGATCGGGCTCCTCTGTAGATAATTCCAGCTTTCTCAGGGATTGTTCCTCCTAGAATTTGGTCACTGCATAATACCTTCCAGTGCCTATTGATAATTTTCTTTATCTCGTTGTGTTGTGTAGAGAAAGTGGTAAAAAAAGACCATTTGAATTTATCATTTGTTTTTGTTTTGGGTTTCTTTTGGACAAGGGAGGACCTATCAGTTTGTAAGGCTATTTGGATATCAGCATCAAGAGCGCATGGGTCATAACCCTTGTCTAAGAACCTCTTGCGAATGGTATAGGATTGGGAAATAAAATCGCTAACATTAGTGCAGTTACGCCTCAGTCTGAGAAATTGGCCACGTGGGACGGATCTAAGCCATTGGTGGTGATGGCAGCTATCAACAGGAATATATCCGTCCCTGTCTGTTGGTTTAAAAAAGGTTCTCAAAACTAGGCGTTTCTGCACTACTGTGACTTCCAAGTCCAAAAAGTGTATGTTAGTGGTACTGGCTTCAAAGGTCAAATGGATACCGCGATCGTTATTGTTAAGGGTTGCCATGAAGGCATCCAGAGATGGCTGGCTACCCCTCCACAGGAGGAGGATGTCGTCTATATATCTTGCCCACAGTACCAATTCAGGCCTGTCCAGGGCATAGACGACATCCTCCTCCCACTGGGCCATAAACAGATTGGCCAAACTGGGTGCATATTTTGCCCCCATGGCAACCCCTTTGATCTGGGTATAAAAGGTGCCCTGAAACCAGAAATAATTGTGGGACGTAGCGAATTCTAGTAATTGCATAAGAAAATTTCTGTGTATCACAGGAAGTGTAGAGTCCCTTGAGAGAAATAACTCCACAGCACCTAAACCTAAGTGCTGTGGGATGCAGGTGTACAGTGCAGACACATCAGCTGTGACTAGAATAAGATCGTCATGGTACTGTATGTTTTCTAATAATCGAATAGTGTCGCCTGTATCCTGTAAATAAGATGGTATACTTCTTACTAAGGGCTGGAGATAAGAATCTATATATTTCCCTATTCGCGAAGTAATGGAATCTATACCACTAACAATTGGACGGCCTGGTGGATTCACTGAGTCCTTATGTATTTTGGGTAGTTGGTATATTGTCGGGATACGTGGTGCCAGTGGAATCATAAATTCCCTCTCCTTTTTATTTAAAATATTCAGAGAGAAACCTTCATCTATAATCTGTGTAAGTTCTTTTTTATATTTGGAAGTAGGATTCCCAGATAGGGGGCTGTAAGTGGTGACGTCGCTCAACAATCTATTCATTTCGTCAACGTAACGTGTTTTGTCTAGTACCACTAGACCGCCCCCCTTGTCTGCAGGGCGGATGATAAGGTTTTTTCTTTCACACAGGGATTTAAGGCCCTGTGCTATAGAAGGGTCTTGGTGTACCCTTTTAGTAGGCAACTTATCCAAATCGTTTAAAACAAGATTTTTGAAAACATTAATGGATGGGGTAAAATATCTGGGTTGAACAAAGAAGGATTGCTCAATCCAGAATGTCTAACTAGTGTGGAATCTGGAACTGCATTGGTTCTGCTAGGTGAAGACAAAAAATGTCTCTGAATATGTAACTTACGGATGAATTTCTGCACATCAATAAATGTATTAAATTTATTGAGTTTTTTTGGTGGGACAAATTTAAGGCCCTTATCTAAAATGTGTTTTTCACTCGCTGACAATGTTGCTGTACTGAGATTAAAAATACCCGCTCCTACTGTGTCCGTTTTCTTTTTCCATTGAATGCGCCGCCCCCCTCTGGTGCCTCGTTTGGTTTTAAATTTCCTCCACGGATGGGGGTGGCTCTGTGAAAATCCTGATGATAGGGGGGCCCAGGCGGATAGTTATAATTATATGGGGGTCTGGACGGGGGCTCGTCATTATATGTCATGTAGGGGGGAGGGTCACGTTGAGAATCATAGTGGCCCTCATCCCTAAGAGGCAAGTAACGATTATAAGTACGTATAGGGGTACTATGGGGATAATCCTCCCTCCTATAACTAAATTTATCATCTCGCCGAGGTCTACTAGATTCACGGGGGGTGTGTTGATAGCCACCCTTGGTGTCACCATGGTGTCTGTCTTGACCGTGACTCTGGTTACCTCTGCCTCTACCCTTGTTTCGGGGTTTAGAACCTTTACCTTGATGGTTAGGGTATTGAGCTTGGGCAGGAGATCTATATACATAGTCATTTGTTCTGACAGAGCCAGAGGGAATGGGCTGGGACGGAGGAGGTTCATAAATCAACCTTCTTTCCATCTCCATGGCCTCAGGCTGTATATTATCCAATATTGGATTACTACCTGGTTCGGAGGCGATTTTCTTCTGCCAATTGAAGACAAAATTAGTCTTGTAATCGTTAATGTCCCGATTATATTTCTTTTGTTTTTTGGTACGTTGGTCTTTTTCCTCTTTCTCTAAATGGTTTTTTAGATTGGAGGATAACGTGTTGTATTCCGATGTACCTAATGCTGGTGTGAGTTTTTCTTTGATATCTTTGATTTCTTTGTCAATGAAGGGTAACCTAGCCTGTTTCCTTTCTATCAAGAAATTTAACAGTTTGATACCCATATCATTGAAATAGTTAAACCAGACATCAATCTCCACCTCTCCTTGTTGGGGATGTATGTCCCAACGTAGTCCCCGAGGGACCATCTTCTCCTTGATATATTGCCTCAAAAAGGCGATGTCCCACTGGAGGTGGACTTCTGAGACCATCACATTTTTGAGTCTGATAAAGAGACCACTGACTTCAGTGTTAGTGGAGTTGGTTGTGAAAACACCATCCGTGTTAAAGGATCTAGAGGTCCTATATTCGAAAATATCCATTAAAGAGTGAGACAATATAAAACAAGCTGCAGTGAATAATGTGTCACAAGAAACAAAGGAAAAAATGGGGGAAAACACTGCGCTATAACTAAATGTAAAACAAAAAACAGCTGCCAACACTTAAAACAAACAAAGTTCCACAGTCAAAAGGTAAAAAATAGTGTAGCGCTTCTGTAATAGTGAATGTGATCAACACATACACAAAAAAATTCCAAGTAAATGGTCACATGAGAAAGTCCATATACATAAAATAAAGTCCAATGGAATGGGTATGAACTTCCGTGATGTAACTGGTACAAGGATGGTTAGGCCATTTCAAGGAAAGAGAGGGATCTTGCTAAACAAATATGCCCATGTAAAACAGCTTGTCTGTAGACATCAGGGAAGTAAATAAATACTCTTACCAACTGTGTTGGACTCACACGGTCATATGACAGTTGAGTCTGTAAAGCTTGGGGTCCCAATCTAGGGCCAGGGGGTGGATCGATGAAGGTCCGTCAAACTGGTGAGAGAACTCCAACCGACTGTGTGCCAAGCGATGTGTTTCACGGATGGAACATCAGGATGGTTTCTTATCCAACTCGGACGTAGCACGATCAACACCGATACTCCGATCACCCCGAAATAGGGTGAAAGATGTTAGAGGTTTTTTAGGCCAAAAAAGAGAAAGGAAAAAGAGAGCTCCACATGGTGCGGGTCAGACGGTATAAAACGGCAAATTTATTTAAAAGTCAAAAAATTATATAAAATATTTTATGACTTAGTGATCACAAAAAGATAGGTAAAAATGAAAGTAAAAGCAATGTAGGGTGCCAACAGCTAGCCCGACGCGTTTCGACACATATGTCTTCGACAGGGGCATGTTGGAGCCCACCACATTGCTAGCAAATTTATGGAGTGTCTGAGACAGTTCCGCCTACAAAAGGGGTGGAGACTTCAGTCTGGGACAACCCCTTACAGGTAAGGTAAACAATCATGTCAAACCAAGGTAAACATATTCAAACATGATAAACAAATGTAGATATCAATCTATCATCCATATGTGGCAGTACCTTCTCATACAATACTCAAGTTGGATTTGATAACAGCAAAAAATGAATCAAAAGATAGCGATAATAAACAAATCTCATGCATTGGTCGGAGCCTCCCCAAACTTGTAGATCAAGGGGGGACCAGTGATAAAGTGGTACACGTGCGAAATTGAATCAAGCACATAGACATAGTTATCAAAACATGTAATATAGCCGCCATATATACTGTATTACAAATCCGTCACCTGGGAAAGTTTACTCACAATTGTATTGTATCAAGGTAGGTCTGTGCGTGTCAAGGTGGCAATGTCTGATGATGGTCTATCGTTGTGTGGGTTTAGATGGATCTTGATAACTTGCTGACAGTATACGGCTGAAAATTGTATGTGTGTTGCCTTAGCAACTGTTAATACGTGCTATCTATTTTGATAAGATTCCGGTCGCATGGCGGAATTACGTCCCGACGTATAGCACGAAAGTAACGGCTCTACCAATCCCTGGTGTGCGCATTGCATCACCATGTAAGGGAGGCTCCGACCAATGCATGAGATTTGTTTATTATCGCTATCTTTTGATTCATTTTTTGCTGTTATCAAATCCAACTTGAGTATTGTATGAGAAGGTACTGCCACATATGGATGATAGATTGATATCTACATTTGTTTATCATGTTTGAATATGTTTACCTTGGTTTGACATGATTGTTTACCTTACCTGTAAGGGGTTGTCCCAGACTGAAGTCTCCGCCCCTTTTGTAGGCGGAACTGTCTCAGACACTCCATAAATTTGCTAGCAATGTGGTGGGCTCCAACATGCCCCTGTCGAAGACATATGTGTCGAAACGCGTCGGGCTAGCTGTTGGCACCCTACATTGCTTTTACTTTCATTTTTACCTATCTTTTTGTGATCACTAAGTCATAAAATATTTTATATAATTTTTTGACTTTTAAATAAATTTGCCGTTTTATACCGTCTGACCCGCACCATGTGGAGCTCTCTTTTTCCTTTCTCTTTTTTGGCCTAAAAAACCTCTAACATCTTTCACCCTATTTCGGGGTGATCGGAGTATCGGTGTTGATCGCGCTACGTCCGAGTTGGATAAGAAACCATCCTGATGTTCCATCCGTGAAACACATCGCTTGGCACACAGTCAGTTGGAGTTCTCTCACCAGTTTGACAGACCTTCATCGATCCACCCCCTGGCCCTAGATTGGGACCCCAAGCTTTACAGACTCAACTGTCATATGACCGTGTGAGTCCAACACAGTTGGTAAGAGTATTTATTTACTTCCCTGATGTCTACAGACAAGCTGTTTTACATGGGTATATCTGTTTAGCAAGATCCCTCTCTTTCCTTGAAATGGCCTAACCATCCTTGTACCAGTTACATCACGGAAGTTCCTACCCATTCCATTGGACTTTATTTTATGTATATGGACTTTCTCATGTGACCATTTACTTGGAATTTTTTTGTGTATGTGTTGATCATATTCACTATTACAGAAGCGCTACACTATTTTTTACCTTTTGACTGTGGAACTTTGTTTGTTTTAAGTGTTGGCAGCTGTTTTTTGTTTTACATTTAGTTATAGCGCAGTGTTTTCCCCCATTTTTTCCTTGCTACTAAAGTGGCTTGAGATGAAGGGGTTGCACCCCCAAAACACGTACATTGATACCCCATGATGGGAGATAGCACATTTTGACATTAGGCATGGGAACAGGAGGAAACTGGCCACTTTATGATTCTCAATTTGTGTGCATCTTCCAAATTTAGCTTTTCCAGGGGTGACACCCCATCCGATGAAGGCAATATCAGCACAGTTTGTTCATACTCATGTCTGATATTGTCTTCACTTTTCAAAGTTGAACTTTGTAAGTTCCTCTGTTCTGTATGTTATGCTTTGATACATGCCTGTTTACACAAAAACGCCAAGTTATAAAAATGTTACTCAAAATAATGTTTTATATACACCAAATATGTTGGTTTGTTGTAAAACCCTTTTCTAAATGCACATGTGAATGTGCTTTGAGTAAAAAGTTAAATTATCAACAATGTGTGGCTTCCTTTTTCAATGTGCAAAAGCAGTATTTGTAGTAAAGTTGTTGTTTTCTGTGGCAATGGGTGTTATTTACTAAAGGCAAATCCACTTTGCACTCCAAGTGCAGTTTCAGGTGCACTTTTGCAGTGCACTTGTAGTGCATAGTGGATTTGCCTTTAGTAAATAACACCCACAGTGATGTTATAATTTCCCCAATCACGCCATTTTCATGACCCCACATATTTCTGCCATAGTGCTAAAAATTTGCAATATTTTTGTCAGTAATGCACTACATACATTAACAACAAAAACAAGGTGTGTGTAGCAGACCCACAACATAATACGATTAAATGAAGAAGAGACTCTCACCTCATCTTGCTCTGAACTTGGGATGGCACTGTTGTAGGAAAAAGCCCAAAAAAACACAAAAAAAACCTAGGAGACACCTAAAACAAAGCCAAGCAGTAAATGAAAACAAAGATTATTGGAGTTTCAAAGAAAAATTTATTAAAAAAAGCCTCTCAGACATTGTCTGGCATATCAATGGCCCCCCTACCCACAAAGTACTCCACATATCTGGATCGGACCTCACGGATGCTTTGAGGGGGCAAGCCAGGACGAGCAGCTTCAAGGGCCGTGAGGTTCACCTTTTCCATCAAGTCTGCATCAGGGCCAACTGAGGCCACATAGTTTACTGAATGTTTTTTCAAAAAATTGTGCAGAACGCAGCAGGCAAGCACAATATGATTTAGTTTATATTCCGCCATGTGTATTGGAGTCATAAATAGGCGGAACCGGCTGGCCATTATCCCGAAAGTGTTCTCCACTACTCGCACATTAAAGATCCTCTGATCCAGGGTGAGAGTCCTCCTCGGGAAAGGCCGCATCAGGTGGTTTGCCAGAGCAACTGCCTCATCCGCGACTAAAACGAACGGGAGTCCTTCTACATTCTCCTCTGGAGGTGGCAAGCCCAGACTGCCACTCTGGAGATGCCAGTAGAACTCCACCATCCGACATACGGCCATTTTTCCCCACGTCCACATACATTAAGTCATACGTCGCTGACACCACCACCAACATCACAATACTACTATGCTCCTTGTAATTATAATAGTAGGACCCCCAGTTGGGGGGTGGGACGATGTGGACGTGTTTCCCATCAATTGCACCTCCACAATTGGGAAAGTCTCAACGGCTGGCAAAGTGGGAGGCCACAGTCTGCCATTTCTGTGGCTTTGAAGGAAACTGTGGAGTCAAACAAGAAAAAAAATTAGTCATTTTGCACATCAACATTTCAAGCAGATTAGACACAAACATTTTTGGCCAATATCAGTATAAGATTTTTGGAAATGAGTATGGAAATGGCAAAGTCAGCAGATAGAGGATTGCTATTAGCTGACCTACCTAGTTGGGGGAGGGGGTTTCTAATGAGTTTGGCCCAAAAAAAAAAAAAAAAAACTCTGGCACTCTGCATGAATTTAAGCACACATATAACATTTGTACTCATTTTAGGGGGTGTTTAAGGGAAAGCAATACTATGGAGCTGACTAAATACATTGCTAAGTGACTAGGCTATAGGTTTATGGCCCCAGAAAAGCATGCCGGGGAAGTAAGGCCGCGTACACACGGGCGGACTGTTCGCCCAACCTTGTCCGCTGAACAGTGTTTGGGCGGACAGTCCGCTCGTGTGTGGGCTTTCAGCGGACAGTTTCAGCGGACAGTTGGACGGACAAAGTCTTTCGGAAATTCCGAAAAACTGTCCGCTGAAACTGTGTTTGAGCGAACAGTCCGCCCGTGTGTGGGCTTGTCCGCTGTACTTTCGAAATGAGCGGACTGTTCCCGCTCGGAAAGTCCGCCCATTTCGAGCGCGTGTACAGGTAGGCGGGGCCCGCGAAGGAGACGTCGCGGGCTCCGCCGCCTGGAATGGGCTTAAAGGGGAACCCCAACGCCGAAAAAAATCGGCGTGGGGGTTCCCCCCAAGTCCACACCAGACCCTTGTCCGAGCACGCTACCCGGCCGGCCAGGAAAGGGGGGCGAGCGAGCGCGCCCCCCCTCCTGAGCCGTACCAGGCCGCGTGCCCTCAACATGGGGGGTGCCTTGGGGAAGGGGGGGCCGCGCGGCCCCCCCACCCCAAAGCACCTTGTCCCCATGTTGATGAGGACAAGGGCCTCTTCCCGACAACCCTGGCCGTTGGTTGTCGGGGTCTGCGGGCGGGGGGCTTATCGGAATCCGGGAGCCCCCTTTAAGAAGGGGGCCCCCGGATACCGGCCCCCCACCCTATGTGAATGAGTATGGGGTACAATGTACCCCTACCCATTCACCTGTGAACTAAAGTACAATAAAAAACACAACACAGAGAAAAAATATTTTATTGCACAGCTCCGGGGGTCTTCCGTCTTCGGGGGTCTTCTCGCCGGACTCCTCCGCTATGTGTGTGTAGCTCTTTTACTAGCGGAGGAGTCCGGCTTTCTTCCTCCCCGCCGCCGGCCTCTTCTCCCGACTTCGGGGGTCTTGTCCCCCTCTTCGGTTCTTCTGCCGGGCCACCGCGCCTGGTCCGGTGGCCCGGTCTTCTGTCGCCGTCTTCCGTTCTTCTGTCGCCGCCTTCGGTTCTTCTGCCGGGCCACCGCGCCTTCTTGTAGCTCTTTTACAGGCGGTGGCCCGGTCTTCTGTCGCCGCCGCCGCCTTCCGTTCTTGTTCTTCTTCTTGTTCTTCTTCTTCTCCTGGAGATGTTGACTCGACGAGCTCTCCGGCCGGAATGCCAGGGACACGCTCCGCTGCCACTTATATAGTGACAATGGGGCGGTGTCACATGGTATATGTCACATGGGTTGGTCACATGGGTTGATGTCACATGGGGACTATGACATCGTAAGGGGGCGGGGTCACCATGTGACCAACCCATGTGACATATACCATGTGACACCGCCCCATTGTCACTATATAAGTGACCGCACAGCGCGGCTCTGGCATTCCGGCCGGAGAGCTCGTCGAGTCAACATCTCCAGGAGAAGAAGAACAAGAAGAAGAACAAGAACGGAAGGCGGCGGCGGCGACAGAAGACCGGGCCACCGCCTGTAAAAGAGCTACAAGAAGGCGCGGTGGCCCGGCAGAAGAACCGAAGGCGGCGACAGAAGAACGGAAGACGGCGACAGAAGACCGGGCCACCGGACCAGGCGCGGTGGCCCGGCAGAAGAACCGAAGAGGGGGACAAGACCCCCGAAGTCGGGAGAAGAGGCCGGCGGCGGGGAGGAAGAAAGCCGGACTCCTCCGCTAGTAAAAGAGCTACACACACATAGCGGAGGAGTCCGGCGAGAAGACCCCCGAAGACGGAAGACCCCCGGAGCTGTGCAATAAAATATTTTTTCTCTGTGTTGTGTTTTTTATTGTACTTTAGTTCACAGGTGAATGGGTAGGGGTACATTGTACCCCATACTCATTCACATAGGGTGGGGGGCCGGTATCCGGGGGCCCCCTTCTTAAAGGGGGCTCCCGGATTCCGATAAGCCCCCCGCCCGCAGACCCCGACAACCAACGGCCAGGGTTGTCGGGAAGAGGCCCTTGTCCTCATCAACATGGGGACAAGGTGCTTTGGGGTGGGGGGGCCGCGCGGCCCCCCCTTCCCCAAGGCACCCCCCATGTTGAGGGCACGCGGCCTGGTACGGCTCAGGAGGGGGGGCGCGCTCGCTCGCCCCCCTTTCCTGGCCGGCCGGGTAGCGTGCTCGGACAAGGGTCTGGTGTGGACTTGGGGGGAACCCCCACGCCGATTTTTTTCGGCGTTGGGGTTCCCCTTTAAGCCCATTCCAGGTGGCGGAGCCCGCGACGTCTCCTTCGCGGGCCCCGCCTACCTGTACACGCGCTCGAAATGGGCGGATTTGCCTCCGCCTTACGTGGGCGAGTCCGTTCATTTCAAAAGTTGAGCGAACTGTTTGCCCAACCTTGTTCGTCAAACAGTCCGCTCGTGTGTGGGCAAGTCCGCTCATGCAAATTTTGAGCGGACTGTTTGATGAAACTGTTTGCCGAACAAGGTTGGGCGAACAGTCCGCCCGTGTGTACGCGGCCTTAGTGAAGGCAAATCTGCATGAAGGACAAAACAAGGGACTTGAAAAGCTTCCAGCATGCATGAGGACAAAGGGGCACAGCATATCAATTACAGCATATTGCAATCCTGCTAATTAGTGAACGAGGAAAGAAATCCAATACATTAGCAAACATTAAATACATAGAATGTGATGTTAAAGGAGAAAACTTACCTTAATATAGTCCTTCTGCAGGACCTGAATGATGGCAGAACAGGTCTTTGGAATAATGATTCCCAGAGCCTGGGGGGAGATGCCTGTCGAGAACTTGAGGTCCTGAAGACTTCTGCTCCAGAGTGATGGCTTGCCGCATGCAGGTATCCTGCCTGCTGATATAAGGGGACAGCAAAGCCAGCAGATGGTGAAAAACGGGGTCCGTCATCCGGAGATAATTCCTGAAATCATCAGGATTATTCTCCCAGATCTCACGAAGCAAAGGCATGTGCGAGAACTGGTCACGCTGGAGCAACCAATTCTTGGTCCACGAACTCCTCCTCGCCCTGTTCATGCACCGGGCTTGTGTTAAAGCTAAAAGCCCAACACGAAGCCCCTGCACAGCACGAACTCTAGGACGAGTGCGTACACTAAACATGGCTTCAAAACGGTCGGCTGGTCAGAGCGGACAACAGAAGGCACTGATAAACAGCAAGGCCTGAAAGAACAAACTGAAAACCAGAAACGAGCAGACAATAAGCAATGAGAATCAAAGCATACTATATACCAAGATATAGCCCACAATGACCAACAAATGCTAACTGACTACACCCACTGATAAGCAGATATGCACCGCCAAGCACAAACTGAAGAGCAGTAACGATCTGAAGCACAAATCTGAAAAGCGTGAATCGTCTCTAACCAAACTTCTACTAACACGCGATAAACACAAGATCAGCAGAAGGAGCCCAAAGGGTGCCGGACGTGGTGCTGAACTTCCCTTTTCTAGTCCTGTCGTACGCGGCTTACGTCACTGCGTTCTTGACAACCGGAAATTCCGACAACTTAGTCCAACCGTGTGTATGCAACACCACTTCCGGACTAAATCTGTCTGAATTTATCCGACGGATTTGGATGTCGGAATGTCTGACCGTGTGTACAAGGGCTAAGTGTCTTCCCCAATCCCCTCCAAATGTCTTCCCCAATTCTCTCCAAGTTTCTTCCCCAATTCCCTCCAAGTATCTTCCTCAGTTCAGTCAAAGTGTCTTCCCCAATTCTATCCAAATGCCTTCCTCAGTTCTGTCCATTTGCCTTCCTCAGTTCTGTCCATGTACCTTCCTCAGTTCTGTCCAAGTGTCTTACCCAATCCCCTCTAAGTGTCTTCCCCAATTCCCTCCAAGTGTCTTCCCCAATTCCCTCCAAGTGTCTTCCTCAGTTCTGTCCATGTGCCTTCCTCGGTTCTGTCCAAGTGTTTTACCCAATCCCCTCCAAATGTCTTCCTCAATTCCATCCAAGTGTCTTCCCCAATTACCTCCCAGCGTCTTCCCCAATTCCCTCCCAGTGTCTTCCCCAATTCTCTCCCAGTGTCTTCCTCGATTCCCTCCCAGTGTCTTCCCCGATTCCCTCCGAGTGTCTTCCCCAATTCCTTCCCAGTGTCTTCCCCAATTTCCTCCAAGTGTCTTCCCCAATTCCCTCCAAGTGTCTTCCTCAGTTCTATCCATGTGCCTTCCTCAGTTCTGTCCAAGTGTTTTACTCAATTCCCTCCCAGTGTCTTCCCCAATTTCCTCCCAGTGTCTTCCCCAATTCCCTCCCAGCGTCTTCCCCAATTCCCTCCCAGTGTCTTCCCCAATTCCCTCCCAGTGTCTTCCTCGATTCCCTCCCAGTGTCTTCCCCGATTCCCTCCGAGTCTCTTCCCCAATTCCTTCCCAGTGTCTTCCCCAATTCCCTCCAAGTGTCTTCCCCAATTCCCTCCAAGTGTCTTCCTCAGTTCTATCCATGTGCCTTCCTCGGTTCTGTCCAAGTGTTTTACTCAATTCCCTCCCAGTGTCTTCCCCAATTTCCTCCCAGTGTCTTCCCCAATTCCCTCCCAGTGTCTTCCCCGATTCCCTCCTAGTGTCTTCCCCGATTCCCTCCAAGTGTCTTCCCCAATTCCCTCCAAGTGTCTTCCCCAATTCCCTCCAAGCGTCTTCCCCAATTCCCTCCCAGCGTCTTCCCCAATTCCCTCCAAGTGTCTTCCCCAATTCCCTCCAAGTGTCTTCCTCAGTTCTGTCCATGTGCCTTCCTCGGTTCTGTCCAAGTGTTTTATCCAATCCCCTCCAAGTGTCTTCCCCAATTCCATCCAAGTGTCTTCCCCAATTCCCTCCCAGCGTCTTCCCCAATTCCCTCTCAGCGTCTTCCCCAATTTCATCCCACTGTTTTCCCCAATTCCCTCCCAGTGTCTTCCCCAATTCCCTCCCAGTGTCTTCGCTGATTCCCTCCAAGTGTCTTCCCAGATTCCCTCCAAGTGTCTTCCCCAATTCCCTCCCAGCGTCTTCCCCAATTCCCTCCCAGTGTCTTCCCCAATTCCCTCCCAGTGTCTTCCCTGATTCCCTCCAAGTTTCTTCCCGATTCCCTCCAAGTGTCTTCCCCAATTCCCTCCCAGCGTCTTCCCCAATTTCATCCCACTGTTTTCCCCAATTCCCTCCCAGTGTCTTCCCCAATTCCCTCCCAGTGTCTTCGCTGATTCCCTCCAAGTGTCTTCCCAGATTCCCTCCAAGTGTCTTCCCCAATTCCCTCCCAGCGTCTTCCCCAATTCCCTCCCAGTGTCTTCCCCAATTCCCTCCAAGTGTTTCCCTCAGGTTTGTCAGGAATATACCCCAGTATTTAAATCTGCACAGGTAACTCAACCACCTTCATTCAATCACCATGGAATATGTCAAGGCGGATGTTGACGGTCATAGAACATGACAGACGGCTACTACTGCCTAGACCAGTCTTTCTCAACCTTTTCAACACAGAGGAACCCTTGAAATAGTTCACCAGTCTCAAGGAACCCCTGCTAAAAATTAGAAATCTACAACTCATGATACATTAGTGTGATGGTCAGTGGGAAGAATGGTCCTTACACTTGTGGTAATTGGGAAGAATTACCTCCTTACAGATAGTTAAAAAGATCAATGGTGTCAGTGGGAACTTATCTGAGAGGCAGACATTGCCCAATGCTGAAGGAACCCTTAGCAACCTCTGGAGGAACCCTAGGGTTCCACGGAACCCTGGTTGAGAATCGCTGGCCTAGACAATCCTTTTAATAAACGTTTTGCTAAGTACCATGACACCTGTCCCTTGGTCCTGTACATCATAACTATGGCATGGTCAGGTAATGATCTCTTAAGAATACTCATGGTTCTTTTACTCCTCAGATGTCCATGAAAACGGGAAAGGGTTGGATAGACGTTGGAAAGCCGGAGCGGGCGAATGCATTTCTTGAAACCTCCTTGAACGTAAGTTAAATATTGTATGAGATCAGACTGGAGTCTGCCGGTGACTCAGCTTGGTGAGCCTCCCCATCGTGTCTCTACTAGAGTCTAGAAAAGCTTCATTCCATGAAGACTCGGAGAAGCGCTCAGGAGACAGATGTCAACTCCCACAAAGACTGGGTGGAGGCGGAAATCTTTAAAGTGCTGACATATCAGGCAGAGGCTGTAAGTCCCCATGGTGTCTAGTCTTCTTAAAGCTGAAATTGAATATGATTATATTTTGACTCCCCCGGTTCCTTCCCCCCCCCCCCCCCCCCCCCCATTCTTATTGATATAATAAAGGAGACGTACGGGGAGAGCTAGTTTTTCTGTGGTTCTCCTGTGGATCACAGGAGGGAAGTTTGTTTTGCACTCCTGTGACCTGTTTTCGGCAGAGAGCGAGCTGCAGTCCGCTCTCTGCTGACGTCACAGAGTAAGTCCAGGCTCTGCGTCATCCCGACCATGGATCGCCAGATCCCTGGACCGACACCCGTCTCAGCCTCTCAGCTCACAAAAAAAAAAAGCCGATCACCGGCGGCTGTGAGAGGGACATCAGCATAGGTGTGCACAGCCCATTGCATTAGGGTGTGCATCCAAAAGCTCAAACACACACGCCTTTCTCCACTGAGGCACTGGACGGTGAATGAATGGGAAGTGCTGAGTTCACAAACTGAAGCATAGTAAACACAGTTTACTACACTTCAGTTATTAATGAACACAGCGAGTAAATAGTATATAAATTAGCCTCTTCCGCCACTCTCCATCCTTAAACATCCCCCACAGGAGCTGGGGTGAGAGGAGGGAAGCCAGCAGCACTGTGGTGTGGGAAGTGCAACAGGGGGGGGAGCCTGGGCAGTAGGGGGAGTCGGCTCTGCACAGAGTGATTAGGGTGTGCCCAGGCACACCCCCTTCCCACACGCCTATGGACATCAGTCCCAATCGCGGAGAGCCTCTGTAGAGGCTTCTGGTGCCACCTGTGCCACCTGTCAGTGCACACAACAGTGCCTCCTACCAGTGCCCACCAGCGTCAGCTACCAGTGCCCACAGTACCACCCAACAGTGCCCACAGTGTCACCTACCAGTGCCCACAGTGTCACCTATCAGTGCCCACAGTGCCACCTATAAACGTCACCACCTGTGCTGCCTATCAATACCACCTGCCAGTGCCACTCATCAGTGCCACCCATCAGGGCCCATCAGTGCCGTCTTATCAGTGCCCATCAGGGCCATCTCATCAGTGCCTAACAGTGTCACATTATCAGTGCAGCTCATCAGTGCCTATCAGTGCAGCCCATCAGTCCCGTCTTATCAGTGCCACCTCATCAGTGCCTATCATTGTCACCTAAACTGTGCCTATCAGTGCAGCCCATCAGTGCCTATCAGTGCCACCCATCAGGGCCCATTAGTGCCGTCTTATCAGTGCCCATCAGTGCCATCTCATCATTGCCTATCAGTGTCACCTTATCTGTGCCTATCAGTGCAGCCCATCAGTGCTTATCAGTGTCACCTTATCTGTGCCTAGCAGTGCAGCCCATCAGTGCAATCCATCAGTGCCTATCAGTGCAGCCCATTAGTGCCCATCAGTGCAGCCTCATCAGCGAATATCAATGAAGGAGAAAAATGACCCGTTTGTAAAATTTTAAAACAAACTATGTAACGTGTTTTTTTTTTAACCACTTGCTTACTGGGCACTTAAACACCCTTCCTGCCCAGACCAATTTTCAGCTTTCGGTGCTCTCACACTTTGAATGACAATTACTCAGTCATGTAACACTGTATCCAAATGAATTTTGTGCCCCTTTTTTCCCACAAATAGAGCTTTCTTTTGGTGGTATTTGACCACCTCTGAGTTTTTTATTTTTTGCGCTATAAATTAAAAAAGACCGAAAATTTTGAAAAAAAACAAATTTTTCTTAGTTTATGTGATAAAATTTTGCAAATTATTAATTTTTTTTCATAAATTTCTGCCACAATTTATACTGCTACATATCTTTGGTAAAAATAACCCAAATTAGTGGATATTATTTGGTCTTTGTGAAAGTTAGAGGGTCCACAAGCTGTGGTGCGAATCATAAAAAATTGATCACACCTGATGTACTGGTGGCCTATCTCATTTCTTGCGACCAGAACAAGCCAGAAAAGTACAAATACCCCCCAAATGACCCCTTTTTTGAAAGTAGACATTCCAAGGTATTTACTAAGATGCATGGTGGGTTTTTGATGTTGTCATCTTTTTCCCACAATTCTTTGCAAAATGAAGATTTTTTGATTTTTTTCTCACAAAATTTTCAATGTAATAGGTTATTTCTCTCACATGGCATGTGTATACCACAAATGACACCCCAAAATACGTTCTGCTACTCCTGAGTATTACGATACCAAATGTGTGAGACTTTTACACAGCCTGGCCACATACAGAGGCCCAATATTGAAATAGCACCATCAGGCGTTCTAGGAGCATAAATTACACATTTAATTTCTCAACCACCTATTACACTTTTGAAGGCCCTGGAGCACCAAGACAATGGAAATGCCCACAAAGTGACCCCATTTTGGAAAGCTAACACCCCAATGAATAATCTATGAGGCATATTGAGTCTTTTGAATGGTTTATTTTTTTCCAGAAGTTTTGGGAAAATGTGGAAAAAAATGAAAACGCATTTTTTTACGCAAAGTTGTCCATTTATAAGATATTTCCAACACATAGCATGTACATAGCAAAAATGACACCCCAAAATACGTTCTGCTACTCCTCCTGAGTATGGCAATACCAAATGTGTGAGACTTTTACACAGCCTGGCCACATACAGACGCCCAATATTGAAATAGCACCATCAGGCGTTCTAGGAGCATAAATTACACATCTCATTTCTCAACCACCTATTACATTTTTGAAGGCCCTGGAGCACCAAGACAATGGAAATGCCCACAAAGTGACCCCATTTTGGAAAGCTAACACCCCAATGTATAATCTATGAGGCATATTGAGTCTTTTGAATGGTTTATTTTTTTCCAGAAGTTTTGGGAAAATGTGGAAAAAAATGAAAACGCATTTTTTTACGCAAAGTTGTCCATTTATAAGATATTTCCAACACATAGCATGTACATAGCAAAAATGACACCCCAAAATACGTTATGCTACTCCTCCTGAGTATGGCAATACCAAATGTGTGAGACTTTTACACAGCCTGGCCACATACAGAGGCCTAATATTGAAATAGCACCATCAGGCGTTCTAGGAGCATAAATTACACATCTCATTTCTCAACCACCTATTACATTTTTGAAGGCCCTGGAGAACCAGGACAATGGAAACGCCCACAAAGTGACCCCATTTTGGAAAGCTAACATCCCAAAGTATAATCTATGAGGCATAATGAGTCTTTTGAATGATTCATTTTTTTCCAGACGTTTTGGGAAAATGTGGAAAAAAATGAAAACGCATTTTTTTGTTACGCAAAGTTGTCCATTTATAAGATATTTCCAACACATAGCATGTACATAGCAAAAATTATACCCCAAAATACGTTCTGCTACTCCTCCTGAGTATGGCAATACCAAATGTGTGAGACTTTTACACAGCTTGGCCACATACAGAGGCCCAACATGCAAGGAACACCATCAGGTGTTCCAGGGAGACATAGCATGCACATACCAAGAATTACACCCCAAAATACATCCTGCTGAGAAAAGAGTAAACAAAAGATTACCTGTGGTTTTAGCAGCGCAGTTGTCCACAGGATGATAGCACTGGTCCAGGCAGCAGGCAGGGACTTGGTCAGCAAAAGTGAACACAATTTTCCAGGCAACGGGCAGGTATACTGTCCATAGTCAATATAGGCAGCAGGCAGGGATACTGTCCATATACAGTCCAAGGTCAGTGCAGGCAGAGATTGTCAGCTGTGCCAAAATATTGGTCCTGGTAGTAGGCAGGAACATGGTCCATCCATGTGGTGTGGTCAGTTCATGCGACAGGCAGAGGCATGATGGTATAGGTCCTACAGGCAGCAGGCAGAAGTAGGGCCTCGTTCAGGACAGAATGGGGATAGGGGTAGAGGCTTCTCCCACCCAAATCTCTTTGAAGCCTCCGAGTCTCCAGACCCTAATCTAGGAATGAGAAAACAAATGAAATTGTCTTCATCCAAAAAAACTATTCTGGAGCCCCTCACATATGTGAGACCCCTGTTATGAATCCCACTAGTCCACTGAGAGGGTACAAGATAAGTCCAAGAGGCAGGCAAGAGGCATGGTCAAACAGTCCAGGGTCAGTTCCAGATCAGGTAGAGGTATGTACAGAATCGGTAGGCAGAAGCGTGGTCGAATAACAGTCCAGGGTCAGTTCCAGATCAGGCAGAGGCATAAACAGAATCAGTAGGCAGAAGCGTGGTTGAATAACAAGCCAGGGTCAGTTACAGAGCAAGCAGAGGCATAAGGGGTGTGAAGGTAAATGGCAGGAAGTGAGGGTTATGGTTACCACACTTCACTAATAATTCACTGAAGTATGGTAACGGCGGAAACAGTCACCTATGCAGAGGCCTGGTTGGGAAGGGCATTGGGCACAATGATAAGTGGTGTCTCTTCTCAATCCTCGTTTGCTGCACACCCGACATTTTTTCTGATGTCTTAGGCCTGTTGGTCTGGGAGGGATTTTATCAGGAAAGTGGCGTTCAGAGAGTCTGCTAATTACATCGGATCAAATGTTTTCTGGTGGGCCATTGGGGTATAGAAGGGCAGTGACGATTTCCTCCTGGTAGCCAAGGAAGGGTATGGGTCTTTCTGTGGATTTACGATAGATTACATACGTGTTGTATATGGCCAAATTAAAGAAATAAATTTAAATTTTTTTATACCACTTGTATGTTCTTCTTGTGGCAAGGTAAGGTTCGAGCATCTGGTCGTTCAAGTCGACACCCCCCATGAACATGTTGTACTCATGGATACAAGTTGGTTTTTGTATTGGGCCATTCCTCCTGGTGATCTCAACAAAAGTGTTGTTGTGGATCAAAGAAAGCATGTACACATCCCTTCTGTCCCTCCACTTCACAGCCAAAATTTCCTCGTTCCGTAAACTCGCCGCTTCGCTTTTTCTTAACCTTTTGTTGACGAGGCTTTGAGCAAAGCCCTTCCGGTTCGTCCTTACGGTGCCACATGCTGGAGTTTGCTTTCTATGGAGGTTGCGGAACAGGGGTAAACTTGTGTAAAAATTATCCACATAGAGAGGTAGCCTTTCTCCAGGAGTGGGTTTATGAGTTCCCAAACAACTTTCCCACTCGATCCGATGTATTCGGGGCAATTAGGGGGATGTAGCTGGGTGTCCTTCCCTTCGTATACCATGAAGGAATATGTATACCCTGTGGCTCGATCACACAATTTATACATTTTCACCCCATAGCAGGCCCTTTTGGAGGGAATAAATTGTTTTAGGCCCAGCCTGACAGAAAATTTGATCAGGGACTCATCCACACATATGTGTTGGTCTGGGGTAAACAACTGGGGGAAGATCTCAGAAAAATAATTTATTAGCGGCCTAATTTTGTAAAGTTTATCAAAATTTGGGTCATTCCGGGGAAGGCACTGGTTATTGTCGTTAAAGTGTAGGAATCTCATTATCATGAGTCCGGGGCATTATTGAGGAAAAGATGGGCATGTGATAGATGGGGCGGGATGACGAATATGCACGTATTTCATTTTTATTGTTTAGTCTCATACAAAATGTGAGGCCCAAAAATTTTTTAAACTCCTCCACTGTTAGGGCTCTCCACTCGTAGGGACGGGCATAAGAGGACGTTGGGTTGCTTTCAATAAATTGTTGGGCATATAGGTTGGACTGGACCACAATTGATTCAAGCATGTCCTCTGTAAAAATTAAGTGGAAAAAGTCCATCAGGGAAAAATTGTGTGTGTCCACCTGGACTCCTGGGTTGGCAATGAAAGGGGGAACGTTAGCTTCTCCTGAGTTAGGAGGAAGCCACAAGGGGTTCTGGAGGGAATAAGGAAGGTTGGCATGGGACCTAACCCTTTGGGGCCGAGTTGACACACTGGTACTTGGCCTTTGCCGAGGTACTGTGGTGCCGGTGGATGGCACTGCGTTGCTGGTGGATGGCTCTGTGGTGCTGGTGGATGGTACTGCCTCCTCACCAGTACGCCTTCGTCTGACGGGCGGACTATCATCTTCCTCCTCTAAGACTGTCATTGTACCGCTGCTGAGGACAGGCTCGTAGTCCACGTCAGACTCACAATCTGAATATGAGGAGGAATCCGAAGCGGAGACCTCCCCGTTGCTCTCTTCAGCTGCAAGAATATCATATGCCTCCTCAGCTGAATATAATCTTTGTGACATTTTTATTGATCACAAATGGCACTGACAGGTGACGCTGATCTGGCAGATGACACTGACAGGTGACACTGATGTGGCAAGTGACACTAGCAGGTGACACTAACAGCACTGATCACAGGTGACACTGACGTGGCAGGTGGCACTGACGACAGCTGGCACTGACAACACGTGGCACTGGCAGATGACACTGGAGGCAGATGGCGCTGGCAGATGGCACTGGCAGATTGCGCTGACAGATGGGACTGACAGATGGGGCTGACAGATGGGGTGGGCAGATGGCGGTGACAGATGGCGCTGACAGATGGCGCTGGCAGATGTCGCTGACAGATGTCGCTGACAGATGGCACTGGCAGATGGCACTGGGGCTGGCACTGGCAGATGGCCCTGGCAGATGGCGCTGGCAGATGGCACTGGCAGATGGCACTGGCAGATGGCGCTGGCTATTTGCTCTGGCTAATTGCTCTGGCAGATGGGGCTGGCAGATGGCACTGGGGCTGGCAGATGGCAGTGGGGCTGGCACTGGGGCTGGCAGATGGCACTGGCAGGTGGCACTGGCAGATGGCACTGGGGCTGATGGCACTGGCAGATGGCACTGGGGCTGATGGCACTGGCAGATGGCACTGGGGCTGACAGATGGCACTGGGGCTGACTGTATTTCATACACTGTATCGCTTTACTACTCACAGATCCTCTCTCTCCTCACACACTGTCTCTGTGTGAGGAGAGAGAAACAGGGCAATGGGAGATGATCTCGTATGTTTACATTTGAGATCATCTCCCATTGGCAGCTGCGATCGCGCTGTAAACGGCCGCTTTGATTGTCCGTTCACAGCGATTTGTGTTTGCCTGTCTCCGGGAGACACGGCGAACAAAAAACTTCCCCCGATGCGCACCCGCGGCGGCGCGCATTGCGGAAGTAAACACAAGGACGTCCAGGGACGGCCTCCCGGACGAAAGCGCCCGCTCTATGGCCGTCATTCGGCTATAGGGCGGGCGGGAACCGGTTAATTTCTGTCTTCTTTTTGCTTGTTTAGCAAAAATTTAAAACCCCAAGTGGTGATTAAATGCCATCAAAATAAAGCTCCATTTGTGTGCAAAAAAGTGGCCGGTAAAAAAGTGGTTAAGTAAAGATTTAGGATTCTTGGTCTTTCTGTGTTTTTACCTGCAAGTTTGTTGATAGGGCCTCTTCAATCACTCCAAAATCACTCGTTTAGGGGGAATCTTGGGACATTTCTCTTGTTTTGGGCATTCGTGGAGATCGTTTGCCGGACGGTTGCCCTACAATCTCCTGCAGAAGCAAAAAAAGAACAAATTTTTTTTGCACCAAGACATATATTTCAGTCAGTGTGTGGGGGGGGGGGGACCCGTTCACACCGTTCACACCTGTCCAATGTGTTCCTGCGACCCTTGAGAACGCAGGTTCCTACTGAGCGTTGTACTGCGCTGCATCAGACAACAATGGGGCATACTTGTGTGTGGGGTGCTCTGCTGCATCGGTAGCGCGTCAGTTGGCCATCTTCTTGCACCGCTCAAATGCAGCATAGCATGCCATCTTCATGCAGCACAGCAGAGCGTGAAGTGGTAAAACGGGGGCTTTAGGCTCCATTCACATTAGCACATCTCCAAAGTCGCACCATTTCTAGCGCGTCTTTGGAGCCTGACTTTTTGGCGTCATTTTGGCCCAACTTTTTCATTTTGTGGATCAAAGTCGCCACCAAATGTAGTGCAGGCACCTTTTCAAAGACTTTAAGTCTCACCGATTTGAACGGATGCCATTGAAAAGAAATGGGTGTGACTCTGCTGTCCAAAGTAGCATAGCAAATCGCACAATTGTGAATGGAGCCTAAGTGTAAAAGAAAAGTAAGAAATATTTTTACGGCAACTGTCACATTCGAAGACTTTCCCCCGTTGTGTGTGTTTATCCCCCAGGCCGTGGCTCGGAAGGATTTCCAGATCGCTTTGGCGAGGATCCTGAGATGCAAAGACATGCTGCTGACGCAACCAAACAAGGTGGGGTGTATGTGTGACGTCTGATTTGTTTTACATCCGCGTGTTTTTTTATTTTATTATTTATTTATTATGGCCAGTGCTAAAAATAATCTTTTTTTTTTTTTTTTTGATGCATACTGTATTTATAAAATGCTTGTTTTAACAATAAACATTTATCCACTTAAGGACCGAGCTAGGGCTGAAACAACTAATCGATTAATCAACAACTAATCGATTATGAAATTAATCGATTACTATTTTCATAATCGATTAATTGGCTAGTAACATAATGGGGTTAAAAAAAACTAAAATGAGCCCTTTATAGTAAAAAAAGATCAAATTGCTACTGTAAATATTACTTTCAGAGTTCTACAGTAAACAAATGAACCCTTTACAATAGTGATTATCTGCTTTTTTTTTTGTACTACAAAAGGGCTAATTTTAGTTTTTTTTTAACCCCATTATGTTACTAAACGTCTTAGCCCTTGTACACACGGTCGGAGATTCCGAAGGAATGTGTCCTATCGGACCATTTTGTTGGATAATCCGACTGTGTGTGGTATGCATCGGACTGATTCCGTTGGAATATCCGTCGGACCCAATTTTCCAACTTGCTTGAAATATTTTCCGACAAACTGGTCCGATTGGACATATTCCGATCATGTGTAGCCTACTCCGACGGACAAGGTGCCACGCATGCTCACATTCAAATTCCGACGTGCTCGTTCAGGTAAAACTACTGCTTGTAAGCGATAAAGCACATTCGCCACACTGCAATGTTAAAAATTTATTCATGAAGCGCATTCTCTTGTTCTTTACAATGCTGCAAGAACGAACTTCTTTTGATGCTCATAGTCACACACACTTCTCCCGAACGTATTTCATTACTCTTATTTCACCATTTCAGAAATACAATTTTATTTTGCGTCACATCTACACAATTTTAGATTTTGTTTATTCTTTTCTTTTTTGGATGTTTTTTTTTTTTGGAAATTCCTAAAAATCTCCTTTAAAGACAGTTTGCTCATTTCTCCTTTTTTGGTTGTGTTTTTTGTGTGTAAACTTACCACAACAACATTATTGTATTTTTGAAATTTTGTTTTTCTTTTTTAATCTACAGGAGGTTGTTTATTGTTGGTACCCCTTGTTATTCATTTCACTTAGTTTTTTTGAAATGTACCTGCCTGCTCACAAATAAACTGTACTTTTTGAAGGAAAACACATACACAAGTATTTGATCAAACAAAAAAAAACTTTATTTTGGTCGCAATAAAATAAAAAGAGGAACGCAGTGCTGGAGAAACTTGTTACTTTGGTGCAGCCTTTGGCCCCCAGGGCAGACATGAACAAATTAGAATATAAAAAATTGGTGGCCTGAGGAGTACATATCTCAGGGAGAGAAGTCTGGTCCCGAAGTCCTAGAGAACAGGAAATTCAGATGCCATCTATGTCCCCAGGATGTGGATCTTCAAGAGGCTGCATCTTCTGGCAGACCAGACTGAACCCAGGCCATCACTCACTCGTCTTCCTTAGGCACTTCCCTCCAGGCATCCTTCGAGGCTGTGGCTGTGCTCCTGTAGTTGGGTCAGGAGGAGGAGAAGGAGGGCGTTGGTCAACCTCCTGGCTGCCACTTGCCACAGCCTCCCGCCGACTGAGCTCTTCCTGTGTATGAAAAGTGGACATAGTTCGAGTTTTTTGCTCATCAATCACACCATTTTGTGCTCCTGGCTTTTGCTAATTGAATGTTGCCAAATAGAACAGACTATCATTCTGAGACCAGCATTTTTCTTTCCCGTCCCAATCATTTTTGGTCACTACTGTCTATTGAGATGTAAACCACTTTGATAAATCACAACTTACTGATCAATAAGAACATCTAGTTAACCTCATTAAATGTAACACAAGAAATATGTTCAACAATGCAATACCTGTCTCAAGCTGGGCCCCACCACATGTTGCTGCCTGGAAGGCCCAGGTTGGACGATGGAAGCCTCATCTGGGGGTGAAGGATGCCTTGAAGGAAGACTGGAGAGTGGTGGCCTGAGTGGTGGCCTGGGTACCCCCTGGTCTACCAGAAAATGCAACCTGTCAAAGTGAACCATCCTGGGGTAAGAAACTGCATCTGTATCTCCTGCTCTTAAGGACTCCAGGTGCTTCTTTCTCTCCCTGAGATATGTAATCCTCATGGCCCCAATTTTCCTATTCAGATAGGCCATGTCTGCCATGGGGCCCATGATCCGCACCAAAGAAAGCAGTTTCTCCAGCACTGCGTTCCTCTTTGTTATGTCAGCATAAAACTCGTTGTGGAACTGCCCCAGGCAGGGCATCTCCTTGTAGAGTTCGAGGAATAGCCCCATAAAATGTGGGTTTTTGACTGGATCCATATTTTCTGCAAGACACAACACAAGACAAACCCTAAAATACTAATAATGCCATTAAAAACCCTCCTAATCTTGTCCCAATATCTGCCTAGATAGAAGCAGTCTAGTCTAGTGAAGCACCAAGTTAAAATTTTTACCTTTGTTTGCACGTTCGTCGCGTCCGCGCCTCACTCTCTTCCCAGATCGTACGGACGATACACGCGTGTTGCATTTTATATACAGTGCGCATGCGTGAAACTACTCCCGTCCCTGACGTTCTTTCTAGACTATTCCCTGCCCCTTCTCTTCCGGCGCAGTGGGGAGAGCACATGGCGGAGAGAATGCAGGTGCGCACTAATAATAGTTCCACTAACGAGGAGGAGGGTGAGGAAAGCCCGGAGCCTGAAACATCCCAATCCAGGAAGAGAAGATTTAAGGACTATATATGTCTTTTGGAGAGATGTTGGAGATGGTGGACATATTGAACAGGACCGACTATGATGGGAAGTATGGACCTTACCCAAACCCAAATATCAGAAAGGCCAAGATCATGTCTAAAGTTGTGAAGAGTCTTCATAAGAATTTTGGGGTACGCCGATCCAAGGATCAACTGAGAAAACGCTGGTCAGACCTGAAACTGAGGGAGCACGAGCAGTACCTAAGGTTCCTAAAACAAGTAAGTAGTTGTCGTGTGTTCATATCATTATTCTTGCTTGCATACTGCTCCATGTGCTTTGATTTCATGTTGTGCATTTTAAAATGGCCACTTTCAAGTTCATGGTTTCATTCGTTCGTAAGAAACATCGTTCAGCAGGTAAGTATTCCAGCTTAACAAAGTGTCCACAATAATGTTCTCACCTTGGAACTTGGCCAAAAAACACAATTGTACAACACTTCCAAGCAATGTTTCAGATTCCTATTTCTGCCCTCTGTGTGCTAATTATTCTTTGTTTACATTCTCAGGGGAGAGAAGACTCTGCAAGTATGAGGACACCAGGGACCACACCCCTCCCAAAGAAGGCCAACTTCCAAAAGCAGAAACAGAGGAGCAGGAGCAGGAGGAAGGAGAGATCGTGCAGGTTGGGCAAATTGTCACCACAACATGTGAGTGTCAGAGAACACAGCTTCCGGTAAGCTCATCAATGTATGTCACCATATTTTTATTACATGGTGTGTTTTTTTGCTTTGTTTTGTAGGTGATGTGGAAGAAGATTCCCGTTTTACCAGTGAAAGTGCCCAGATCCTGATTGGGGAGATAATGGGTTGCAATCGGGATTTGGAAAATATACAGAAAAACATCAATGATGTTAAAAATAAAATGAAGAACATCATTGATGTTTTGGGGAGAGTGTGAAACACAAAAAACTAGATAAGGTTTTATTTTTGCTATTTTAAATAAAAAATTTTGTATTTATCAAAATTACAAATTTGGAAGATGCACAGAGTGTGTAAACATGCGCTATCTCCCATCATGGGGGATCAATGTACGTGTTTTGTGTAAAGTGTCTGAGATGAAGGGGTTGCAGCCCCAAAGCATGTACATTGATCCCCATGATGGGAGATAGCACATGTTGAGACACTGTGTGCATCTTCCAAATTTGGATTTTTCAGGGGTCACACCCCATGTGATGAAGGCAATATCAGCCCAGTTTGTACATACTCATGTCTGATATTGTCTTCACTTTTCAAAGTTGAACTTTGTAAGTTCCTGTGTTCTGTATTTTACAGTTTGATACATGCCTGTTTACCCAAAAACAAGTAAACAAAATTTTGATTAAACTCTGTTTTTGATACACACAATTTCTTGGTTTGTTGTAAAAACCTTTTTAAAACACACATGTGAATGTGCTTGTATTAAAAAGTTTAATTATCAACAATGTGTGGCTTCCTTTTTCATTGCGCAAAAAAATTATATGTGGTAAAATTTTAGTTTGTGCTGAGAAGAAGTGTGATTTACTAAAGGAAACTCCACTTTGCACTCCAAGTGCAGTTTCAGGTGTACTTTTGCAGTGCACTTGTAGTGCATAGTGGATGTGCCTTTAGTAAAAAGCACCCACAGTGAGGTGTAAATTTGGACAATCATGCCATTTTCCTGCCATGGTGCTGAAAATGAGCACGATTTTGGTCAGTAATACATGCATTAGTTACAAAAACAAGGTGTGTGTAAAGGAGACCCACAACATACTAAGATTATCTGAAGAAGAGACTGTCCCCTCATCTCGCTCTGAACTTGGGTATGCACTGTTGGTGAAAAAGGCACAACTTGAAAAAAACAGTGTGAGGCCACAGTCTGCCATTCCTGTGGCGTTGAAGGACACTGTGTAGTGAAACAAGAACAAAAATTAGTAATTTGACAAATCAACATTGCAAGCAGATTAGACACCCACATTTTTGGTCAAAATTAGTATACCATTTTGGGAACTGAGTATTTAAAGCCTAAAGTATAAGGTCCCCTTATGAGAGTCATCACCCCCCCCCCCCCCCCGTCTGATGTGCCCTTGCTAAAAAATGAGGGGGGATGTTTAGGACAGGTAACCCTCTCCATTTGATTGAGAGCTGAATGGCTAAATAATGTGTGATACTTTGGGAAGCCCCTCCTTAGTTACACTATTGGCATCCCACCGGACAGGTAAGAAGTGTCATAATACCAAAAAGAAAACAAAATGGAAGCACATTTTGACATTCTGCTATTACATATCAAGATAATTAATAGGTTAAAAAAAAAAAAAAGCATTTGAAAGAATTGAGGCAGGCCCTTGCACTACATACTTAGGTGAACTCTTCCATAAATGTGATCATCATAAAGGTAGGTATAGTGTGTATTGGGTTTGGTCAAGTCATCAGATACAGGATTGCTATCAGCTGAGCTAGCAGTTGGGGGGAGGGGGGTTACTAATGAGTTTGGCACAACCCCAAAAATTAAAAAAACGTCACTCTGCATGAATTGAAGCACACACATCACATTTTTAGACATTTTAGGGGGTGTTTAGGGAAAAGCAATACTATGGAGCTGACAAAAGACATTGGTAAGTGACTAGACTATAGTTTTATGGGCCAAGAAGAGCATGGTGGGGAAGTTAGTGAGGCAAATATGCCTGAGGACAAAGGGGCAGAGTATATGAATTAGAGCATATTGCAATGATGGTAATTAGGGAATGAGGAAAGAAATGCAAGACATTAGCAATCATGAAATACATAGAATGTGATGTTTAAGGATACAACTTAGCTTCATATAGTCCTTCTGCATGACCTGAATGATGGCAGAACAGGTCTCTGGAATAATGATCCCCAGAGCCTGGGGGAGATGCCTGTAGAGAACTTGAGGTCCTGAAGGCTTCTCCCTGTCGCCAAGTAGCGCAACGTGGCAATGAGTCTATGCTCTGGAGTGATGGCTTGCCGCATGCAGGTATCCTGCCTGGTGATATAAGGGGTCAGCAAAGCCAGCAGACGTTGAAAAACGGGGTTCGTCATCCGGAGATAATTCCTGAAATCATCAGGACTCTTCTTGCGGATCTCACGGAGCAAAGGCATGTGCGAGAACTGGTCACGCTGGCGCAACCAAATCTTGGTCCACAAACGCCTCCCCTCCCTGTTCATGGACCGGGCTTGTGTCAAAGTAAGAACCCCAACATGAAGCCCCTGCACAGCACAAACTCTACGATGAGTACGTAGACGAAACATGGTTTGAAAACGGTCGGCTGGTCAGAACGGACACCAGAAAGCACCGATAAACAGCAAGGCCTGAAAGAACGACCTGAATAGCAGAAGCAAGCAGACAATAAAAAATACCTTTCAAAGCGTACTATACCAAGATATAGTCCACAATGAGAAACAAATACTTAATGACTGCACGCACTGATTATCAGATACGCAAAGACAAGCAGAAGAGCAGTAGCGATCTAAATCACTAATCTGAAAAGCGCGAATTGTCTCTCAAAAGGAGCCCAAAGGGTGGCGGACGTGGTGCTGAACTTCCCTTTTCTAGTCCCGCCATACACGGCTTACGTCACCGCGTTCTTGGCAACCGCAAATTCCGACAACTTTGTCCGACCGTGTGTATGCAACAGTTTTGGACACAATCCGTTGGACAAAATCCATCGGACAAAGTCCAACGGATTTGGTTGGCAGAATGTCCGTCCGTGTGTACAGGGGCTTAGACCTGATTCACATCTATGTGTTTTTGGGTGCTTTTTGCAGAAACGCACTACAGTTCATATACATGGTTTCCTATGAGACACATTTACATCCATGCTTTTTTCAGCCGCTGTGTATTTGGAAAGGGCCAGGGACTTCTTTTTTTTTACGCAAAACAGCATTTTTTTGGTTCAATATAGTTCAATGGAAAAGCTGCAGAAAAGCATATCATGTGTTTTTGCAGCAATTTCTGTTTTTTAATCTGCTCAACAAATTGGTCAAAAAAAATGCAAAAACACAAATCGCAGCAAAATCACGTGTGCAAAATTCAAAACTCACAGCAAAAAGCACAGCAGAAACAGATCAAAAGCAAATTGCATAGGTGTGTACCGGGCCTTATGCTGCCCACTTTGTACATTTGCTGAATGAAAGAATGTTGTTTGTTTGAAATTTTCACTTGATTTTTGTTTTTAAAATGAATGTAATTTCTGATTGAAAACCACATACACTGTCTGAAAATTCCTTTGACCAAGAAGTTTTCTATTATTTCCAAATTTTCACTGGGGTTGAAAATAAATGTCGGTTTGACCCCACTAACGATTAGAAAATGAAATTTTTTGAAGGAAGACATTGTTTGTTTGTTTTTTAAATAAAAAAAAATTGATGTGAGTCTGATGATATTTACCGGATTCACCCTTTAATAGTATATACAGTATATCTCCTCTAATAGTATATACAGTGCATCTCTTCTGTCTGTTATTCTCAGAGTGGATTAGATATTTTGCTCCCTAAACCATATAGTTGGTTATTCATATTTACCACTGTATAGAGATATTTAAGAATAAATTTACTTTTTTTTTTTACATATTATCTAAATTTATGCACCACGGGGGACGTGGCCTGGACATGGCTGCTTGAGGACGCTTTTGTCTCGAGCTCCCGTCCTCCTCCCAGCTAACGGAGCCTATAATGATCTGAGCCCTACCTTCTGATCGAGGCATGTCTGCGGAGAAGAGGAGAACAAGGGGGAAGACCAGGCAGGCGAGACTGCAGGACTCCCGAGGCTCTATAGAGCATTTTTTGCGACAATCCCAGCTCCCCCCTGCTGCATCTAAAATGGCGGACCCACATGGGGTGAGCAGTGCGGATCAGAGCAGCCGACCGGCATCGCCAATGGCCTCAATGGACTCGGACTCCTTGTCTGACAACCCCCCTGTCTTACAATCGGGATCTGGAGCCCCACTGGTGAGCTTCCTGGGGCCCGAGGGCAATGCCGAGATGTGGGCGCTTCTTAGGGCTCTCCCCACTAAGGCGGATATAGAGTCCCTCATCGGCTGCCTAGAGACACAGCACTGCAAAGATATGCAGGAGGTGCGAGGGGAGCTGAGCACCATGACCGCTCGGTTGAAAGTGGGGGAGACTTCTGTGGCAGACCTGGAGAACAGAGTTGGTGCGCTGGAGCACCTGCAGGATGCCCATATTGACGCCGTGACGATGCTCCAACTGCACCAAGAAGAGATGGAACACAGGAGCAGACGAAATAACCTCCGTCTGCGCTGCCTCCCAGAAGCGACTGAGCCGGAGGACCTGGCAGCCTCTGCCACTGCCATTTTCCACACACTTCCGGGTGATCCGCTACCCCAGACCTTGGAGTTCAATCAGATTCATCGAGTGCTGGGGCCGAAGTCGCAAGACACCAGCAGACCGAGGGATGTAATTTGCCGCCTCCACCACTACTCGCACAAGGAACTGATTATCCACAGAGCGTGGGAGGCGGGAGACACGGACTTCGATGGAGCGACGGTTAAGGTTTTGCAAGATATCTCTAGAGCCACTTTGCGGCTCCAGACTTGCCTCAACACTTTTTCCTGGACAGCCGAGAGCTGAAACTCTATAATGACTGCTGTCCGACACAATGTGGCGGGACGCGGCGGGATTGACCCGCTTCTGCCCCCTCCCTTGGAAGACTTTAGCCTCTGGAGGGGTTTTCTCTCGGATGCATCTGGATCGTGCCCCCCCCTTTTTTTTGTTCTCCTCTGGACTTTCTCACTCTGCGCCTGTGAGTCGGTTGGAGGCGCGGGGGCAGAACATATGTGGCCGTGTGAGACTGGCATTGATCGGGGGGGGTCCGGGGCCCCTGCGGGGGGTTCTTGCTGGGGTCTGGGGGATTAATCTTTAGAGGTACCCAGAGAGGAGAATGCTGCCACCCTTCCCTGGCTCACGGAGAGGAGCAGCTGATCAACCGAATGAGGGTGGGCTTCTCTCGCCCCCCCCCCTATTCAGTTAGACTATTAGACATTAGAGTCCTGGCTGAGGGGGACAGATTTATGTTTTACCCACATTTGTTTCATCTTGTTTGTAAGGCTTAAGTTATGGTTATGTTTATGTGCCTTGTGTTTCTATTTTTATTATACTGTGTTCAGTTGTTCATTATCTCACAACCAGCTGTGGGGTGATACTGTTCCTTTACAATGCATGGGGGACTGCCGCTCCGCAGACTGCCCCCCTTGGCGGGGGTTGGCTGGGGGGCGGCTGCTCAGACCTATGATGTGCCCGGGGCAGGGCACCCACATAGTGGCAGGGCTGCCGCATAGTGGATGCCTCAAATGTGGGGGGGCTGGCTGAGTAACCTTATGATGTACAACAGAGGCCCCCCAACTCAACCGGGGGGGCCATAGTCAGATCAGATAGGCCCCATATGGATAGGTCATCCCGGTTGGCTGGCGAGTTGGGCGTCCAGCTGGGATCCACCTTATATGTACCGGTACCCGGTGGGTCCATGGTTGTTAAGCCGTGCATGTGCAGCTACTCGGCCCGGAGCCGCCGGGATGGGCCCTTAGCCCCCCGTGGCGGGGTGTGCGCGGTGACCTTGGACACGGAGCTGATGGCCATCGCCTCCTCCTCCCCTCCTTTGTCCCCCACCTTTTCTTGCTGGTGTATTGGGGACTGGGGGGGTCAGTTGGGGAGGACCCCACAGTCCAGGTGACCCATGTATATAATGATCTCAGAGCTCCGGAGACTGGGGAGGGGTCGGGGGCACTCCTCCGCAGCCCGCTCCAGTCACTCCCCTACGTAGGCCAGCACGCTCCTTGGCTGTTTTCGGCCGAGACGTGCTAACACAAGCACCTTGCTTGATCTTAGCATTTACCCTTCCTTTCCTTCCCCTGCCTTGTACCCCACTTTCCCCCATTCTTTTCGGATTTGACTGCAGTCCTCTCCTGGTTTTAGGAGTTACAGTCTCTCAGTAGAGGCACAGGGTAGCTCCTCTGCAGCCAAACCTTACTCCCGACCCATCACTCCCCCCCCTCCTTCCCTTCCCCTGCAGCCAGGTTCTCTTTTGGACCGCTAGCGCCCCCCCCCCCCCCTCCTGTTTTTTTTTCTTCTCTCCCTCTTCTCTGGTTGAGGATGGACAGCCTGAGGATATACTCCTTAAACGCAAAGGGTCTCAACACCCAGGACAAACGGCGTATGTTGATGAATGACTTAAAACGGGATCGGGCTGATATAGCCTTTATCCCGGAAACTCACTTTAAAGAGGACCGGTTGCTAGTCCTCAAAAACAGATTCTTCCCTTAACATATCACTCCACCAATAAAACCAGGGGGGCTCCATTCTCCTTTCTAGCAAAATACCCTGGAATCATTGTGATTCTATGGTGGATCCAGGGGGGCGGTATCGCTTTCTTAAAGGTTTTATTGGAGAAGTACAACTGACGCTAGCGACCATTTATGCCCCTAATGAAGGTCAAGACCTATTTATGCGACAAATCCTATCTAAATTTACTGATTTTCAGGAGGGCCAGCTGATCTTGGGTGGAGATTGGAATTTGCCCTTAGCCCCTAATGTGGACACCTCCTCGGGATCATCCTCAATATAACTAAGTACCCGTAAACGCATCACTAAACATCTACATGATACGCAATTGATAGACGTGTGGCGCCTTCAGCACCCGGATGAACGAGACTATACATTCTACTCCCCCCCACAAAGTATATTCAAGAATAGTTTATTTCCTCATACTTCATGCCCAGCTGCATGCAGTCACAGACTCCTCTATAGGCCTGAGGACGTGGTCAGATCATGCTCCGATCACTCTGACCTATGCGCTGTCCACCAATCCCTCTCGTAGGTCGCGTTTTTGGCATTTAAATGAAAGCCGTTTACAGAATTCCGAAATCATAGAGGAAGTCACCAGAGAACTAACTTTCTATTTCCAGACTAACACCACAGCCGACTGCTCCCCGGGATCGGTGTGGGGGGCACACAAGGCGGTCCTCAGGGGTATCTTTATAAAACATGGTGCACGTATAAATAGGGAAACCGGGCAAAGATTAGAATCACTCCTGGCCAAACTTCATGCTACAGAGTTGCGACATAAAAACTCCCCTGATCCATTGGTGGAGGCCGAACTCTCCTCCCTTCGCAGCCAGGTTAACAACCTCCTCGGCTATAAAGTCAAAGCCGCTATACAAAAGTGTAGACTCATAGCCTACGAATCAGGAGATAAATGTGGGTGTATTTTCGTGAGAGCGATTAAGGATATTAAGAGGCAAACCTATATTCCCCATATCAGGACGGAGACGAATGGGAAGGTTAGCTTGCCACACCATATAGCGAACACATTTAGACACCTTTTACACCAGGGCATTTTGCAGGCGCTATAGCGTTAGAAATAATGCCTGCAATCCGCCCTAAAAAAGCTGCACCATTGTCTGCGGTGCGCTGGCAGGACGTCAGGGAAAAGTCCTGTCAGCAGCTTCTTTGGAGCGGTGAAGTAGCAGTGTGTTTACCGCTCCTCCACCGCTGTTCCCCATTGAAATCAATGGGGCAGCGCTGTAATACCGCTGGCAAAACGCCGCTACCGGCGTATTGCTAGCGGTTTTAACCCTTTCTCGGCCACTAGCGGGAGGTAAAAGCTCCCCGCTAGCGGGCGAAATGCGCTGCAAATCCGCTAAAAATAGCGCGTTTTACCGCCGACGCTATGGGCGGTGTGGTGTGAAAGGGGTCTTAAAGAGTATTATAAAACCTTGTACAATAGGGATGAACTTCGAGTTCGCCGAACAGTAAAAAATTTGGGGTGTTCACGGCAAATTCGAAAAGCCGGGAACACCCTGTACAAGTCTATGGGAGAAATCTAAAACGCTAATTTTAAAGGCTAATATGCAAGTTATTGTCCTAAAAAGTGTTTGGGGACCTGGGTCCTGCCCCAGGGGACATGAATCAATGCAAAAAAAAGTTTTAAAAACTGCAGTTTTTTCGGGAGCAGTGATTTTAATAATGATTAAAGTGAAACAATAAAAGTGTAATATTCCTTTAAATTTCGTACCTGGGGGGTGTCTATAGTATGCCTGTGAAGGGTCGCATGTTTCCCCTGCTTAGAACTGTCCCTGCACAAAGTGTCATTTCTGCAGGAAAAAAAGTCATTTAAAATCACTCGCGGCTATAATGAATTGTAGGCTCCCGTAATACAGAGAACGCTCATTGAAAGTCATTGATAAAAAACACAAAAAAAAGCGTGGGGTTCCCCCAAATTCAATTACCAGGCCCTTCAGGTCTGGTATGAATATTAAGGGGAACCCGGCGTCAAATTAAAAAAAAAATTGCTGTGGGGGTCCCCCTAAAAATCCATACCAGACCCTTTATCAGAGCACGCAACCTGGCAGGCCGTAGGAAAAGAGGGGGAGATGAGAGAGCGCCCCGCGCTCCTGAACCGTACCAGGCCACATGCCCTCAACATTGGGAAGATGCTTTGGGGGTCTGTGACCCCTCAAAGCCCCATGTCCCCATGTTGATGGGGACAAGGGCCTCATCCCCACAACCCTGGCCGGTGGTTGTGGGGGTCTGCAGGCAGGGGACTTATCAGAATCTTGAAGCCCCCTTTAACAAGGGGACCCCCAGATCCTGCCCCCCTGTTTGAAATGGTAAGGGCCTACCATTTCACAAAGAAAGTGTAAAAAATAGTTAAATAAGACAAACACACTTTTGAAAAATTCCTTTATTAAAAATAAAAAATATAAAAAAAAAGATTCCAGCGGTGGTAATCCACTCTTGCTACCCAGCGACGGATGATCATCTCTCCGGGGTCCAGTGATGGCTGATCTGATCCAGCGCAGTCCATCCATGCATCCATCCTCTGTCTCCACTGTCGGAGACACTGCTGGACCATTATTCAGAAATTCACAGAGTACGTTGTCCCGGATGACCCGGCCCTTTTCCTCCTACATGTCAACACAATGTCCACTAAAAGATACAAACAATCGGTGGTATGTCACCTGGTGAATGCCGCTAGATCCTGTATCCCACTTCAGTGGAAAAGCCAAACTCCGCCTTCAGTGGCATCCTGGATCCAGAAAGTTGAGGACATCAGTAGAATGGAGGATCTGGTGTTCACCGCGAGACACCAGCAAGAAAAATTCAAAAAGACATGGGCTCTGTGGCACCAGTTCATCTTTTCGTCAGAGGGTGTCTCCCTTAGAACTCCGTGCTGAGGCCCTTAGTTCGGCAAACGCAAGAACTAGGGCTGTCCCGAATCAACCAGAACCCTTACCCCCCCACCCCGTTTTTTTATCCCCTTTCTTCCCCCCTTGTTCTCCTTCTGTACATGTATTTTTGTGTTAATGCCCACGTTGGGCACCTCTCAAATAAATAAAGATTATATTTGAAAAAAAAAAAAATTTATACACCAAATTTTTTTTTTTTAAGTTATTAACCGATTAATCAATTAATCAAATCAATAATCGCCCAACTAATCGATTATTAAAATAATCGTTAGTTGCAGCCCTAGACCGAGCCTCTTTATGAGATTTGTTGTTTACAAGTTAAAAACAAGTTGTATTTTTGCTAGAAAATTACTTAGAAACCCCCCAAACATTATAATTTTTTTTTCTAACACCCTAGAGAATAAAATGGCGGTTATTGCAACCCTTTCTGTCACACCGTATTTGCGCAGCAGTCTTACAAGCGCACTTTTTTTGGGAAAAAAATACACTTTTTTTAATTTAAAAAATAAGACAACGGTAAAGTTAGCCCAATTAATTTTTTTGTTATATTGTGAAAGATGATATTATGCCGAGTAAATTGATACCCCACATGTCACGCTTCAAAATCGCACCCGCTCGTGGAATGGCGACAAACTTTTACCCTTGAAAATCTCCATAGGTGGCGTTTAAAAAATTCTACAGGTTGCATGTTTTGAGTTTACAGAGGAGGTAGGGCTAGAATTATTGCTCTCACTCTACCGACTGCGGCGTGTGTGGTTTGAACACCATTTTCTCATGCGGGCGCTACTCACGTATGCGATCGCTTCTGCACGCGAATACGTCAGGACGGGGAGCGTTTAAAAATATTTTTTTTCTTATTTATTTTACCTTTTATTTTTTATTTTTACACTGTTTTAAAAAAAATAAAAATAAAATTGGATCACTTTTATTCCTATTACAAGGAATGTAAACATCCCCTGTAATAGAAAAAAAGCATGACAGGACCTCTTAAATATGAGATCTGGGGGGTCAAAAAGACGTCACATCTCATATTTCCACTAGAGCACTTGGAAATTCAGTCGCTCTCAATCCAAGAGGTAGATTTGAAATGAGGGGAAGCTCTGCTGATTTTATCATCCAATCATGTGCAAGCTAAAATGCTGTTTTTTATTTTCCTTGCATGTTCCCCTCAGATCTGCAGCGTCTTTACTTTCAAGTGCATTTGCAGTGCAAAGTGGATTGTCCTTTAGTAAATAACCCCCGCCCCCCCCCCCCCACCATTGTCTCACTGAAGATAGTATAAAAGCGGGGAATGGCAGGAACTTCCATAGTGACAGGATACACAGTGGCAGTGTGGTTGGCACTGTACACATCTGCAGATCAGGTTGCAGTGGCCTGGGAACTGTCCATGCTTCATACAATGCCGCCATTGTTCTGTATCCATGCAACATAGAGTCACAGCAGAGGTCATTGCTCACATATTTCTCCTGCAAGTGACTAATGTAGCTGGATGGGATCCTGTCCTATTCCCCTCCTGTGATTGGGTGGGATCCTGTACTGTCCTCCATTTCTCGTTGGGTGGGATCCTGTCCTATGCCCTTCCTGTGATTGTCTGGGATCCTATACTGTTCTCCTCTTGTGGTAGGGTGGGATCCTGTCCTATTCCCCTCCTGAGGTTGGATGGGATCCTGTACTGTTCTCCTCTTGTGGTTGGGTGGGATCCAGTACTGTTCTCCTCTTGTGTTTGGGTGGGATCCTGTTCTATTCCCCTCCTGTGATTGGGTGGGATCCTCTACTGTTCTCCTCTTGTGGTTGGGTGGGATCCTGTCCTGTTCCCCTCCTGAGGTTGGCTGGGATCCTGTACTGTTCTCCTCTTGTGGTTGGGTGGGATCCTGTCCTATTCCCGTCCTGTGATTGGGTGGGATCATGTACTGTTCTCCTCTTGTGGTTGGGTGGGATCCTGTCCTATTTCCCTCCTGTGGTTGGGTGGGATCCTCTACTGTTCTCCTCTTGTGGTAGGGTTGGATCCTGTCCTGTTCCCCTCCTGAGGTTGGGTGGGATCCTGTACTGTTCTCCTCTTGTGGTTGGGTGGGATCCTGTCCTATTCCCCTCCTGTGGTTGTGAGGGGATCCTGTACTGTTCTCCTCTTGTGGTTGGGTGGGATCCTGTCCTATTCCCATCCTCTGATTGGGTGGGATCCTGTACTGTTCTCTTCTTGTGGTTGGGTGGGATCCTGTCCTATTTCCCTCCTGTGGTTGGGTGGGATCCTGTACTGTTCTCCTCTTGTGGTTGGGTGGGATCCTGTCCTATTCCCCTCCTGTGATTGGGTGGGATACTGTACCTTTCTCCTCTTGTGGTTGGGTGGGATCCTATACTGTTCTCCTCTTGTGGTTGGGTGGGATCATGTCCTATTCAACTCCTGTGATTGGGTGGGATCCTGTCCTATTCCCCTCCTGTGATTGGGTGGGATCCTGTACTTTTTTCCTCTTGTGGTTGGGTTGGGATACAGTTCATATTCCCCTCCTGTGATTGGGCGGGATCCTGTACTGTTCTTCTCTTGTGGTTGAATGGGATCCTATCCTATTCCCCTCCTGTGATTGGGTGGGATCCTGTATTGTTCTTCTCTTGTTGTTGGATGGGATCCTGTCCTATTCCCCTCCTGTGATTGGGTGAGATCCTGTACTGTTCTTCTCTTGTGGTTGGGTGGGATCCTGTCCTATTCCCCTCCTGTGATTGGGTGTGATCCTGCACCTTTCTTCTCTTGTGGTTGGGCTGGGATCCAGTTCATATTCCCCTCCTGTGGTTGGGTGGGATCCTGTTCATATTCCCCTGTTGTGATTGGGTGGTATCCTGTACTGTTCTCCTCTTGTGGTTGGATGGGATCCTGTCCTATTCCCCTTCTGTGGTTGGGTGGGATGCTGTACTGTTCTCCTCTTGTGGTAGGGTTGGATCCTGTCCTACTCCCATCCTGTGATTGGGTGAGATCTTGTCCTATTCCCCTTATGTGATTGGGTGGGATCCTGTACTGTTCTCCTCTTGTGGTTGGGTGGTATCCTGTCCTATTCCATTCCTGTGGTTTTTAGGATCCTGTACTGTTCTCCTCTTGTGGTTGGGTGGGATCCTGTCATATTCCCCTCCTGTGGTTGGGTGGGATCCTGTTCATATTCCCCTCCTGTGATTGGGTGGTATCCTGTACTGTTCTCCTCTTGTGGTTGGGTGGGATCCTGTCCTATTCCCCTCCTGTGGTTGGGTGGGATGCTGTACTGTTCTCCTCTTGTGGTAGGGTTGGATCCTGTCCTGTTCCCCTCCTGAGGTTGGGTGGGATCCTGTACTGCTCTCCTCTTGTGGTTGGGTGGGATCCTGTCCTATTCCCCTCCTGTGGTTGTGAGGGGATCCTGTACTGTTCTCCTCTTGTGGTTGGGTGGGATCCTGTCCTATTCCCATCCTCTGATTGGGTGGGATCCTGTACTGTTCTCTTCTTGTGGTTGGGTGGGATCCTGTCCTATTTCCCTCCTGTGGTTGGGTGGGATCCTGTACTGTTCTCCTCTTGTGGTTGGGTGGGATCCTGTCCTATTCCCCTCCTGTGATTGGGTGGGATACTGTACCTTTCTCCTCTTGTGGTTGGGTGGGATCCTATACTGTTCTCCTCTTGTGGTTGGGTGGGATCATGTCCTATTCAACTCCTGTGATTGGGTGGGATCCTGTCCTATTCCCCTCCTGTGATTGGGTGGGATCCTGTACTTTTTTCCTCTTGTGGTTGGGTTGGGATACAGTTCATATTCCCCTCCTGTGATTGGGCGGGATCCTGTACTGTTCTTCTCTTGTGGTTGAATGGGATCCTATCCTATTCCCCTCCTGTGATTGGGTGGGATCCTGTATTGTTCTTCTCTTGTTGTTGGATGGGATCCTGTCCTATTCCCCTCCTGTGATTGGGTGAGATCCTGTACTGTTCTTCTCTTGTGGTTGGGTGGGATCCTGTCCTATTCCCCTCCTGTGATTGGGTGTGATCCTGCACCTTTCTTCTCTTGTGGTTGGGCTGGGATCCAGTTCATATTCCCCTCCTGTGGTTGGGTGGGATCCTGTTCATATTCCCCTGTTGTGATTGGGTGGTATCCTGTACTGTTCTCCTCTTGTGGTTGGATGGGATCCTGTCCTATTCCCCTTCTGTGGTTGGGTGGGATGCTGTACTGTTCTCCTCTTGTGGTAGGGTTGGATCCTGTCCTACTCCCATCCTGTGATTGGGTGAGATCTTGTCCTATTCCCCTTATGTGATTGGGTGGGATCCTGTACTGTTCTCCTCTTGTGGTTGGGTGGTATCCTGTCCTATTCCATTCCTGTGGTTTTTAGGATCCTGTACTGTTCTCCTCTTGTGGTTGGGTGGGATCCTGTCATATTCCCCTCCTGTGGTTGGGTGGGATCCTGTTCATATTCCCCTCCTGTGATTGGGTGGTATCCTGTACTGTTCTCCTCTTGTGGTTGGGTGGGATCCTGTCCTATTCCCCTCCTGTGGTTGGGTGGGATGCTGTACTGTTCTCCTCTTGTGGTAGGGTTGGATCCTGTCCTACTCCCTTCCTGTGATTGGGTGAGATCTTGTCCTATTCCCCTTATGTGATTGGGTGGGATCCTGTACTGTTCTCCTCTTGTGGTTGGGTGGGATCCTGTCCTATTCCATTCCTGTGGTTTTTAGGATCCTGTACTGTTCTCCTCTTGTGGTTGGGTGGGATCCTGTCATATTCTCCTCCTGTGGTTAGGTAGGATCATGTACTGTTTTCCTCTTGTGGTTGGGTGGGATCCTGTCCTATTCCCCTCCTATGATTGAGTGAAATCCTGTCCCATTGGGTTTGATAGGATCCTATACTGTTCTCCGCTTGTGGTTGGGTGGGATCCTGTCCTATACCTCTCCTGTGATTGGGTGGGATCCTGTACTGTTCTCCTCTTGTGGTTGGGTGGGATTCTGTTCATATTCCCTTCCTGTGATTGGGTGGGATCCTGTACTGTTCTCCTCTTGTGGTTGGGTGGGATCCTGTACTGTTCTCCTCTTGTGGTTGGGTGGGATCCTGTCCTATTCCCCTCCTGTGGTTTGGTAGGATCCTGTACTGTTCTCCTCTTGTGGCTGGGTGGGATCCTGTTCATATTCCCCTCCTGTGATTGGGTGGGATCCTGTACTGTTCTCCTCTTGTGGTTGGGTGGGATCCTGTTCATATTCCCCTCCTGTGATTGGGTGGGATCCTGTACTGTTCTCCTCTTGTGGTAGGGTGGGATCCTGTCCTACTCCCTTCCTGTGATTGGGTGGGATCCTGTCCTATCCCCCTTCTGTGATTGGGTGGGATCCTGTACTGTTCTCCTATTGTGATTGGGTGGGATCCTGTACTGTTCTCCTCTTGTGGTTGGGTGGGATCCTGTCCTATTCCCCTCCTGTGATTGGGTGGGATACTGTACCTTTCTCCTCTTCTGGTTGGGTGGGATCCTATACTGTTCTCCTCTTGTGGTTGGGTGGGATCATGTCCTATTCAACTCCTGTGATTGGGTGAGATCCTGTCCTATTCCCTTCTGTGATTGGGTGGGATCCTGTACTGTTCTCCTATTGTGATTGGGTGGGATCCTGTACTGTTCTCCTCTTGTGGTTGGGTTGGGATACAGTTCATATTCCCCTCCTGTGATTGGGCGGGATCCTGTACTGTTCTCCTCTTGTGGTAGGGTGGGATCCTGTCCTACTCCCTTCCTGTGATTGGGTGGGATCCTGTCCTATCCCCCTTCTGTGATTGGGTGGGATCCTGTACTGTTCTCCTATTGTGATTGGGTGGGATCCTGTACTGTTCTCCTCTTGTGGTTGGGTGGGATCCTGTCCTATTCCCCTCCTGTGATTGGGTGGGATACTGTACCTTTCTCCTCTTGTGGTTGGGTGGGATCCTATACTGTTCTCCTCTTGTGGTTGGGTGGGATCATGTCCTATTCAACTCCTGTGATTGGGTGGGATCCTGTCCTATTCCCTTCTGTGATTGGGTGGGATCCTGTGCTGTTCTCCTATTGTGATTGTGTGGGATCCTGTACTGTTCTCCTCTTGTGGTTGGGTTGGGATACAGTTCATATTCCCCTCTTGTGATTGGGCGGGATCCTGTACTGTTCTTCTCTTGTGGTTGAATGGGATCCTGTCCTATTCCCCTCCTGTGATTGGGTGGGATCCTGTATTGTTCTTCTCTTGTTGTTGGATGGGATCCTGTCCTATTCCCCTCCTGTGATTGGGTGAGATCCTGTACTGTTCTTCTCTTGTGGTTGGGTGGGATCCTGTCCTATTCCCCTCCTGTGATTGGGTGTGATCCTGCACCTTTCTTCTCTTGTGGTTGGGCTGGGATCCAGTTAATATTCCCCTCCTGTGGTTGGGTGGGATCCTGTTCATATTCCCCTCCTGTGATTGGGTGGTATCCTGTACTGTTCTCCTCTTGTGGTTGGATGGGATCCTGTCCTATTCCCCTCCTGTGATTGGGTGGGATCCTGCACTGTTCTCCTCTTGTGGTTGGGTTGGATCCTGTATTGTTCTCCTCTTGTGGTTGGGTGGGATCCTGTCCTATTCCCCTCCTGTGGTTGGGTGGGATGCTGTACTATTCTCCTCTTGTGGTAGGGTTGGATCCTGTCCTACTCCCTTCCTGTGATTGGGTGAGATCTTGTCCTATTCCCCTTATGTGATTGGGTGGGATCCTGTACTGTTCTCCTCTTGTGGTTGGGTGGGATCCTGTCCTATTCCATTCCTGTGGTTTTTAGGATCCTGTACTGTTCTCCTCTTGTGGTTGGGTGGGATCCTGTCATATTCCCCTCCTGTGGTTTGGTAGGATCATGTACTGTTCTCCTCTTGTGGTTGGGTGGGATCCTGTCCTATTCCCCTCCTATGATTGAGTGAAATCCTGTCCCATTGGGTTTGATAGGATCCTATACTGTTCTCCGCTTGTGGTTGGGTGGGATCCTGTCCTATACCTTTCCTGTGATTGGGTGGGATCCTGTACTGTTCTCCTCTTGTGGTTGGGTGGGATTCTGTTCATATTCCCTTCCTGTGATTGGGTGGGATCCTGTACTGTTCTCCTCTTGTGGTTGGGTGGGATCCTGTACTGTTCTCCTCTTGTGGTTGGGTGGGATCCTGTCCTATTCCCCTCCTGTGGTTTGGTAGGATCCTGTACTGTTCTCCTCTTGTGGCTGGGTGGGATCCTGTTCATATTCCCCTCCTGTGATTGGGTGGGATCCTGTACTGTTCTCCTCTTGTGGTTGGGTGGGATCCTGTTCATATTCCCCTCCTGTGATTGGGTGGGATCCTGTACTGTTCTCCTCTTGTGGTAGGGTGGGATCCTGTCCTACTCCCTTCCTGTGATTGGGTGGGATCCTGTCCTATCCCCCTTCTGTGATTGGGTGGGATCCTGTACTGTTCTCCTATTGTGATTGGGTGGGATCCTGTACTGTTCTCCTCTTGTGGTTGGGTGGGATCCTGTCCTATTCCCCTCCTGTGATTGGGTGGGATACTGTACCTTTCTCCTCTTGTGGTTGGGTGGAATCCTATACTGTTCTCCTCTTGTGGTTGGGTGGGATCATGTCCTATTCAACTCCTGTGATTGGGTGGGATCCTGTCCTATTCCCTTCTGTGATTGGGTGGGATCCTGTACTGTTCTCCTATTGTGATTGGGTGGGATCCTGTACTGTTCTCCTCTTGTGGTTGGGTTGGGATACAGTTCATATTCCCCTCCTGTGATTGGGCGGGATCCTGTACTGTTCTCCTCTTGCGGTAGGGTGGGATCCTGTCCTACTCCCTTCCTGTGATTGGGTGGGATCCTGTCCTATCCCCCTTCTGTGATTGGGTGGGATCCTGTACTGTTCTCCTATTGTGATTGGGTGGGATCCTGTACTGTTCTCCTCTTGTGGTTGGGTGGGATCCTGTCCTATTCCCCTCCTTTGATTGGGTGGGATACTGTACCTTTCTCCTCTTGTGGTTGGGTGGGATCCTATACTGTTCTCCTCTTGTGGTTGGGTGGGATCATGTCCTATTCAACTCCTGTGATTGGGTGGGATCCTGTCCTATTCCCTTCTGTGATTGGGTGGGATCCTGTGCTGTTCTCCTATTGTGATTGGGTGGGATCCTGTACTGTTCTCCTCTTGTGGTTGGGTTGGGATACAGTTCATATTCCCCTCCTGTGATTGGGCGGGATCCTGTACTGTTCTTCTCTTGTGGTTGAATGGGATCCTGTCCTATTCCCCTCCTGTGATTGGGTGGGATCCTGTATTGTTCTTCTCTTGTTGTTGGATGGGATCCTGTCCTATTCCCCTCCTGTGATTGGGTGAGATCCTGTACTGTTCTTCTCTTGTGGTTGGGTGGGATCCTGTCCTATTCCCCTCCTGTGATTGGGTGTGATCCTGCACCTTTCTTCTCTTGTGGTTGGGCTGGGATCCAGTTCATATTCCCCTCCTGTGGTTGGGTGGGATCCTGTTCATATTCCCCTCCTGTGATTGGGTGGTATCCTGTACTGTTCTCCTCTTGTGGTTGGATGGGATCCTGTCCTATTCCCCTCCTGTGATTGGGTGGGATCCTGCACTGTTCTCCTCTTGTGGTTGGGTTGGATCCTGTATTGTTCTCCTCTTGTGGTTGGGTGGGATCCTGTCCTATTCCCCTTCTGTGGTTGGGTGGGATGCTGTACTGTTCTCCTCTTGTGGTAGGGTTGGATCCTGTCCTACTCCCTTCCTGTGATTGGGTGGGATCTTGTCCTATTCCCCTTATGTGATTGGGTGGGATCCTGTACTGTTCTCCTCTTGTGGTTGGGTGGGATCCTGTCCTATTCCATTCCTGTGGTTTTTAGGATCCTGTACTGTTCTCCTCTTGTGGTTGGGTGGGATCCTGTCATATTCCCCTCCTGTGGTTTGGTAGGATCATGTACTGTTCTCCTCTTGTGGTTGGGTGGGATCCTGTCCTATTCCCCTCCTATGATTGAGTGAAATCCTGTCCCATTGGGTTTGATAGGATCCTATACTGTTCTCCGCTTGTGGTTGGGTGGGATCCTGTCCTATACCTTTCCTGTGATTGGGTGGGATCCTGTACTGTTCTCCTCTTGTGGTTGGGTGGGATTCTGTTCATATTCCCTTCCTGTGATTGGGTGGGATCCTGTACTGTTCTCCTCTTGTGGTTGGGTGGGATCCTGTACTGTTCTCCTCTTGTGGTTGGGTAGGATCCTGTCCTATTCCCCTCCTGTGGTTTGGTAGGATCCTGTACTGTTCTCCTCTTGTGGCTGGGTGGGATCCTGTTCATATTCCCCTCCTGTGATTGGGTGGAATCCTGTACTGTTCTCCTCTTGTGGTTGGGTGGGATCCTGTTCATATTCCCCTCCTGTGATTGGGTGGGATCCTGTACTGTTCTCCTCTTGTGGTAGGGTGGGATCCTGTCCTACTCCCTTCCTGTGATTGGGTGGGATCCTGTCCTATCCCCCTTCTGTGATTGGGTGGGATCCTGTACTGTTCTCCTATTGTGATTGGGTGGGATCCTGTACTGTTCTCCTCTTGTGGTTGGTGGGATCCTGTCCTATTCCCCTCCTGTGATTGGGTGGGATACTGTACCTTTCTCCTCTTGTGGTTGGGTGGAATCCTATACTGTTCTCCTCTTGTGGTTGGGTGGGATCATGTCCTATTCAACTCCTGTGATTGGGTGGGATCCTGTCCTATTCCCTTCTGTGATTGGGTGGGATCCTGTACTGTTCTCCTATTGTGATTGGGTGGGATCCTGTACTGTTCTCCTCTTGTGGTTGGGTTGGGATACAGTTCATATTCCCCTCCTGTGATTGGGCGGGATCCTGTACTGTTCTCCTCTTGTGGTAGGGTGGGATCCTGTCCTACTCCCTTCCTGTGATTGGGTGGGATCCTGTCCTATCCCCCTTCTGTGATTGGGTGGGATCCTGTACTGTTCTCCTATTGTGATTGGGTGGGATCCTGTACTGTTCTCCTCTTGTGGTTGGGTGGGATCCTGTCCTATTCCCCTCCTGTGATTGGGTGGGATACTGTACCTTTCTCCTCTTGTGGTTGGGTGGGATCCTATACTGTTCTCCTCTTGTGGTTGGGTGGGATCATGTCCTATTCAACTCCTGTGATTGGGTGGGATCCTGTCCTATTCCCTTCTGTGATTGGGTGGGATCCTGTGCTGTTCTCCTATTGTGATTGGGTGGGATCCTGTACTGTTCTCCTCTTGTGGTTGGGTTGGGATACAGTTCATATTCCCCTCCTGTGATTGGGCGGGATCCTGTACTGTTCTTCTCTTGTGGTTGAATGGGATCCTGTCCTATTCCCCTCCTGTGATTGGGTGGGATCCTGTATTGTTCTTCTCTTGTTGTTGGATGGGATCCTGTCCTATTCCCCTCCTGTGATTGGGTGAGATCCTGTACTGTTCTTCTCTTGTGGTTGGGTGGGATCCTGTCCTATTCCCCTCCTGTGATTGGGTGTGATCCTGCACCTTTCTTCTCTTGTGGTTGGGCTGGGATCCAGTTCATATTCCCCTCCTGTGGTTGGGTGGGATCCTGTTCATATTCCCCTCCTGTGATTGGGTGGTATCCTGTACTGTTCTCCTCTTGTGGTTGGATGGGATCCTGTCCTATTCCCCTCCTGTGATTGGGTGGGATCCTGCACTGTTCTCCTCTTGTGGTTGGGTTGGATCCTGTATTGTTCTCCTCTTGTGGTTGGGTGGGATCCTGTCCTATTCCCCTTCTGTGGTTGGGTGGGATGCTGTACTGTTCTCCTCTTGTGGTAGGGTTGGATCCTGTCCTACTCCCTTCCTGTGATTGGGTGGGATCTTGTCCTATTCCCCTTATGTGATTGGGTGGGATCCTGTACTGTTCTCCTCTTGTGGTTGGGTGGGATCCTGTCCTATTCCATTCCTGTGGTTTTTAGGATCCTGTACTGTTCTCCTCTTGTGGTTGGGTGGGATCCTGTCATATTCTCCTCCTGTGGTTTGGTAGGATCATGTACTGTTCTCCTCTTGTGGTTGGGTGGGATCCTGTCCTATTCCCCTCCTATGATTGAGTGAAATCCTGTCCCATTGGGTTTGATAGGATCCTATACTGTTCTCCGCTTGTGGTTGGGTGGGATCCTGTCCTATACCTCTCCTGTGATTGGGTGGGATCCTGTACTGTTCTCCTCTTGTGGTTGGGTGGGATTCTGTTCATATTCCCTTCCTGTGATTGGGTGGGATCCTGTACTGTTCTCCTCTTGTGGTTGGGTGGGATCCTGTACTGTTCTCCTCTTGTGGTTGGGTGGGATCCTGTCCTATTCCCCTCCTGTGGTTTGGTAGGATCCTGTACTGTTCTCCTCTTGTGGCTGGGTGGGATCCTGTTCATATTCCCCTCCTGTGATTGGGTGGGATCCTGTACTGTTCTCCTCTTGTGGTTGGGTGGGATCCTGTTCATATTCCCCTCCTGTGATTGGGTGGGATCCTGTACTGTTCTCCTCTTGTGATAGGGTGGGATCCTGTCCTACTCCCTTCCTGTGATTGGGTGGGATCCTGTCCTATCCCCCTTCTGTGATTGGGTGGGATCCTGTACTGTTCTCCTATTGTGATTGGGTGGGATCCTGTACTGTTCTCCTCTTGTGGTTGGGTGGGATCCTGTCCTATTCCCCTCCTGTGATTGGGTGGGATACTGTACCTTTCTCCTCTTGTGGTTGGGTGGGATCCTATACTGTTCTCCTCTTGTGGTTGGGTGGGATCATGTCCTATTCAACTCCTGTGATTGGGTGGGATCCTGTCCTATTCCCTTCTGTGATTGGGTGGGATCCTGTACTGTTCTCCTATTGTGATTGGGTGGGATCCTGTACTGTTCTCCTCTTGTGGTTGGGTTGGGATACAGTTCATATTCCCCTCCTGTGATTGGGCGGGATCCTGTACTGTTCTCCTCTTGTGGTAGGGTGGGATCCTGTCCTACTCCCTTCCTGTGATTGGGTGGGATCCTGTCCTATCCCCCTTCTGTGATTGGGTGGGATCCTGTACTGTTCTCCTATTGTGATTGGGTGGGATCCTGTACTGTTCTCCTCTTGTGGTTGGGTGGGATCCTGTCCTATTCCCCTCCTGTGATTGGGTGGGATACTGTACCTTTCTCCTCTTGTGGTTGGGTGGGATCCTATACTGTTCTCCTCTTGTGGTTGGGTGGGATCATGTCCTATTCAACTCCTGTGATTGGGTGGGATCCTGTCCTATTCCCTTCTGTGATTGGGTGGGATCCTGTGCTGTTCTCCTATTGTGATTGGGTGGGATCCTGTACTGTTCTCCTCTTGTGGTTGGGTTGGGATACAGTTCATATTCCCCTCCTGTGATTGGGCGGGATCCTGTACTGTTCTTCTCTTGTGGTTGAATGGGATCCTGTCCTATTCCCCTCCTGTGATTGGGTGGGATCCTGTATTGTTCTTCTCTTGTTGTTGGATGGGATCCTGTCCTATTCCCCTCCTGTGATTGGGTGAGATCCTGTACTGTTCTTCTCTTGTGGTTGGGTGGGATCCTGTCCTATTCCCCTCCTGTGATTGGGTGTGATCCTGCACCTTTCTTCTCTTGTGGTTGGGCTGGGATCCAGTTAATATTCCCCTCCTGTGGTTGGGTGGGATCCTGTTCATATTCCCCTCCTGTGATTGGGTGGTATCCTGTACTGTTCTCCTCTTGTGGTTGGATGGGATCCTGTCCTATTCCCCTCCTGTGATTGGGTGGGATCCTGCACTGTTCTCCTCTTGTGGTTGGGTTGGATCCTGTATTGTTCTCCTCTTGTGGTTGGGTGGGATCCTGTCCTATTCCCCTCCTGTGGTTGGGTGGGATGCTGTACTATTCTCCTCTTGTGGTAGGGTTGGATCCTGTCCTACTCCCTTCCTGTGATTGGGTGAGATCTTGTCCTATTCCCCTTATGTGATTGGGTGGGATCCTGTACTGTTCTCCTCTTGTGGTTGGGTGGGATCCTGTCCTATTCCATTCCTGTGGTTTTTAGGATCCTGTACTGTTCTCCTCTTGTGGTTGGGTGGGATCCTGTCATATTCCCCTCCTGTGGTTGGGTGGGATGCTGTACTATTCTCCTCTTGTGGTAGGGTTGGATCCTGTCCTACTCCCTTCCTGTGATTGGGTGAGATCTTGTCCTATTCCCCTTATGTGATTGGGTGGGATCCTGTACTGTTCTCCTCTTGTGGTTGGGTGGGATCCTGTCCTATTCCATTCCTGTGGTTTTTAGGATCCTGTACTGTTCTCCTCTTGTGGTTGGGTGGGATCCTGTCATATTCCCCTCCTGTGGTTTGGTAGGATCATGTACTGTTCTCCTCTTGTGGTTGGGTGGGATCCTGTCCTATTCCCCTCCTATGATTGAGTGAAATCCTGTCCCATTGGGTTTGATAGGATCCTATACTGTTCTCCGCTTGTGGTTGGGTGGGATCCTGTCCTATACCTTTCCTGTGATTGGGTGGGATCCTGTACTGTTCTCCTCTTGTGGTTGGGTGGGATTCTGTTCATATTCCCTTCCTGTGATTGGGTGGGATCCTGTACTGTTCTCCTCTTGTGGTTGGGTGGGATCCTGTACTGTTCTCCTCTTGTGGTTGGGTGGGATCCTGTCCTATTCCCCTCCTGTGGTTTGGTAGGATCCTGTACTGTTCTCCTCTTGTGGCTGGGTGGGATCCTGTTCATATTCCCCTCCTGTGATTGGGTGGGATCCTGTACTGTTCTCCTCTTGTGGTTGGGTGGGATCCTCTTCATATTCCCCTCCTGTGATTGGGTGGGATCCTGTACTGTTCTCCTCTTGTGGTAGGGTGGGATCCTGTCCTACTCCCTTCCTGTGATTGGGTGGGATCCTGTCCTATCCCCCTTCTGTGATTGGGTGGGATCCTGTACTGTTCTCCTATTGTGATTGGGTGGGATCCTGTACTGTTCTCCTCTTGTGGTTGGGTGGGATCCTGTCCTATTCCCCTCCTGTGATTGGGTGGGATACTGTACCTTTCTCCTCTTGTGGTTGGGTGGAATCCTATACTGTTCTCCTCTTGTGGTTGGGTGGGATCATGTCCTATTCAACTCCTGTGATTGGGTGGGATCCTGTCCTATTCCCTTCTGTGATTGGGTGGGATCCTGTACTGTTCTCCTATTGTGATTGGGTGGGATCCTGTACTGTTCTTCTCTTGTGGTTGGGTTGGGATACAGTTCATATTCCCCTCCTGTGATTGGGCGGGATCCTGTACTGTTCTCCTCTTGTGGTAGGGTGGGATCCTGTCCTACTCCCTTCCTGTGATTGGGTGGGATCCTGTCCTATCCCCCTTCTGTGATTGGGTGGGATCCTGTACTGTTCTCCTATTGTGATTGGGTGGGATCCTGTACTGTTCTCCTCTTGTGGTTGGGTGGGATCCTGTCCTATTCCCCTCCTGTGATTGGGTGGGATACTGTACCTTTCTCCTCTTGTGGTTGGGTGGGATCCTATACTGTTCTCCTCTTGTGGTTGGGTGGGATCATGTCCTGTTCAACTCCTGTGATTGGGTGGGATCCTGTCCTATTCCCTTCTGTGATTGGGTGGGATCCTGTGCTGTTCTCCTATTGTCATTGGGTGGGATCCTGTACTGTTCTCCTCTTGTGGTTGGGTTGGGATACAGTTCATATTCCCCTCCTGTGATTGGGTGGGATCCTGTACTGTTCTTCTCTTGTGGTTGAATGGGATCCTGTCCTATTCCCCTCCTGTGATTGGGTGGGATCCTGTATTGTTCTTCTCTTGTTGTTGGATGGGATCCTGTCCTATTCCCCTCCTGTGATTGGGTGAGATCCTGTACTGTTCTTCTCTTGTGGTTGGGTGGGATCCTGTCCTATTCCCCTCCTGTGATTGGGTGTGATCCTGCACCTTTCTTCTCTTGTGGTTGGGCTGGGATCCAGTTCATATTCCCCTCCTGTGGTTGGGTGGGATCCTGTTCATATTCCCCTCCTGTGATTGGGTGGTATCCTGTACTGTTCTCCTCTTGTGGTTGGATGGGATCCTGTCCTATTCCCCTCCTGTGATTGGGTGGGATCCTGCACTGTTCTCCTCTTGTGGTTGGGTTGGATCCTGTATTGTTCTCCTCTTGTGGTTGGGTGGGATCCTGTCCTATTCCCCTTCTGTGGTTGGGTGGGATGCTGTACTGTTCTCCTCTTGTGGTAGGGTTGGATCCTGTCCTACTCCCTTCCTGTGATTGGGTGGGATCTTGTCCTATTCCCCTTATGTGATTGGGTGGGATCCTGTACTGTTCTCCTCTTGTGGTTGGGTGGGATCCTGTCCTATTCCATTCCTGTGGTTTTTAGGATCCTGTACTGTTCTCCTCTTGTGGTTGGGTGGGATCCTGTCATATTCCCCTCCTGTGGTTTGGTAGGATCATGTACTGTTCTCCTCTTGTGGTTGGGTGTGATCCTGTCCTATTCCCCTCCTATGATTGAGTGAAATCCTGTCCCATTGGGTTTGATAGGATCCTATACTGTTCTCCGCTTGTGGTTGGGTGGGATCCTGTCCTATACCTTTCCTGTGATTGGGTGGGATCCTGTACTGTTCTCCTCTTGTGGTTGGGTGGGATTCTGTTCATATTCCCTTCCTGTGATTGGGTGGGATCCTGTACTGTTCTCCTCTTGTGGTTGGGTGGGATCCTGTACTGTTCTCCTCTTGTGGTTGGGTGGGATCCTGTCCTATTCCCCTCCTGTGGTTTGGTAGGATCCTGTACTGTTCTCCTCTTGTGGCTGGGTGGGATCCTGTTCATATTCCCCTCCTGTGATTGGGTGGAATCCTGTACTGTTCTCCTCTTGTGGTTGGGTGGGATCCTGTTCATATTCCCCTCCTGTGATTGGGTGGGATCCTGTACTGTTCTCCTCTTGTGGTAGCGTGGGATCCTGTCCTACTCCCTTCCTGTGATTGGGTGGGATCCTGTCCTATCCCCCTTCTGTGATTGGGTGGGATCCTGTACTGTTCTCCTATTGTGATTGGGTGGGATCCTGTACTGTTCTCCTCTTGTGGTTGGGTGGGATCCTGTCCTATTCCCCTCCTGTGATTGGGTGGGATACTGTACCTTTCTCCTCTTGTGGTTGGGTGGAATCCTATACTGTTCTCCTCTTGTGGTTGGGTGGGATCATGTCCTATTCAACTCCTGTGATTGGGTGGGATCCTGTCCTATTCCCTTCTGTGATTGGGTGGGATCCTGTACTGTTCTCCTATTGTGATTGGGTGGGATCCTGTACTGTTCTCCTCTTGTGGTTGGGTTGGGATACAGTTCATATTCCCCTCCTGTGATTGGGCGGGATCCTGTACTGTTCTCCTCTTGTGGTAGGGTGGGATCCTGTCCTACTCCCTTCCTGTGATTGGGTGGGATCCTGTCCTATCCCCCTTCTGTGATTGGGTGGGATCCTGTACTGTTCTCCTATTGTGATTGGGTGGGATCCTGTACTGTTCTCCTCTTGTGGTTGGGTGGGATCCTGTCCTATTCCCCTCCTGTGATTGGGTGGGATACTGTACCTTTCTCCTCTTGTGGTTGGGTGGGATCCTATACTGTTCTCCTCTTGTGGTTGGGTGGGATCATGTCCTATTCAACTCCTGTGATTGGGTGGGATCCTGTCCTATTCCCTTCTGTGATTGGGTGGGATCCTGTGCTGTTCTCCTATTGTGATTGGGTGGGATCCTGTACTGTTCTCCTCTTGTGGTTGGGTTGGGATACAGTTCATATTCCCCTCCTGTGATTGGGCGGGATCCTGTACTGTTCTTCTCTTGTGGTTGAATGGGATCCTGTCCTATTCCCCTCCTGTGATTGGGTGGGATCCTGTATTGTTCTTCTCTTGTTGTTGGATGGGATCCTGTCCTATTCCCCTCCTGTGATTGGGTGGGATACTGTACCTTTCTCCTCTTGTGGTTGGGTGGGATCCTATACTGTTCTCCTCTTGTGGTTGGGTGGGATCATGTCCTATTCAACTCCTGTGATTGGGTGGGATCCTGTCCTATTCCCTTCTGTGATTGGGTGGGATCCTGTACTGTTCTCCTATTGTGATTGGGTGGGATCCTGTACTGTTCTCCTCTTGTGGTTGGGTTGGGATACAGTTCATATTCCCCTCCTGTGATTGGGCGGGATCCTGTACTGTTCTCCTCTTGTGGTAGGGTGGGATCCTGTCCTACTCCCTTCCTGTGATTGGGTGGGATCCTGTCCTATCCCCCTTCTGTGATTGGGTGGGATCCTGTACTGTTCTCCTATTGTGATTGGGTGGGATCCTGTACTGTTCTCCTCTTGTGGTTGGGTGGGATCCTGTCCTATTCCCCTCCTGTGATTGGGTGGGATACTGTACCTTTCTCCTCTTGTGGTTGGGTGGGATCCTATACTGTTCTCCTCTTGTGGTTGGGTGGGATCATGTCCTGTTCAACTCCTGTGATTGGGTGGGATCCTGTCCTATTCCCTTCTGTGATTGGGTGGGATCCTGTGCTGTTCTCCTATTGTCATTGGGTGGGATCCTGTACTGTTCTCCTCTTGTGGTTGGGTTGGGATACAGTTCATATTCCCCTCCTGTGATTGGGCGGGATCCTGTACTGTTCTTCTCTTGTGGTTGAATGGGATCCTGTCCTATTCCCCTCCTGTGATTGGGTGGGATCCTGTATTGTTCTTCTCTTGTTGTTGGATGGGATCCTGTCCTATTCCCCTCCTGTGATTGGGTGAGATCCTGTACTGTTCTTCTCTTGTGGTTGGGTGGGATCCTGTCCTATTCCCCTCCTGTGATTGGGTGTGATCCTGCACCTTTCTTCTCTTGTGGTTGGGCTGGGATCCAGTTCATATTCCCCTCCTGTGGTTGGGTGGGATCCTGTTCATATTCCCCTCCTGTGATTGGGTGGTATCCTGTACTGTTCTCCTCTTGTGGTTGGATGGGATCCTGTCCTATTCCCCTCCTGTGATTGGGTGGGATCCTGCACTGTTCTCCTCTTGTGGTTGGGTTGGATCCTGTATTGTTCTCCTCTTGTGGTTGGGTGGGATCCTGTCCTATTCCCCTTCTGTGGTTGGGTGGGATGCTGTACTGTTCTCCTCTTGTGGTAGGGTTGGATCCTGTCCTACTCCCTTCCTGTGATTGGGTGGGATCTTGTCCTATTCCCCTTATGTGATTGGGTGGGATCCTGTACTGTTCTCCTCTTGTGGTTGGGTGGGATCCTGTCCTATTCCATTCCTGTGGTTTTTAGGATCCTGTACTGTTCTCCTCTTGTGGTTGGGTGGGATCCTGTCATATTCCCCTCCTGTGGTTTGGTAGGATCATGTACTGTTCTCCTCTTGTGGTTGGGTGTGATCCTGTCCTATTCCCCTCCTATGATTGAGTGAAATCCTGTCCCATTGGGTTTGATAGGATCCTATACTGTTCTCCGCTTGTGGTTGGGTGGGATCCTGTCCTATACCTTTCCTGTGATTGGGTGGGATCCTGTACTGTTCTCCTCTTGTGGTTGGGTGGGATTCTGTTCATATTCCCTTCCTGTGATTGGGTGGGATCCTGTACTGTTCTCCTCTTGTGGTTGGGTGGGATCCTGTACTGTTCTCCTCTTGTGGTTGGGTGGGATCCTGTCCTATTCCCCTCCTGTGGTTTGGTAGGATCCTGTACTGTTCTCCTCTTGTGGCTGGGTGGGATCCTGTTCATATTCCCCTCCTGTGATTGGGTGGAATCCTGTACTGTTCTCCTCTTGTGGTTGGGTGGGATCCTGTTCATATTCCCCTCCTGTGATTGGGTGGGATCCTGTACTGTTCTCCTCTTGTGGTAGGGTGGGATCCTGTCCTACTCCCTTCCTGTGATTGGGTGGGATCCTGTCCTATCCCCCTTCTGTGATTGGGTGGGATCCTGTACTGTTCTCCTATTGTGATTGGGTGGGATCCTGTACTGTTCTCCTCTTGTGGTTGGGTGGGATCCTGTCCTATTCCCCTCCTGTGATTGGGTGGGATACTGTACCTTTCTCCTCTTGTGGTTGGGTGGAATCCTATACTGTTCTCCTCTTGTGGTTGGGTGGGATCATGTCCTATTCAACTCCTGTGATTGGGTGGGATCCTGTCCTATTCCCTTCTGTGATTGGGTGGGATCCTGTACTGTTCTCCTATTGTGATTGGGTGGGATCCTGTACTGTTCTCCTCTTGTGGTTGGGTTGGGATACAGTTCATATTCCCCTCCTGTGATTGGGCGGGATCCTGTACTGTTCTCCTCTTGTGGTAGGGTGGGATCCTGTCCTACTCCCTTCCTGTGATTGGGTGGGATCCTGTCCTATCCCCCTTCTGTGATTGGGTGGGATCCTGTACTGTTCTCCTATTGTGATTGGGTGGGATCCTGTACTGTTCTCCTCTTGTGGTTGGGTGGGATCCTGTCCTATTCCCCTCCTGTGATTGGGTGGGATACTGTACCTTTCTCCTCTTGTGGTTGGGTGGGATCCTATACTGTTCTCCTCTTGTGGTTGGGTGGGATCATGTCCTATTCAACTCCTGTGATTGGGTGGGATCCTGTCCTATTCCCTTCTGTGATTGGGTGGGATCCTGTGCTGTTCTCCTATTGTGATTGGGTGGGATCCTGTACTGTTCTCCTCTTGTGGTTGGGTTGGGATACAGTTCATATTCCCCTCCTGTGATTGGGCGGGATCCTGTACTGTTCTTCTCTTGTGGTTGAATGGGATCCTGTCCTATTCCCCTCCTGTGATTGGGTGGGATCCTGTATTGTTCTTCTCTTGTTGTTGGATGGGATCCTGTCCTATTCCCCTCCTGTGATTGGGTGAGATCCTGTACTGTTCTTCTCTTGTGGTTGGGTGGGATCCTGTCCTATTCCCCTCCTGTGATTGGGTGTGATCCTGCACCTTTCTTCTCTTGTGGTTGGGCTGGGATCCAGTTCATATTCCCCTCCTGTGGTTGGGTGGGATCCTGTTCATATTCCCCTCCTGTGATTGGGTGGTATCCTGTACTGTTCTCCTCTTGTGGTTGGATGGGATCCTGTCCTATTCCCCTCCTGTGATTGGGTGGGATCCTGCACTGTTCTCCTCTTGTGGTTGGGTTGGATCCTGTATTGTTTTCCTCTTGTGGTTGGGTGGGATCCTGTCCTATTCCCCTCCTGTGGTTGGGTGGGATGCTGTACTGTTCTCCTCTTGTGGTAGGGTTGGATCCTGTCCTACTCCCTTCCTGTGATTGGGTGGGATCTTGTCCTATTCCCCTTATGTGATTGGGTGGGATCCTGTACTGTTTTCCTCTTGTGGTTGGGTGGGATCCTGTCCTATTCCCCTCCTGTGGTTGGGTGGGATGCTGTACTGTTCTCCTCTTGTGGTAGGGTTGGATCCTGTCCTACTCCCTTCCTGTGATTGGGTGGGATCTTGTCCTATTCCCCTTATGTGATTGGGTGGGATCCTGTACTGTTCTCCTCTTGTGGTTGGGTGGGATCCTGTCCTATTCCATTCCTGTGGTTTTTAGGATCCTGTACTGTTCTCCTCTTGTGGTTGGGTGGGATCCTGTCATATTCCCCTCCTGTGGTTTGGTAGGATCATGTACTGTTCTCCTCTTGTGGTTGGGTGGGATCCTGTCCTATTCCCCTCCTATGATTGAGTGAAATCCTGTCCCATTGGGTCTGATAGGATCCTATACTGTTCTCCTCTTGTAGGGAGGGGGGGGGGGGAAATAGGATTGGCGCTATACCCTTTAAAGGTTGGAGACTAAGGTATACAATTAGCAAGAAATTTCCAGCAGGCTGGATAATAAAATAAAAGTAAAATAGATGTATGTGTCAATAAGTGTCAACAATTATTGTGTCCTTTAGAGACCATAAGTGTCATAACATATCCTAAATGCATAAATCATTAAACAATTGTAACAGCATAAAATTATATAAAGTGCAAGGTGCTAGTGAATAAATTCTGGTAATTGTGACAAACCTATATAAATGAAAAGTAAAGCTTAGTATATAGAAGAAATATGTATACAAAATATATATATATAAATATAAAAATAAAAATATATAAAGAATCGATTTATCTGTTACACGTATCAAGTCCTCACGTAGTGTAACTGTGATGAAAGGTACATATTACATAAGTGGAAAGATACAAAAAGGTGAAAAAATGTGGTAAAATTTAGCAGTAAAAAAAGCAAAAAATGGAAATTAGAATGATAATTAAAAATATTAAAAAGTTTAAAAGTAGTAAAGAGTGTCCCTCAAAAAGGTGATTATAAATTAGTGGGGTGTCCACTGCGAGTGAAAGTGAAGTAAAGGGTGGAGGAAATTTCAGTTGTTGTTCCCGGTGCTCTGTGGCTATTTTTATGCAGTTGCTCTCACCAGAGTTAAGGCCCCTTCCGGGGTGGATCAACCTTCACAGTATCAGCCACTGTGTAGCTCTCTGGCTGGCCTCTGTTGCAGTTCCGGGAAACCTTCGTTCCTCCGTTCTTATGCCGTGTTAGGTTATATGTAATGAATAAGAGGCATATCCATGGTGCAGTACGTCTTATAAAACTTCGTATTTATTGTATAGGCAAAAATATTACTCACAAACATCCGTTCATATGCTTATATTGAGAAGGAAAGATTCCGTTCGGCTAGCACGCTTTCTGAGTTAGTAGTGTATGCTTCGTGGCCACGCCCTACGCGTTTCGTCATCAAAGACGTCCTCTGGAGCGGCCATTTGCATACACCTTTTCCCATTTATAGGGTGTAGTGTGTCACCACGCATGTGCGGATAATCCCGCGGCCATTTTAATTGAGGGAATGCCCTCTGTTGGTTTTATACTGAAAATTTAAACTGAAAATTTAAACCACGCATGTGCGGGTAATCCCGTGGCCATTTTACTTGAGGGGATGCCCTCTGAAGGTGTAAACATAAATGTAAAAGTATGTATTGCCGGGACACACTATTCCCTAATGTATAAGGGAAAATTAACATTCCAAATATTGCATATAGTTTAAAAACAAAAACAAAAAACAAAAACAAACTCCAATTATGTGAAATTAATTAAAACGAAGCGAGACCAATTTAAAATGTACATAATTTAAGTATAACAAAAAAACCTCAATGTTATGATACCGATATGTATTAAAATTATTAATATTAAAAATATTAGAGATATTCTACCAAAAGTGTGTGTTTGTTACTGGAGGAGGTTATGTGAATATTAAGATTGTGGGAGAAGAGTAAAAAATCCTTAGTGGTTGAAGGCAAGTCATACCTGAAGGACAGTAGACAGTTGCTGAAGGATATCCAAAACATTAACATCGAAGAGAAGGACATATTAGTAACAATCGATGTGAATTCTTTATATACGAACATCAAACAGAAGGATGGACTAAACGGAGTAGAGTGGGCCCTACATAGCAAGTCCAAACTCAAGCAAGAACAGATTGAATACATATTGGAAGGATTAGATCTCGCAATGAGCCACAACCATTTTTGGTATAGAGGCAAATACTATGTACAAACAAAAGGTGTAGCCATGGGTGCCAAATATGCACCCAGCGTGGCAAACTTGTTCCTGGACCATTGGGAAGCAGAGCAGATTTACGGCATACCGAGAAGAAACCTTAAAATGTACAAAAGGTACATAGACGACATTATCATCATATGGGGTGGCACACAATCAGAACTACAATCTTTTCTAGAGGAAATTAACCAGAATATATATGACATTACTTTCACAGGAAACTGGGATGAATGGAGCATCAATTACCTGGATTTACAGATTTTTAAATCAGGGGGTACTTTGGGTACAAGGACTTATTTCAAATCTACAGATCGGAATGGGTACATACCCACCTCAAGTTGCCATCATCCACGTTGGATTAGCAACATACCCAAAGGGCAACTCCTGAGATTATATAGAAACTGTACAAATAGAGAGGACTTTGATACACAAGCCGAAGTGATTATTGAAAGATTTTTGAAGAAAGGGTACAAAGAATCACAGTTACGGAACCTCAAAGAGAGTGTAACAAGAATGGAAAGGAAAAAACTGTTAGAAAATGCAACAATCAAGAAAAAAACAAAGAATATAGAGACAGCTTTCCTCACGGGTTTCAGTAGACAACACAAGGAAGTAGAAAGAATAATAAAAAAACACTGGCCCATTTTGAAAGTAGACGACACTCTGAAACAATTTTTACCCAATAATCCCTCTTTTATCTACAGAAAAGCTCCTAACTTAAGAAATAAACTGGTCAAAAACACAATTGACCCACCAAGAGAAATAAAGATTGCAAAACACTTGAAAGGATTTTTCAAGTGCGGTCAATGTCTCCCCTGCCGTAAAAGTAGAAAAACTAATAGGAAAACCACCACTTTCACCTCTACTACCAATGGTAGGACTTTCCCCATAAAAGAACTTATTTCCTGCAGAAGCACCCACGTCACATATGTTATAGAATGCCCCTGCCGCAAGCAATATGTGGGAAGAACCACGCGAGAACTACACGAAAGAATTAGGGAACACATTACTAACATTAAGAATGGATTTGACAAACATAGTGTCTCACGGCATTTCAGAGACTATCACAATAAGGATCCCAGACAAATGATTTTTTACGCAATCGACAAAATCAAAGGTCATTGGAGGGGTGAAGACAAAACCATAAAAGTCTCACAGAATGAAACTAGATGGATTTTTAACATGGAAACTTTACATCCTGCAGGAATGAATATCGATTTAGATCTTAATTGCTTTTTAACTAATTTTTAATGTTTAATTACTTGATTTTCTATACAGGTCGAATGTAATACATTCAACCATAAATCTTAGAACACCTGCATTTTTTAACTGTTAATTTTACTAAAGGTATATTCATTCCCACTATATCCATCTTTAAGTTTACCCCCACCCTGGACCTATTTCATCCACTTTACAAACGGGTCGAATGTTATTCATTCAAAGTTCCCAATAAAGAATAAAAAATAATCCACAAAAGCATAGTCCATCCTCCTTCTCTTCAAACTATCCCCTTAACGTAACAAATAAGTACTAAGTACACACCATTTTGGTGTTTGGTTCCTTTCAATATTTTCTCCTAACCTACTTTTTAACCTACTTCTTAATACAGTATTACTATTATTATTATTATCACATACATTTCCCTCTTTTTTATACTCTTTTTATATATATTTTATATATATATATTTTTGATATTATATTTTCATATTTTTTACCAATTATAATTTTTACCAATTATATTTTTCCAGTCTATTATATCTTATTTTCTCCAGTTCTAATATTTTTAGCCCATTAAAGATTTTTTACTCTTCTCCCACAATCTTAATATTCACATAACCTCCTCCAGTAACAAACACACACTTTTGGTAGAATATCTCTAATATTTTTAATATTAATAATTTTAATACATATCGGTATCATAACATTGAGGTTTTTTTGTTATACTTAAATTATGTACATTTTAAATTGGTCTCGCTTCGTTTTAATTAATTTCACATAATTGGAGTTTGTTTTTGTTTTTTGTTTTTGTTTTTAAACTATATGCAATATTTGGAATGTTAATTTTCCCTTATACATTAGGGAATAGTGTGTCCCGGCAATACATACTTTTACATTTATGTTTACACCTTCAGAGGGCATCCCCTCAAGTAAAATGGCCACGGGATTACCCGCACATGCGTGGTTTAAATTTTCAGTTTAAATTTTCAGTATAAAACCAACAGAGGGCATTCCCTCAATTAAAATGGCCGCGGGATTATCCGCACATGCGTGGTGACACACTACACCCTATAAATGGGAAAAGGTGTATGCAAATGGCCGCTCCAGAGGACGTCTTTGATGACGAAACGCGTAGGGCGTGGCCACGAAGCATACACTACTAACTCAGAAAGCGTGCTAGCCGAACGGAATCTTTCCTTCTCAATATAAGCATATGAACGGATGTTTGTGAGTAATATTTTTGCCTATACAATAAATACGAAGTTTTATAAGACGTACTGCACCATGGATATGCCTCTTATTCATTACATATAACCTAACACGGCATAAGAACGGAGGAACGAAGGTTTCCCGGAACTGCAACAGAGGCCAGCCAGAGAGCTACACAGTGGCTGATACTGTGAAGGTTGATCCACCCCGGAAGGGGCCTTAACTCTGGTGAGAGCAACTGCATAAAAATAGCCACAGAGCACCGGGAACAACAACTGAAATTTCCTCCACCCTTTACTTCACTTTCACTCGCAGTGGACACCCCACTAATTTATAATCACCTTTTTGAGGGACACTCTTTACTACTTTTAAACTTTTTAATATTTTTAATTATCATTCTAATTTCCATTTTTTGCTTTTTTTACTGCTAAATTTTACCACATTTTTTCACCTTTTTGTATCTTTCCACTTATGTAATATGTACCTTTCATCACAGTTACACTACGTGAGGACTTGATACGTGTAACAGATAAATCGATTCTTTATATATTTTTATTTTTATATTTATATATATATATTTTGTATACATATTTCTTCTATATACTAAGCTTTACTTTTCATTTATATAGGTTTGTCACAATTACCAGAATTTATTCACTAGCACCTTGCACTTTATATAATTTTATGCTGTTACAATTGTTTAATGATTTATGCATTTAGGATATGTTATGACACTTATGGTCTCTAAAGGACACAATAATTGTTGACACTTATTGACACATACATCTATTTTACTTTTATTTTATTATCCAGCCTGCTGGAAATTTCTTGCTAATTGTATACCTTAGTCTCCAACCTTTAAAGGGTATAGCGCCAATCCTATTTCCCCCCCCCCCTCCCTATTTCATTTTATTCCTTCCCTTACTGGGTAGGAATTTAAATAGGGGCTGCTCTTACCCAAACCACTATCCATAGCGCGACCTACAAACCCCCTTACTGTTCTCCTCTTGTGGTTGGGTGGGATCCTGTCCTATACCTCTCCTGTGATTGGGTGGGATCCTGTACTGTTCTCCTCTTGTGGTTGGGTGGGATTCTGTTCATATTCCCTTCCTGTGATTGGGTGGGATCCTGTACTGTTCTCCTCTTGTGGTTGGGTGGGATCCTGTACTGTTCTCCTCTTGTGGTTGGGTGGGATCCTGTCCTATTCCCCTCCTGTGGTTTGGTAGGATCCTGTACGGTTCTCCTCTTGTGGTTGGGTGGGATCCTGTTCATATTCCCCTCCTGTGATTGGGTGGGATCCTGTACTGTTCTCCTCTTGTGGTAGGGTGGGATCCTGTCCTACTCCCTTCCTGTGATTGGGTGGGATCCTGTCCTATCCCCCTTCTGTGATTGGGTGGGATCCTGTACTGTTCTCCTATTGTGATTGGGTGGGATCCTGTACTGTTCTCCTCTTGTGGTTGGATGGGATCCTGTCCTATTCCCCTCCTGTGATTGTGTGGGATCCTGCACTGTTCTCCTCTTGTGGTTGGGTGGGATCCTGTCCTATTCCCCTCTTGTTATTGGGTTGGATCCTGTACTGTTCTCCTCTTGTGGTTGGGTGGGATCCTGTCCTATTCCCCTCCTGTGGTTTGGTGGGATGCTGTACTGTTCTCCTCTTGTGGTAGGGTTGGATCCTGTCCTACTCCCTTCCTGTGATTGGGTGGGATCTTGTCCTATTCCCCTTATATGATTGGGTGGGATCCTGTACTGTTCTCCTCTTGTGGTTGGGTGGGATCCTGTTCTATTCCCTTCCTGTGGTTTGTAGAATCCTGTACTGTTCTCCTCTTGTGGTTGGGTGGGATCCTGTCCTATTCCCCTCCTGTGATTGGGTGGGATCCTGTACTGTTCTCCTCTTGTGGTTGGGTGGGATCCTGTCCTATTCCCCTCCAATGATTGAGTGAGATCCTGTCCTATTGGGTTTGATAGGATCCTATACTGTTCTCCTCTTATGGTTGGGTGGGATCCTGTCCAATTCCTCTCCTGTGATTGGGTGGGATCCTGTACTGTTCTCCTCTTGTGGTTGGGTGGGATCCTGTCCTATTCCCCTCCTATGATTGAGTGAAATCCTGTCCCATTGGGTCTGATAGGATCCTATACTGTTCTCCTCTTGTGGTTGGGTGGGATCCTGTCCTATACCTCTCCTGTGATTGGGTGGGATCCTGTACTGTTCTCCTCTTGTGGTTGGGTGGGATTCTGTTCATATTCCCTTCCTGTGATTGGGTGGGATCCTGTACTGTTCTCCTCTTGTGGTTGGGTGGGATCCTGTACTGTTCTCCTCTTGTGGTTGGGTGGGATCCTGTCCTATTCCCCTCCTGTGGTTTGGTAGGATCCTGTACGGTTCTCCTCTTGTGGTTGGGTGGGATCCTGTTCATATTCCCCTCCTGTGATTGGGTGGGATCCTGTACTGTTCTCCTCTTGTGGTAGGGTGGGATCCTGTCCTACTCCCTTCCTGTGATTGGGTGGGATCCTGTCCTATCCCCCTTCTGTGATTGGGTGGGATCCTGTACTGTTCTCCTATTGTGATTGGGTGGGATCCTGTACTGTTCTCCTCTTGTGGTTGGATGGGATCCTGTCCTATTCCCCTCCTGTGATTGGGTGGGATCCTGCACTGTTCTCCTCTTGTGGTTGGGTGGGATCCTGTCCTATTCCCCTCTTGTTATTGGGTTGGATCCTGTACTGTTCTCCTCTTGTGGTTGGGTGGGATCCTGTCCTATTCCCCTCCTGTGGTTTGGTGGGATGCTGTACTGTTCTCCTCTTGTGGTAGGGTTGGATCCTGTCCTACTCCCTTCCTGTGATTGGGTGGGATCTTGTCCTATTCCCCTTATATGATTGGGTGGGATCCTGTACTGTTCTCCTCTTGTGGTTGGGTGGGATCCTGTTCTATTCCCTTCCTGTGGTTTGTAGAATCCTGTACTGTTCTCCTCTTGTGGTTGGGTGGGATCCTGTCCTATTCCCCTCCTGTGATTGGGTGGGATCCTGTACTGTTCTCCTCTTGTGGTTGGGTGGGATCCTGTCCTATTCCCCTCCAATGATTGAGTGAGATCCTGTCCTATTGGGTTTAATAGGATCCTATACTGTTCTCCTCTTATGGTTGGGTGGGATCCTGTCCAATTCCTCTCCTGTGATTGGGTGGGATCCTGTACTGTTCTCCTCTTGTGGTTGGGTGGGATCCTGTTCATATTCCCTTCCTGTGATTGGGTGGGATCCTGTACTGTTCTCCTCTTGTGGTTGGGTGGGATCCTGTCCTATCCCCCTTCTGTGATTGGGTGGGATCCTGTCATATTCCCCTCCTGTGGTTTGGTAGGATCATGTATTGTTCTCCTCTTGTGGTTGGGTGGGATCTTGTCCTATTCCCCTCCTGTGATTGGGTGGGATCCTGTACTGTTCTCCTCTTGTGGTTGGGTGGGATCCTGTCCTATTCCCCTCCAATGATTGAGTGAGATCCTGTCCTATTGGGTTTGATAGGATCCTATACTGTTCTCCTCTTATGGTTGGGTGGGATCCTGTCCTATTCCTCTCCTGTGATTGGGTGGGATCCTGTACTGTTCTCCTCTTGTGGTTGGGTGGGATCCTGTTCATATTCCCTTCCTGTGATTGGGTGGGATCCTGTACTGTTCTCCTCTTGTGGTTGGGTGGGATTCTGTCCTATTCCCCTCCTGTGGTTTGGTAGGATCCTGTACTGTTCTCCTCTTGTAGTTGGGTGGGATCCTGTCCTATTCCCCTCCTGTGGTTTGGTAGGATCCTGTACTGTTCTCCTCTTGTGGCTGGGTGGGATCCTGTCCTATTCCTCTCCTGTGAATGGGTGGGATCCTGTACTGTTCTCCTTTTGTGGTTGGGTGGGATCCTGTTCATATTCCCCTCCTGTGATTGGGTGGGATCCTGTACTGTTCTCCTCTTGTGGTAGGGTGGGATCCTGTCCTACTCCCTTCCTGTGATTGGGTGGGATCATGTCCCACCCCCTTCTGTGATTGGGTGGGATCCTGTACTGTTCTCCTATTGTGGTTGGGTTGGATCCTATCCTATTCCCCTCCTGTGGTTGGGTGGGATCCTGTACTGTTCTCCTCTTGTGGTTGGGTGGGATCCTGTACTGTTCTCCTCCTGTGGTTGGGTGGGATCCTGTCCTATTCCCCTCCTGTGGTTTGAAGGGATCCTGTACTGTTCTCCTCTTGTGGTTGGGTGGGATCCTGTCCTATTCCCCTCCTGCAGTTGGATGGGATCCTGTACTGTTCTCCTCTTGTGGTTGGGTGGGATTCTGTCCTATTCCTCTCCTGTGGTTGGGTGGGATCCTGTACTGTTCTCCTCTAGTGGTTGGGTGGGATCATGTCCTATTCCCCTTCTGTGGTTGGGCGGGATCCTGTCCTATTCCCCTCCTGTGGTTGGGTGGGATCCTGTACTGTTCTCCTCTTGTGGTTGCGTGGGATCCTGTCCTATACCTCTCCTGTGATTGGGTGAGATCCTGTCCTATTCCTCTCCTGTTGTTGGGTGGGATCCTGTTCTATTCTCCTCCTGTGGCTGGGGGGGGCTGTCCTATTCTCCTTCCGTGTCTGGAGGACCTCCGTTACTCCCGGAGAAACGTATCCTCTGAGCATCCTCCCACCTCCTCAGAAACCTTTCCTCTTCTTTTCCTCATGATACAATCATGTATACACATACAATATGTACCCACAGACGAGGAAGCCGATTGCGGTTTTATATGGTGGTCTAATCGTAAGATTTTGCTATGATTAACACACCTTTATGAATGTACCACACTTCAAGGCTGGTAAGATAAAAAAGAATAAAAGTACAAATATTTGACTTATTTATCAGCATATTAAAGTGGTTCTAAAGGCTGAAGTTGTGTTCTATGCATGAAGGTGAATAACCTGTTGCAGACCCCACCAATACTTACCTTAGCTCCATCACTATCTATTTATGTACACTCAGCTCTTTAGAGACTCTCCCTCATCATTGGCTGAGCCATTAGCTCCCGCTGCTGTAAATCACAGCCATTGAGTCAATGAGGAAAGAGAGAGAGGAGATGGGGCCAAGATGCGGCTCTGTGTGTGAATGGACACGCAGAGCAGCGCCTCTGGAGCGAGCCTGTTTGGGTGTCCCCGGGGCAAACTGTTTGCTCTGGGGGCACTCGGCCAGGGGGAGGGGCCAGGAGCGCCTGCAGGGGCCCCAAGAAGAGGAGGATCAGGGCTGCTCTGTATATAACCATTACAGAGCTGGTAAGTATAACGTTTGTTGTATATTTTTTTAACTTACTTTTATTATCACAAGGACAGGTAGACATATACAGTATATACAGTTTATATATATATATATATATATATATATATATATATATATATATATATATATATATATATATGGTATAACTGTAATAATAGTGTCCTCGCTCTACAGACATTCCAGCCATATACAATTACGGGCCTACGTGTTTCAGGCCCACCCCCCACAAAACAGTTGGTATATGCTGGTTATAACAGTTCTCTAATTTAATAAGAAGTGTTAGTTAAGGCAGGAGCGCCCCTCTCCCGATCACCGAGAAATCCTTATGCTGCCATCATTAGTAACAGGGGATACTGGAAGGGGGATTAGGTCAGATCTGGTTTCTGACCTAGGCCAAAATGATGTCATATATGCCGAGAGTCTTCATGGGAGGTGGGGGGGGGGGGGGGGCTTTTTCACATAATCCACACCCTCTGGTCTGAATGCCTGAACTATGGGCAGGTGGATTCCAGGAAGTAAATGCTACATGAATCATCTGCCCTTAGTTAAGATGGCCACAGCTAGAAATGTTGGGGGGGGGATTTCTCAACAAAATCATTAATCGAGACATGGATAAATGGATGGGGACATAGATGGATGGAGACATGGATGAATAGATGGGGGAGTGGATGGCTGGAGACATGGATGAATGTATGGATAGATGGACGGATGGATGGGTAGATGGAGACCGACATGGATGGATGGATGGATAGATGGAGACCGACATGGATGGATGGATGGATGGATGGATGGATAGATGGAAGGATGGAGACATGGATGGATGGATGGAGTCATGGATGGATGGAGAAATGGATGAATAGATGAAGACATGGATGGATAGAGACATGGATGGATGGATGGAGACATGGATGGATGGATGGATAGATGGATTGAGACATGGATGGATGGATGGAGACATGGATGGATGGAGACATGGATGAATGGATGGAGACATGAATGGATAGACGGAGACATCGATGGATGGAGACACGGATGGATGGATGGAGACATAGATGGATGGATGGAGATATAGATGGATGGATGAAGACACGGGTGGATGGATGGAGACATGGATGGATAGATGCATGGAGACATGGATGGATGGAGACATGGATGGATGGGTGGAGACATGGATGGATGGAGACATGGGTGGATGGAGACATGGGTGGATGGAGACACGGGTGGATGGAGACACGGATGGATGGAGACAAGGATGGATGGAGACATGGATGGATGGGTGGAGACATGGATGGATGGAGACATGGATGGATGGAGAAGTGGGTGGATGGAGACATGGGTGGATGGAGACATGGATGGATGGAGACAAGGATGGATGGAGACATGGATGGATGGGTGGAGACATGGATGGATGGAGACATGGATGGGTGGAAACATGGATGGATGGGTGGAGACATGGATGGATGGATGGAGACATGGATGGATGGAGACATGGGTGGATGGATGGATGGAGACATGGATGGGTGGAGACATGGAAGGATGGATGGATGGAGACATGGATGGATGGAGACATGGGTGGATGGATGGATGGAGACATGGGTGGATGGATGGATGGATGGAGATATGGATGAATGGAGACATGGGTTGATGGATGGATGGAGACATGGGTGGATGGATGGATGGAGACATGGATGGATGGATGGAGACATGGGTGGATGGATGGATGGAGACATGGATGGAGACACTGATGGATGGGTGGATGGAGGGAGACAAGGATGGGTGGATGGATGGATGGAGACATGGATGGATGGATGGATGGAGATATGGGTGGTTGGATGGATGGATGGATGGAGACAAGGATGGGTGGATGGATGGAGACATGGGTGGATGGATGGATGGAGACATGGGTGGATGGATGGATGGTTGGATGGAGACATTGATGGATGGGTGGATGCATGGAGACAAGGATGGGTGGATGGATGGATGGAGCCATGGGTGGATGGATGGATGGAGACATGGATGGATGGGTGGTTGGGGGAGTTTGCTAGTAGAAATGACTAACAAGTCGAGTATTTGTTTTTCAGGCGCCTCTCCTGTCTATATTGTGTTACAATTGTGGAGTAGAGATGTATGAAGGTAAAGAGTATGAGCAGAGCACCTTCTGGCTAAGGTAAGTCCTGATGTCATTCAATGTGTGAGGACATGGGGGAGGGGGGGCGGAATTCTCGTCAGTGCTGGAACTTCTCATAAAGATTATCTCTGTAAAATTGTCCAGCCCTCTATTACATTACGTCTTATCGGATTTCTGCAGGCATTACTTCTGGAAAAAAGTCAAAGCGTGGCGGTTATCTTGTAGCAAGGGGCAGATTTTTCATATTAAATATTTCTCATTTCATTTCACCGTATAAAGTCTACAGTTGTCTTAAAGCTGAACAGCGGACACAAAACATTTCATTTATATCTATTCCACAAAGGATAGAAATCCACTTTGTGTGTACCAAATACCTTCTCAAACCCGGATATGACCTTGTAAAAGTAGCAGTGACATCATCAGTGGGCTGTTCATGGCCTGTGCAGATAGCGGAGCTGGGGGAGGGGCCCAGCAGGCTCCACCTACTACAGGAGGGGGTGGAGACAAGACCAGCACCCCTGCACAAGGTAGAGTGAGCAAAGCTGTGGGAAGTGCTCCGCAGGCTCCACCCACTACAGGAGGGGTCGGAGACAAGACCAGTCCTCCTGCACAAGGAGAGAGAGCAAAGCTGTGGGAAGGGTTCAGCAGGCTCCACCTACTATGGGAGGGAGCGGAGACAAGACCAGTCCCCCTGCACAAGATAGAGAGAGCAAAGCTGTGGAAGATGCCTGTGACGGAACGTCCCTCACACTCCGATTGAGTGTTTCCATCTATATACTGCTTCCTAAGTTCTGGAACACAAGTCCAATGGATTTGGCTATAGGAACCCTCAAGAACTAGACGACACCAGTCTTGGAGGACATCAGGAGAAACCTTTATTTGAGATCTCACACAAAATATATACAGCAGGGTGACTAAAACCTAACCTAATTAGCATGAGCTAATTATCTAATCAACACTGGACTCCTTCATTCAATTGCAGGTTAATTAGCACAAACAACAAAACAAAAATAGGTGAAATACTCTTTAGAATCTGTGTCAAGCCAGACTAGATTCATTTACATTATACAAGACACAGATAGGTGGCTGGAGGTGATGATATTAGCATCTAAGAGTTTGTGTCCCAATAGTGTGATTCTGTCTATTGCTAACATGGCATTTACAAATCCAGAGTCTGTGTGTCTTGGGGGGGCACAGACCTGAATCCAAGTAACACCACCTCAGGGGTCCGCAGGCATACAGCTCACAAAGAGCACCGTTCCCCCAAATGTGAGGGCCCATAATCACAAGGCAAGAGGCTCGCATTCAGTCCCCTCCAAGAGCCTTGGTCCCATCTAGGTCTGTCACAGTGGCCAGCAAGCTCCACCTACTACAGGAGGGGGCGGAGACAAGACCAGTCTCCCTGCACAAGGATGAGAGAGCAGAGCTGTGGGAGGGGCCCAGCAGGCTCTGTCTACTACAGGAGGGGGCGGAGACAAGACCAGTCTCCCTGCACAAGAAGAGAGAGCAAAGCTGTGGGAGGGGCCCAGCAGGCTCCACCTACTATAGGAGGGGGCAGAGACCAGACCAGTCTCCCTGCACTAGAAGAGAGATCAGCCATGGTCAGTCTTTATTACAGGAAGTCCCACACTGGATGACTGCACAGATCTGGGAGAAGGTTTCCCGGAAGAAGTCACATGACCGATGGATTTATTATCCCGGAGTTCAGATTTAATCCCGATTTTATTACTTTTAAAGTAAATTAAACAAAGTTTTGGCTGCAGTGATGAAAACGGCTTCTTCCAAAATGAAAAGCTGTGAAGAACACAATAGGAAGGAGGGGGGAGATTTACTAAATCTGGAGCACTCGGAATATGGTGCAGCTGTGTGTATGGGAGCCGATCAGCTTCTAACTTCAGCTTGTTCTCTTAGGCTCCGGCAATAAAACCTGGAAGCTGATTGGTCACTTTACAGAGCCATGTCAGATTCTGCACTCTCCAGTTTTTTATTAATCAACCCCCCCCCCCCCCCCTGATGTGTGAGCTTCACAAATGTTACACTGCCATCTTCCTCCTCCATTGTTACATGTATGGAGTTGTATAACCTGAGACCTGATTGTACACTAGAGACGGAGCCAATTATAATTGGGGTGATGACCTAACGTGTGGACTGATGATGTCATGCTCAGGGCTTTACTTTGTAATGCATAACGTTGTTTTTCCTTATAGCATAAAGCGGTTGTTACATGCTTCTTGTGGTTTTGGTTCCCCCTGGTGGTCAGAAGTCAGACTTATTTTTAGGCTTCATCCACACAGGACCTTATTTGAACTCTCCTTGAAGCCAGCAGCGTTCTTTTTTTGCAGAAATGCTCAACACTAAAAGTTGAAGTGTAAAACTGATCTCCGGCTTTCAGCCCCGGGGTTCTCACTGCTGCGACTTTGAATCTGACATTTCGGTGCGACTTGAGGTTTGTTAACAGAAGTCAATTCGAGACGTATTGAAGGTGGAACTAAATGTAGTACAGGGACCTCCTTCTAAGTCGGAGAGACTCAACTCGGCTCCTAGTAGAACGGTTCTGTTGCCGCTAATGGGTCACGACTTGTCCTGCAACTTTGAACTCTCAAGTCGTGGCCGTGTGGACCAAGGCTCAGTGAAGTTTAAAGAAGACTTCCACCCCAAAATGGAACTTCCACTTTTCAGAACCCCCCCTGCCCCCCCCCCCGTGTCACATCTGGCACCTTTCAGGGGGGAGGGGAAGAGCAGACACCTGTCTAATCCAGGTATTTGCTCCCACTTCTGGGCATAGATAGTTGCAGTATCCGTGGTGATCTACACCATGTCCGGTGCCTCCTCCACCCCCTCCCCCCTACTGCTGTCTTCTGGGAGACACACAGGTCCCAGAAGACAGCAGGAACCTGTGGGATCACACAGCGCGACTCGCGTATGCTCAGTCGGGAACCAGGCTGTGGAGCCGCAAGGCTTCACTTCCTGATTCCTGTACCGAAGATGGCGGCGCCTCATCTGCGCCCCCCACCACTGTCTTCTGGGAGACACACAGGTCCCAGAAGACAGCAGGGACCGGTCGGATTGCTCAGCGCGACTCGCACATGCACAGTCGGGAACCAGGCTGTGAAGCCGCAAGACTTCACTTCCTTATTCCCTTAGTGAAGATGGCGGCGCCTCATCTGCCCCAGAAGACAGCAGGGACCGGTTAGTATTTCCCGGATATAATTAGGCAGAAGTGGCGGGAGCGGTGGTTGAGCCTATGAGTAGGGGCTCTCTTTAAGCTCTCAGAGCTCCAGGCCTTCCTGGTAGGGGTGGAGGCTGCGCTGGTCTGGCTGTGGGCTAGCATTGGAAAGAAAGCCCATGGTGTATGTTCCTCTGGAGTAGCAGTCCAGGGGACGCCGTACAATCACTGTGAGGGTCACTTTGATTTATGGCGCCACGGTCACTGCACCATACCACGCGCTTTTTTCTCACCTGCCTCCTGGGCCGGTCCTTTTGGCTGGGACCGGAGGAATTTTTTGATTCCTGGTCGGAGTTCCTGGTCATTGTTTCACACAATGGCCACTTTTCACTCTCCTCTCCACTTCCTTCTCCCCCCACTTTCTTTTATTTAAGCCCTTTTATGTTTGTCACTTTTTGTATTTTTAGGTTTGTACGCATTTTTTTTTATGTGTGATTGGTAAGGTGCAGGTCCTCGGGCCTGCCCTGAAAGTCTTGGGAGAACCTTCTGGCTTGGTTCACCCTCTCTCATGGGGTCTCCCTTCGGGGGGAGCCCCACCGAGTACTTGGGTGAGTCTGTTTCGACAGACCCTCCAAAGAATGGGGTCGGTCTGGTTTCGGCCAGATGGACCAAGTGCAAAGCCTTCTGATTTTGGAGGACTTGTGTACACCCGTTTGTGTTTCACTCTTTATGTGTGTGCACATTTTTTTGCCACCAGGTAACATTTTTGGCATGTGTTCATAAAAAAATACAGCACTGTGGGATGAGAACTTCCCGCCCCACTCCCAGAGCAAAATACAATCAGCTGAGGGCCACTCATCCATTCACAGGAAGCTTTGTACTCCAGTGATGGGCAAATAGGAATTCTCAAGGTGGGTTTTATGATGGTGACACCAGTGGACCGTGTCTGTGTCATGTGTGCAGAGAGGTCTCCATCAGAAGCCCATGTGATGGGTGACAACACAGGAGACCCATTTACCAGTAGAGGTCCATATACTAGTAGAGGACCATGTACTAGTAGAGGTCTATGTACTAGTAGAGGTCTATGTACAATTAGAGGTCCATATACTAGTAGAGGCCCATGTGCTAATAGAGGTCCATGCTCTAGTAGAGGCCCATGCACTAGTAGAGGTCCATGTACTAGTAGAGGCCCATGTGCTAATAGAGGTCCATGCTCTAGTAGAGGACCATGTACTAGTAGAGGTCTATGTACTAGTAGAGGTCTATGTACAATTAGAGGTCCATATACTAGTAGAGGTCCATGTACTAGTAGAGGCCCATGTGCTAATAGAGGTCCATACTCTAGTAGAGGACCATGTACTAGTAGAGGCCCATGCACTACTAGAGGTCCATGTACTAGTAGAGGCCCATGTGCTAATAGAGGTCCATGCTCTAGTAGAGGCCCATGTGCTAATAGAGGTCCATGTACTAGTAGAGGACCATGTACTAGTAGAGGTACATGCACTAATAAAGGTCAGTGCTCTAGTAGAGGTCCATGTACTAGTTGAGGTGCATATACTAGTAGAGGTCCATGTACTTATAGAGGTCCATACTCCAGTGATGGCTGCATAGCAATTCTCGGGGCGGGTTTCATGATGGTGACACCAGTGGACCGTGTCTGTGTCTTGTGTGCAGAGACATCTCCATCAGAAGCCCATGTGCTGGGTGATAACACAGGAGAACCATGTACTAGTAGAGGTCCTAATACTAGTAGAGGCCCATGTAGTAATAGAGGTCCATGTACTAGTAGAGGTCTATGTACAATTAGAGGTCCATATACTTGTACAGGTCCATGTACTAGTAGAGGCCCATGTGCTAATAGAGGTCCATGCTCTAGTAGAGGCCCATGTGCTAGTAGAGGTCCATGTGCTAGTAGAGGTCCATGTGCTAGCAGAGGCCCATGTGCTAATAGAGGTCCATGTTCTAGTAGAGGTATATTTACTAATAGAGGTCAATGCTCTAGTAGAGGTCCATATACTAGTAGAGGTCCATGTACTAGTAGAGGTCCATGTACTAATAGAGGTCAATGCTCTAGTAGAGGTCCATGTACTAGTAGAGGTCCATGTACTAGTAGAGGTCCATGTACTAGTAGAGGTCCATGTACTAATAGAGGTCAATGCTCTAGTAGAGGCCCATGTACTAATAGAGGTCAGTGCTTAGTAGAGGTCCATGTACTAATAAAGGTCAGTGCTCTAGTAGAGGCCCATGTACTAATAGAGGTCAGTGCTTAGTAGATGTCCATGTACTAATAGTGGTCAGTGCTCTAGTAGAGGCCCATGTTCTAGTAGAGGTCCCTGTACTAGTAGAGGTCCATGTAATAATAGAGGTCAATGCTCTAGTAGAGGCCCATGTACTAATAGAGGTCAGTGCTCTAGTAGAGGTCCATGTACTAGTAGAGGTCCATGTACTAATAGAGGTCAATGCTCTAGTGATGGGCGCATGGCAATTGTCAGGGCGGGGCTCATGATGGTGACCCCAGTGGACCGTGTCTGTGTCATATGTGCACAGAGGTCTCCATCAGAAGCCTATGTGATGGGTGACAACAACACGGGAGAACAACTGAGAGACACCCTATAACAGGAAGTGCCTGAACTAGGAACTCCATGGCGGGGTCACTGGGGATTATTCTATAGAAAGCTGCAGTTTTTGGAAATAATTTTTAAAATGAGGGTATTCTGATGAAGATGATCTGAGAGGGAAGTGATGGGATTACATTGTATCCACCTCCAAGAAATGTCCTTCTTTTTTTGTTACATTGTGTCTTTATCATTGAATGTTTCTCACTGCAGGCAGAGTTATGACATCAGTAAGGTGGACACACGTTACACCACAGGAAACGAGATGCAGGTCAGCAATTCCTTCACATTTACACAATTCATTCTCATTGTAGATCAGAAGAGTCTTAATCACATCCGACCCGCTATTCAAATCAAATAAATCAAATATTTTTTGGTCCATGTACTAGTAGAGGCCCATGTACTAATAGAGGTCCATGTACTAGTAGAGGCCCATGTACTAATAGAGGTCCATGTACTAGTAGAGGCCCATGTACTAACAGAGGTCCAGGTACTAGAAGAGGTCCATGTGCTAGTAGAGGCCCATGTGCTAGTAGAGGTCCAAGTACAAGTAGAGGTCCGTGTACTAATAGAGGTCCATGTGCTAGTAGAGGCCCATGTGCTAGTAGAGGTCCATGTACTAGTAGAGGTCCAAGTACAAGTAGAGGTCCGTGTACTAATAGAGGTCCATGTGCTAGTAGAGGCCCATGTAGTAGTAGAGGTCCATGTGCTGCTAGAGGTCCATGCACTAGTAGAGGTCCATGTACAAGTAGAGGTCCATGTACTTATATAGGTCCATGTACTAATATAGGTCCATGTGCTAGTAGAGGCCATGTACTAGTAGAAGTCCATGTACTAATAGAGGTCCATGTACTAGTAGAGTTCCATATAGTAGTAGAGGCCCATGTACTAATAGAGCTACATGTACTAGTAGCGGTCCATGTGCTAGTAGTGGTCTGTACTCTAGTAGAGGCCCATGTAATAGTAGAAGTCCATATACTAGTAGAGGTCCATGTACTAGTAGAGGTCCATGCTCTAGTAGAGGTCCATCTGCTAGTAGAGGTCCGTGCTCTAGTAGAGGTCCATCTGCTAGTAGAGGTCCATGCTCCAGTAGAGGTCCATGTACTAGTAGAGGTCCATGTACTAGTAGAGGTCCATGTACAAGTAGAGGTCCATATACTAGTAGAGATTCATGTGCTAGTAGAGGTCCATGCTCTAGAAGGGGCCCATGTACTAGTAGAAGTCTTTGTACTAGTAGGAGTCCATGTACTACTAGAGGCCCATGTACTAGTAGAGTTCCATGTAGTAGTAGAGGCCCATGTACTAGGAGAGGCCCATGTAGTAGCAGAGGTCCATGTATTAATAGAGGCCCAAGAACTAGTAGAGGTCCATGTACTAGTAGAGGTCTTTGTACTACTGGAGCCCAATGTACTAGTAGATGTCCATGTACTACTAGAGGTCCACATACAAGTAGAGGCCCATGTAGTAGTAGTTGAGTTCCATATACTAGGAGAAGTCCAGTAGTAGAGGACCAGTAAAGGCCAACTCAGGTTGCCAAGAAATAGATGAAGACCAGCTGCCATTGATCCAGAGTAAGACCAACTCTTACCTAGCCCATTTGATGCCAATGCCAGGCATGTGCGCTCTGCAAAGGGTGCATGCCCAGCCATGACTATGAGGCTCATTTACACTTGCTTCAACTTTAACTTCAACCCAACTCATTACCTCCAGCTCTGCTGATCCCCCACTCAGTAGTAACCCCCAGCTCTGCTGATCCCCCACTCAGTAGTAACCCCCAGCTCTGCTGATCCCCCGCAGGGGCTCATGCATGTACAGATACCCTTATTTAACCAGCAATTGAAAACTCCCTGACAGTGATATGTTTACAGTGTAAAATAGCCATGAGCAACACTGGCTTCACATGCAGCATATACACTTCATTTATTCCTTTTTACTGTCATGTATTTCTAATAAGAGTCACTTATTCCGCTGCTTTTATTATCAGGCCAAAGTGCTGCGGCTGCTTGCAACAGTTTACCTGGAATGGGATTGCAAACTACACCAGGATAAAGCACTGAGTGCCGTCGGATTGGCGAATGAGGTAATCGCAATTCATGAATGTCACCAATAATATTGTGTCTTGTGTAACCAAAGTGGGGGGGGGGGGGGCATAAATCCTCATTACACAGACAGGTACTGCTTCCTCATTATTGAGCCTGGCTGATTCTCTTATCACATTGTGAGTGTACCCGACAGAGTGTATCCGACAGAGTGTACCTAAACCCAGCAACACAAATGTCAGTATTACATTACAGCCCTTACATGTGGCGGCTGCATTCCTTTTCCCTTTTCTTGGGGGTTTGTTTAAGCAAAAAGAATACATGCGCTTTGTATTAAGATGTATTTGTCCTTTACCCACACTGCCTTACTTTAACTGACAATTGCGCTAAAACTGACAATATTGCAACGCTGTACCCAGACAATACCAATAGAGCTTTCTTTTGGTGGTATTTCACCACCTCTGAGTTTTATTTATTTATTTATTTATTGATTGCGCTATAAATAAAAAAAAAGCAACCATTTTGAAAAAAAAAAAACACAATATTTTTTTCCTGATATAAAACATCCAATTAAAAAAAATGTAAAAAAATCGAATTTCTTAATCAATTTAAGGCCAATATGGATTCTGCTACATATTTATGTTCAAAAAAAAAAATCCCAATGAGCGTATATATTGATCGGTTTGCATAAAATTCCTAGCATCTACAAACTATGGGATATTAATTATTATTTTTTTATTAAAAAAATATCCCAGTAAGCGTATATTGATCGGTTTGCATAAAAGTTAATAGCGTCTACAAACTATGGGATATTTTTGATTTATTTATATTTTCTTACTAGTAATGGCGGCGATCAGCGGCCTGTATCGCCCACACAACCCGCCCCCTCTCACGCTGCGCACAGGGCAACCCGCCCTCTCTCACGCTCTGCCCAGGGCAACCCATCCCCTCTCACGCTGCGCACAGGGCAACCCGCTCCCTCTCACGCTCTGCCCAGGGCAACCCGTCCCCTCTCACGCTCCGCCCAGGGCAACCCGCCCCCTCTCACGCTCCGCCCAGGGCAACCTGCCCCCTCTCACGCTGCGCCCAGGGCAACCCGCCTCCTCTCACACTCTGCCCAGGGCAACCCGTCCCCTCTCACGCTCCGCCCAGGGCAATCCGCCCCCTCTCACGCTCCGCCCAGGGCAACCTGCGCCCTCTCACGCTGCGCCCAGGGCAACCCGCCTCCTCTCACACTCTGCCCAGGGCAACCCACCCCCTCTCACGCTCCACCCATGGCAACACGCCCCCTCTCACACTCCGCCCAGGGCAACCCGCCCCCTCTCACGCTGCGCCCAGGGCAACCCGCCCCCTCTCACGCTTCGCCCAGGGCAACCCGTCCCCTCTCACGATGCGCCAGGGGCAACCCGCTCCCTCTCACACTCTGCCCAGGGCAAACCGCCCCCTATCACGCTCCGCCCAGGGCAAACCGCCCCCTCTCACACTCCGCCCAGGGCAACCCGCCCCCTCTCACACTCCGCCCAGGGTAACCTGCCCCCTCTCACACTCCGCCCAGGGCAACCCGCCCCCTCTCACGCTCCGCCCAGGGCAACCTGCCCCCTCTCACGCTCCGCCCAGGGCAACCTGCCCCCTCTCACGCTCCCCCTAGGGCAACCCGCCCCCTCTCATGCTGCGCCAAGGGCAACCCGCCCCCTCTCACACTCTGCCCAGGACAACCCGACCCCTCACACTCTGCCCAGGGCAACCTGCCCCTTCTCACGATGAGCCCAGGGCAACCCGCCCCCTCTCACACTCCGCCCAGAGCAACCCACCCCCTCTCACGCTGCGCCCAGGGCAACCCGCCCCCTCTCACACCCCGCCCCCTCTCACGCTGAGCCCAGGGCAACCCACCCCCTCTCACGCTCCACCCAGGGCAACTGCCCTCTCTCACACTCCGCCCAGGGCAACCCTCCCCCTCTCACACTCTACCCAGGGCAACCCGCCCCCTCTCACGCTCCGCCCAGGGCAACCCGCCCCCTCTCACGCTGCGCCCCCAGGGCAACCCGCCCCCCTCACGCTCCGTCCAAGGCAATCCACCCCCTCTCACACTCCGCCCAGGGCAACCCGTCCCCTCTCACGCTGAGTCCAGGGCAACCCGCCCCCTCTAACACTCAGCCCAGGGCAACCCACCCCCTCTCACGCTGCGCCCAGGGAAACCTGCCCCCTCTCACACTCTGCCCAGGGCAACCTGCCCCCTCTCACACTGCGCCCAGGGCAACCCGCTCCCTGTCACACTGTACCCAAGGCAACCCACCCCCTCTCACGCTGCGCCCAGGGCAACCCACCCCCTCCCACACTCCGCCCAGGGCAACCCGACCCCTCTCACGCTCTGACCCAGGGCAACCTGCCCCTCTCACGCTCCGCTCAGGGCAACCCACCCCCTCTCACACTCTGCTCAGGGCAACCCGCCCCCTCTCAAACCCTGCCCCTGGGGAAACCCACCCCCTCTCACACTCCGCCCAGGGCAACCCGCCCCCTCTCACACTCCGCCCAGGGCAACCCGCCCCCTCTCGCCCACCCCTTGTACCGGCTGTGGCCAGGAGCTCCGCTGTAATTAGTAAAAAACAAAACAAATAGTCAATTATTTCTTATGACGGACTGTTTCTTCATATCTTTGATATGTGATCGATATCAGTCAACACGATTCTGGCCAAAATGAGAATCACTATTTTTTTGCTTAGAATAAAAAGATAGCGATTCTCGTGACGTAAAATCTTACACATTATATATAAAAAAATAAAATAAAAAATGGACTAACTTTACTGGTTAGTTTTTTTTTTTTTTTGTAAATTCATTAAAGTTATTTTTTTCAAAGAAAATTGCATTTGAAAGACCGCTACGCAAATACAATCTCACATAAAATATTGCGACAACCACCATTTTATTCTCTAGGGTGTCTACTAAAAAAAATATATATATAATGTTTGGGGGTTCCAAGTAAGAAAATTGCATTTGAAAGACCGCTGCGCAAATACAGAGTGACATAAAATATTGCAACAACCACCATTTTATTCTCTAGGGTGTCTACTGAAAAAATATATATAATTTTTAAGTTTTGGGGTTCCAAGTAATTTTCTAGCAAAAAAAAAGCCTAACTTTACTGGTTAGTTTTTTTTTTAAATTCATTAAAACTGAAAATTTATATCAAATACTTACCGTAATTTTCCTTTCCTGATGGACTCCATGGCAGCCTACATATGGGTTAATCCCGCCTCTCATACCTCATAGGACCCCACTCCCATAAATCTTTGCTCCTAATCAGAGACCGTGTTCCATAACTTAGCCTACTCCAGCAAATGGGAGTGAACTCCCGCTGCCATGGAGTCCATCAGGAAAGGAAAATTACGGTAAGTATTTGATATAAATTTTCTGTTTTCCTGACAGACTCCATGGCAGCCTACGTATGGGAAATAACTAGCCATACACACCCGGGTGGGCACAAATTGCTGGTTCAACAAAAAAAGGTTTAATTGGCATCGTTCAAACAGACGTTCAAACAGATAGAACATTTAAACCAAAATTAACAGAAGAAAGAGCCATTCAACACAATAGTGCTTCATGAAAGTTTTTATCGATGACCATGAAGCTGCCTTGCAGATCACTTCTGCCGATACGTGTCGGGAGGCAGCCCATGATGTCGCCCCACCCCTGGTAGGGTGTGCAGTTACGGCCTCCAGAGGAGCCAGCCGCTTAGCCTTATACGCCCTTGGATAGCCTGGACAATCCAGCAGGCAATGGTTCTAGAGGTAGCACACAATCCCCTGTTTTTTCCATAAAAATAAACAAACAGATGATCCGACTTTCTGAAAGGTGCTGTAGCCTCCAAGTAGTACTTCAAAACTTCCCCAACATCCAGGGGATGGACAACTGAAGAATCAACTGACTGGAAAGTTGGAAGAACAATTTCTTGATTCTCGTGAAATACTGATGTCGCCTTAGGATTTGATCCTAACATTGGGATCAGATCTACTCGATCAGGGAAGAAGGTAAGGAAAGGCTCCTTAGAACCCAAAGCGCTGATTTCCGACACTCTTTTGGCCGATGTTATGGGCACTAAAAAAGCTGTTTTAAGAGAAATGTCTTTCATAGATAGCTCATCCATTCGTTGAAAAGATTCTTTTGAGAAGAAATCTAAGACAAGGGGAAGATCCCATTTGGAGAACCTTGGCTTTCTCTGAGGCCTAAGTCTTGATGCTCCCCTAAAGAATTGCCTGGTAAGAGGATGTCTTGCCCAAGAAACACCAGTAAAGGCAGAGATTGCCGAAACCTGGACTCGCAGAGAGCTTACAGACAATGGCATATCCAAACCTGACTGGTGAACTCCTAAAACATCCTTTATTTTTGGATTGTTACAAGAACCACCAGAAGAGGAGAATAGTCCGTAAACTTAGACCAAATTCTTTGGTAAACTTTATTCGTACCCTGTCTTCTGGCATTTAACAAGGTAGCCATCGCTGAACTTTGGCATCCTAATGCCTCCAGCCTCTTCCTCTCAACCACCAGACCATCAGATGGAGATGAGATGGGCACGGATGAAGGGATGTTCCCTGTAGCAGAAGATCCGGTCTGGAAGGGAGCGGAACTGGGTCACGGTAACTCAGTTGTAACAGGAGAGGAAACCATGGCCTTTTGGGCCTGTTGGGCCTGTTGGGCCAATATGGAATGATTTCCACTATTTTGGCTACTTCCTGTCTGAGTCTCGAAAGAAACTGAAGAATGATCAGGACTGGAGGAAAGGCATACGCCTTGTGGAACCTCCACTGATCCGTGAGAGCGTCCACTCTGATGGTTTGGGGACAGCGACAATATATAGTATTTCCTCATTTTGGCATTGCAGGGAGATGCAAACAAATCCACCTCCAGAATCATTCCCAATGACAGGATGCAGTCGAAAACTTCCGTGTGGAGAGACCACTCGTTGTTGTCAAGGGAGGTTCTTGAATGGAAGCCTGTCTGAACATTTTGAATCCCAGGAAGATATACTGCCTTCAGGTCCGCCATGTTTGCCTGGGCCCAGGACATGATTGGACTCACCTCTTTCAGAAGGGAGAGACTTGTCTTTTGATATACGACACTGTCGTCGTATTGTCCAACCTCATGAGGACTGAGGCTCCCAATGTCAGATGGAAGAAAGCCCGAAGGGCCTGGAAGGCAGCTCAAAGCTCCAATACGTTCCAGACCACCCCCCGAGGTGGAAAATCCAACCTGCCTTGAGCTACCTCTGACAGACTCTGAGAGTGCCCCAGCCTCTGTTGCTGCCATCTGTCGTCACTGTTACCCAAGAGACTGGCGCTATCGAATGGCAGTTCCTCCGTTGTAACCACCAGGGGAGACTCTCCCGCATGGAAGGAGTTATTCCGAGTCAGGTGATCTTGCAACTCCGGATTCCACTGTTGAAGGAAACCCTTCTGAAAGGGCTGCATCCTCCATTGCGCCCACTTCACAATAGGGGCTGTGGCCGCCATGGTGTCTATTATCCTGAGGCACTGGGAAGCCCTGAGTAGGGGAGCTGACATTGCCAAATGAATTCTGTCCCGAACTACCGGGATCTTCTCCAGAGGGAGAGAGTTAGTGCTCTTTGCAGTGTCAAACTGTGCCCCAAGAAATACTAGGGACTGTGTTGGCTCCAGATGACTTTTCTCCCTGTTTAGCAGCCAGCCGAAACGTATCAGGGTAGAAATGACTTGATCCCAGTGTGACAACAATTGGTCCCTGTCCTGTGACAGCAGAAGTAAATCGTCCAGATAATGATGTACCCGGATACCTTCGACTCTGATCAAGGCGACCACCGCCAGTAAGAGCTTTGAAAACACCCGTGGCGATGTTGTAAGGCCGAACGGGAGACATATGAACTGGAGATGTCTTTGATCCACTGAAAATCTGAGATATTTCTGGAAGTCCTTCACAATTGGTACGTGAAAGTACGCGTCTTTCAGATCTATCTAAAGAATTGTCTGGCGTATAGTCAATAATGTTTCCATCTTGAATTTTTCCTTTTTTTATAAAAGAATTCAGATAAGTCAAGTCGATGACCGGCCTCCAAGACCTGTTCTTTTTGAGGACAATAAAAAGGAGGGAATAGATTCCTTGAAATTTTTCTTTGATTGGAACCGGAATGGCGGCACCTTGAGCGATAAGGGAGTCCTTGTAAGTCAAAAGAACCTCTCTCTTTTCCTCTGAATGTGGAAGACTTGTGGGAACAAAGCAATGTATGGGTGGATTGCTGAACAGCCAGGCATGCCCTAGGTAAACTGTTTTGATGACCCAATAATCTTGAATTGAGGCTGCCGTGACGTGGCAGAAACGTGGCAGAAATGGAGGAGACAAGCCCCCACTTGCTCCTCCTGGACAGGCTCTATATCAAAAAGATTTTGCAGCTTCTCGTCCCCCAGAAGATGTTGATTTAGAAGGTTTCTGACCAGAAGGCTGGTTTCTCCTCCAATTCTTCCTAAATTCATGACCCAGCCTGTAGCAGCGTGCATCCCTAGCACGCTCCGGATCTTGTCTGGATTGGACTCTCTTCTGACCTAAAAGACGGCGATCCTGGGGTAAGAATCCGGACTTCCCCCCAGTAGCACGTGTGATAGCTAAATCAAGTTTATTCCCAAAGAGAGAAGCACTCTCAAAGGGAATCTTACACCATGCCTGTTTATAGGCCGGATTCGCCACCCAAGGGCATAGCCATAAAGCCCGTTTAGCTGTAACAGAAGACAGCATGACACGTGCTACCAGGCAAATAATGTCCAGGGAAGCCTCACCCAGAAATGCCGAAGCCATCTTCATCTCATGTATTGGAGAATTATTGAGTGCTTCTTCAGAAATTCTTCCCAAAGTCGCACCCATATCATCCGTCCAACACTCCATCGCTTTGGATAATGCCGCCAAGGCCAACATTGGCTTACAGGCCATCCCAGCCATAATATAGATGCGTTTCAGATGCGTTTCAAATCCGTATCGATTTTCCTCTCAAGACCATCCTTGAAAGAGACAGTGTCTTCCAGAGGGAGCGTGACATGTCTCACCAACCTCATCAAGGCCACATCAATAACAGGAGCAGACTGCAGATGCTTAACTTCTTCACCTTTAAATGGGTACATTCTTGCCACTTTAGAGATAAGAGAATTCTTCCTCTCGACCTTACTCCATTCATCCGAGATAATTTCACCCAGCTCACCCAAAAAGGAAAATTTGAGCGCTCTTTTTTAAGATGCTTAAAGTACTTCTTCTGTTTAGAGGGTGCCTCTACCGGTTCCGCCCACCTCAGTGCGTCCTTCACTGCTCTGACCAATGAGGGACCAGGGAAAAATCAAATCCTGCACTGGAATCATCCGCTTCAGCTTCACTGTCAGAAGATCCACTAAAAGAAAAACTGTCACGGGAGGGACCCGGAACTTCAAGGTCTTCCACCTCAACCACTGAAGTTGGTATAGAGGGAGGAATGGCTGCATTAGTGGAATCTGATCTATTCAAAGATTCTTGAACAACCTTCCTGACCAAGGCCTCCACTTGCTGGTCTTCAGCATCCCTTTCTTTTGCAGCTCGAGAAAAACATAAATCGCACAGGGATTTATCTTCTGGTACTTTAGCTCTACATCCCCAACAGGATCTTCCTTCTGAGCGACCAGAATGGTGGTGGGAATAGTGCCGAGACACAGACCTTGACTTGTCAGAGCGGTGTCTGGAAGAGGACTTAGGACGTCCAGAATTTGATCTTGAATGGTCACGTCGTGACCCAGACTGAACATTATCTTTGCGTGCTGACAAATGAAGATCCGGGACGGAAGGGCTAAAATAAATGATAAGGAGACAAAATTCTAATTTTAACTACTACACCCTAACCAACCCAACAAACAGGCAGAAAGGAACAACAAAATTCCATCTTACCTGTGGCGCAAGGGCTGGCCACAAGGGGGCGGAGAAACATCCATGGCAACAGACTCAGACAGGCTACAACTATACCAATAGCAAAACATAATAATGAATGAATGAAACAATACAATCTAATGTTCAGAGTCAAATAAACCAAGATACAGAGAGAACACAGCAGGGATTAAGGCATTAAGCCTCTTACCTCCTTATCTCCATACAGCAGGCAGTGAATTTGCTAGGATGAAGCAGCAAACCTGTCTGAATCTGACATCTCGTCCGCACTGCGCAGTCCAAACCAAGTCGCAAACCAAGCCTCAATCTCAATCGAGACTGTGCAGCTGTGAACATTTTTTTCAAAGAAAATTGCATTTGAAAGACCGCTGTACAAATACATTGTGACATAAAATATTGCAACAACCACCATTTTATTCTCTAGGGCGTCTACTAAAAATGTATATATATAATGTTTGGGAGTTCCAAGTAATTTTTATAGCAAAAAAAAAAAAAAAAATGGGCTAATTTTACTGGTTAGTTATTTTTTTTTTTTAATTCATTAAAATATTTTTTTTCAAAGAAAATTGCATTTGAAAGACCGCTGCGCAAATACAGCGTGACATAAAATATTGTGACAACCACCATTTTATTCTCTAGGGTGTCTACTAAAAAAATTATATATAATGTTTGGGGGTTTAGTCAAAGATCGGCGATAACGATTGTTGACGATTAATTGCGCAGCTCTACAATCTATAATGCCATATATAAGATTTTTAATAGTGGAGTTTTATTGATTGTTAGGTGGAAGGGCCAATGGTCTAAATACAGAAATACTGTATCTTTCTAGCGTTCCACTTAGTTAAATAATCATTTTTTATTTTTTTTATAAAATTTCTATTTAATTGAAATTTAATTTTTTTTACATTTTTTTAATTTAATTTCATTATTAAAAATAATAATAATAATTTTGTTGGTTTTATGTGACTGTTTTGTACTTGTCGTGATTATAAATAAAGAGATAAAAAAATGTATCTTTTTTATTTCTGAATATCCAGACAGATCTCCATCCAGCCGGTCTTTTTTTGAAGATGAAAATCCTGTTGCGTTGCTCCTTGCCGGACAATGTGATTTCCATGGGTGAGATGAAGGAACGAAAAAAAAAAAGAAAAAAGAAAAAAAAATTACAATCAGCTCAACTTGTCTTTATGGACTTGCAGCGGCTGCGGAGATGCTGCGTCACGACCTGTCGCCGGATGTTTATCTGAACACTGTGAAGCTCCTTATGCAACAAGACAGGTAAAAAAAAATAATAATAATAATAAAAAAAAAAAAATCCAACTAACACATTTGTATCTTTAGTTCTACCAACAGTAATGCCTCCCATACACACGGTCGGAAATTCCAATGGAAAAAGTCCGATCAGATTATGTTGTCGGAAAATCCGATTGTGTGCGGGCTCTATCGGGCTTTTTCCGTCAGACGGAAAAAGTTTCAGAGCTGGATCTAAAATTTTCTGACAGCAAAATCCGACTTTTTTCCGATCTCGTGTAGAGAATTTCACACACACAAAGTGCCACGCATGCTCAGAGACGAAAGCTATTGGCTATTGGCCTCTACGTAGTCCCACCGTACTTCTTTTACGTCACACTCGTTCCAAACGATCGGATTTTCTAACAGTTTTAAAGTGTGACATGTTAGGTATCTAATTACTCAACAGAACATCATCTTTTATATTTTTATATATTGTGTTTTGTTTGCACTAAAAAAAAGTTTTTTTCCCAAAAAATTGCATTTGAAAAAATCGCCGGGCCAATTCTGACTTTCTCTCCTACATGTAAAAATCTGTATATATATATACATATGTGTGTGTGTGTGTGTGTTTTTAACAGTGTTTATGTCACGCTGTATTTGCACAGCGATTTTTCTAATGCAATTTTTTAGTACAAAAATATATATATAGATTCAATTTTTTATATATATATATATATATATTTATTTTTTTCCCAAAGAAATTGCATTACGCTGTACAAATACGCTGTACAAACACACACATATATATATATATATATATATATATATATATATATATGTATGTTTTTAACAGTGTTTATGTCACACTGTATTTGCACAGCGATTTTTCTAATGCAATATATATATGTATATATATATATATATATATATATATATATATATATATATATATGTTTTTAAGACGAGGCCATAGAGAATAATACGGTGGGTGTTGCAATATTTTATGTCTCACTGTATTTGCACAGCGATTTTTGAAATGCAATAAAAAAAAAAAAATACATATATATAAATGTTTGGAGGTTCTGAGTAATTTTCTAGCATAAAAATACAGATTTTTACATTTAGGAGAGAAAGTCAGATTTGGCCTGGGTGGGAAGTAGTTACACACACAAATACCCGGGTGATTCATCCCTGGCACCCCTGAGAACGGCTCGCTACGTTTGTGTCATTTTCCAGGGACTGCGTGGGATTTGATTTCCTGAAAATGGTTTGCGACCACTTTGAATCTACCCCGGATATTGAGAAAATGCGGCTTCTAGAAATCGAACTTTTGACAACACGAGGCAAGGATCTCCTCGCACGAAAGAAAATAGAAGACTTAATAACAGGTATAAATCAGAATGAGGTCACATGACTTTCCGGGATCTCTCAGATCATTTGGTGCAGTACCAGCTTATACCCGGTGATGAGAAAATGCCTCTTATAAAATCTGCTCACTTTGTGGTTCGCCTGACTTTTATTAAACCTCCTAAATGCGGAATTTCCAAACCAGACTCCCTGCTAGAGTCATTGAAAATCCAGTCTTGCCAAAGAAATGTGTATTATGAAGCAGCAAAACTTTACAGAAATAGTTTGGGAAGTTCCCAGGGAGCGCAGCCAAAAGAGATGACGGAGTATAGAATGTGGCGCTGCTTTCCCAACATCAGAGCGAAAAAAATCTCTATTAATGAGAAAAATCCAATAAAAAGGAAAGCAATTACTAGACACGAGCACTGCTGAAAAATGTGTTAGTTTTCGTTTTTATTCTTTTTTTTTTTTGTATTTTTTTTTTCTTTTTTTGGGGTCATTCGTCACTCATAAATTCGTAAATTCCAAAATGCAAAAAAAATTGTAAATTCTAAATAATTTGTGAATTCGATAAAATCCGTAAATTAATAAATTTGTGAATTCAAAAAAATTTTGTTACTTTGTAAATTTGAAAATCCGAAAAACCCAAAAATTCTAAAATCTGAAGTAATAGCTAACTAATAATAACTTAACTATTACTAACAATTAAATTATAGGTATTGGAAGTTGCTTTCAAATTTATCTGTTAGTGACTGTAATGAATACGAATTTATCTGAAGTTACGACTTATCCGAAATAACAAATGCCGCATCTAAACAAATTGAATGGAATGAATTAATAATAAATATTGTTATAAATAATAATAATAATACGTTTTTATTATTGTTCTAATTACAAGTTTGTTAAAATTTACGAATTTACACATTTTTTACGATTTTTTTTTTGAATATTCAAATTCATGAATATTCGGAAAAGTTTGTTAAATGGGTTTTCGTTAATTCGGATATTTCCGAATTAACTAATTTGTCGAAATTCGTTAAATAACAAATTTGGGGCAAAACGAATTGCACGTGTCTAACAATTACAAATTCAGTCCCAAAATAAAGTCAAAGCGTGCAAACAAATAGTGCAAGGGTAAGGCCTCTGTCAGAAACCAAGAAATCAGACTCGAGACAAAGTACAGTTACATCACACTTGTTTAACCACTTAAGCCCCGGACCATTTTGCAGCTAAAGGACCAGGCCCCTTTGTGCGATTCGGCGATGCGTCGCTTTAACTGACAATTGCGCGGTCGTGCGACGTGGCTCCCAAACAAACTCAGAGCCCATTTTTTCCCCACAAATAGAGCTTTCTTTTGGTGGTATTTGATCACCTCTGCGGTTTTTATTTTTTGCGCCATAAACAAAAATAGAGTGACAATTTTGAAAAAAATTCAATATTTTTTACTTTTTGCTATAATAAATATCCCCCAAAAATATATAAAAAAACATTTTTTTTTCTCAGTTTAGGCTGATACGTATTCTTCTACATATTTTTGGTAAAAAAATATCGCAATAAGCGATTATTGATTGGTTTGCGTCTGCAAAATAGGGGATAGTTTTATGGCATTTTTATTAATAATTTCTTTTTTACTAGTAATGGCGGCGATCAGCGATTTTTATTGTGACTGCGACATTATGGCGGACACGTCGGACAATTTTGACATATTTTTGTGACCATTGGCATTAATACAGCGATCAGCGTGATTAAAAATGCATTGATTACTGTAAAAATGTCACTGGCAGTAAAGGGGTTAACACAAGGGGGCAGTGAAGGGGTTAAGTGTCACCTAATGTGTGTTTCTTACTGTAGGGGGTGTGGATTGGCGTTAGACGTCACTGATTGTCGTTCCCTATGACAAGGAACAGACGATCAGTGACAGGGTCACTAGGAAGCATGGGGAGATGTTTGTTTACTCTTACCTCTCCCCATTCTCCAGCTCTGTGACCCGATCGCGGGCCACCGGCAGCGATTGGGTCCCGCGGGCGCAGTTTTTGGAGCTCGGGACCAGGTCGTGAGCGTGCCGCCGGCACCGCGTGCGCGACCCACGGCTGGGCTGTTAAAGGGCAGCGCATATGTACATGCTCGTGCCATTCTGCCGACTTATATCAGTGTGAGGCAGTCCTTAAGTGGTTAATAATAAAAGTAAATAGAACAACCGTAGTCAAAACAATTGATAACCAGTTTGATAACCGGAACGTATAGTCAGCCTAGCCAGAAAGTCAGGAAGCCAGAGATCAATGTAATGGAACAGCAAGCAGGATCTGGAGCCAGAAGGGATGTCAGCCAAGCAAGTCTTTACTAGGAACGCAGGAGATAGTCTCTGTGATGTTGACCAAGGTGAAGGCAGAGATCATCTGGACTGGACGGCTTAAGTAGGCAGGACTGATGAGCAGGATATCATCAACAGGTGAGTCACTGTGGAGAGACAGCAATTGGCCGACAGCTGAGCGACCAGATCAGAGGAAGGAAGGGCCAAGCCCAGCCCTGACAGCCTCACGCACAAGGCGCTTTAGAAAAAACAAGCTGCAAAGCCACTACCAACTGCAGGAAAAATAACGGCTGCAAAAAGGCGCTTGTAGTAGATTTTTGCATTGGCAGTAATGCCCGTTTAGCCATGCTAGCTTTTAGCAGCGTTTCTCTGCCTCTATTCAAAATCAGTGGTTCCCCATGAAAATTGATTTGAATAGAAGTTGCACCACAAGTCCTGTCATGGTGACCCGACTTGCGGCGTGGCTTGTGCGCTGAGGATCTTAAAGGGGAACCCTCTCCAAAATGGAAAAAAAGAACTGGCGTGGGGTTCCCCACCAAGAGCATACCAGACCCCCTCAGTCTGATTTTGATTTTAAAGGGGAACCATCACACCAAAAAAGTTACTGTGGGGGTTCCCCCCAAAAGCCATACCAGACCTTTATCCAAGCATGCAGCCCGGCAGGCCAGGAAAAGGGAGGGTTGCGAGCAAACGCCCCCCCTCCCCCTGGACCATACCAGGACACATGCCCTCAACATGGTGGAGGGTGGGTGCTTTGGTCTGGAACAATGGATGTTTATTTCAGTACTCACTGTACACTGCAACATGCACCTCAGGACAGTGCATCTTATTATGCTCCTTACATGTGCTCTAAGATGGCTACTATGCCCCTTGACCCTTGTCATCACTCCTGGGTGAAGCCAGCCTTAAAGTGACAGTACATGTGGAACCCTTCAGGTATAACACCTTCCATCCATCCCTAAAAAACAAACAAAAAAAAAAAAACAACAAAATGAGAAAAGGCACAAAACATTAACTAATAACTGTCCAATAACAGTCCTCCAAACACAGGAGATGCACAGGACTTCTCCTGCATCCAGATGTGAGAGCAAGATTCCAGGGACAGTTGCGGCGATACAATGTCATCGGATCACTTTCAGCGGCCCCGTCGAAAGTCTCGTAACCAGTCTTGAAGCTGAAACCGGTCAGGAGGGTGACAGTGTCGTTGAGGGCGGGCACCCATCGACTCGGCACTGAAGGAAACAGGGCCGGCCGGAATGGGCACCAGCGGTGCCAAGAAGGGATCCCCCAGCTCAGTGGGTGAACCGACCTCCGGACCAGGGCTGGAGGGCTCTGTTGGAGCTGAGTTCAAAAGTTCAGAGTCCCCCCAATCATCAGTTCCCGTGCATTCTGATCCGCTGGTGTCAGGGATTCATGCAGTTGAAAACAAGGACGCAGTTGGTCCGCATGCCATCTGCAAATGGAACTATCTTCCAGGCAGACCCTATACATCTTGGGTCCCAAAGTCTCTGCAATGACAGCAGGAAGCCAACGGGTGTTGGAAGCCCCATAAGATCGGACCCATACCTTTTGTTGGGCTGTGAATCGGGGGAGCTCATGGTGTTTGACCATCTTGTCTTGGGACTGCAATACATGTTCCTGGACTGTTTGAGGGTGGAGCATGTTCAAAACAGTCCATGGCTGCCGACCCAGAAGGAGTTCTGCTGGAGTTTTCCCGGTGGTTGCGTGTGGTGTGTTTCTGTAAGCAGAAAGGAAGGAGTACAGCTGCTGGGGTGATAGGGACTGTTGTTTACTTGTAGCCACTGTAGCTTTGAAATAGCGTTTAAAAGTTTTCACAAACCGCTCTGCTTGACCATTTGTAGCTGGGTGGTAAGGTGCGGTCAACTTGTGCTTGATGTTGTGGGCAATCAACAAACGCTGAAACTCCTGACTGGTGAATTGTGCACCATTGTCTGTGATGATTTCTCTGGGGTATCCAAATGTAGCAGCAAGATGTAACAGTATGGAAACTGTTGCCTTAGTTGTTGGCTGAGTAACAGGAATTACCTCAGGCCACTTTGAATGGGCGTCCACTATGATCAAGAAGGTGTGCCCTCTGATCGGACCGGCAAAGTCCAAGTGTAGGCGAAACCAAGGAACCCGTGGGCCAAGTCCAGGGCTGGACGCACCCTCGAGGAGGGTCTCTTGCAGTTTGTGCACATCCAGCACAAGCATTCACATATGTTGTGATATCTGAGTCTAAGTTTTGCCACCACACATAGCCTCGGGCCATTTGTTTCATACGTGTGCCCCCGGGATGACCAGTATTTAGCAAGTCCAGAATGTGTCTCCGGAGGGTCTGTGGAATGATCACTCGGTCTCCCCATAAAACACAGTTGCCAGCTACAGTTAATTCCATACGCCTACTGAAATAAGGTTCATAATTCTGTGTGACGGTTGCAGGCCAACCGGACCGTACCCCGAGAGAGTATTGTTTTCAGATAGGTATCCTTGGCTGTATGGGCTGCTATCTCCCCAGAAGACAAGAAGGACAGGCTGGTGTAACGACAACTCTTGACCGGTGGAGAGGAGTCCATTGACCTCCCTGTCAGTCGGGACATTGCGTCCGCATTAGCATTGGCATCATGACCGTGATACTGGATTTTATAACTTTATTTTCCCAAAAATAGGGCATAGCGTTGGAGGCGGGCCGCAGTAGTCTGAGAGATGCCTTTGTCAGGGCTACTGATCGGAAGGAGCGGTTTATGGTCTGTCAGTATGGTGAATTCCCTACCATACAGGTAAAGATGAAACTTCTTAATTGCCCATATCAGCGCAAGAGCCTCTTTGTCAATGTGTGAGTAATTGCTTTCTGCTTTTGTCAAAGACCAGGAGGCAAATGCCACTGGTTTTTTTGACCCATCTGACCCAGATGTGAGACAGCACAGCCCCCAGACCATAGGGTGAGGCATCACAAGCCAAGGTCAGAGGCTTCTGGAGGTCATAGTGAACAAGCATGCGTGACACCAACAGCTTCCGCTTAGAGACTTCAAAAGCGCGTTGGCATGCAGCCGAGCAGTCCCATCTGGAGTGTTTCTCCAAAAGCTTGTTCAACGGAAACAAGGTGTGTGCCAGATCTGGCAGGAATTTGTGGTAATAGTTCAGCAAGCCAAGGTATAATCGCAGCTGATGGACGTTGGTTGGGGCAGGAGCTTTGACTAAAGCATCAACCTTGGCTTCTGTGGTGTGTATACCGTCTGCATCCACAAGGTGGCCACAAAACTCCAATTTAGTCACCATGAATTGGCATTTTGCTAAGTTCACTTTCAGATCCTGCTCTTGGAGTCTTTCCAACACAAGCTCCACGTTTCGCTTGTGTTCCTGGTCCGTCCTGGGGCAGAGGCTACACCAAACACCATCCGATTGTACTCATACAGTCCCTTGTGGGTGTTGATGGTCAGAATCTTGCGGGAAGAAGGACGGACCTCAAACTGTAAATATGCTTGTTTGAGATCAAGCTTGGTGAACTTTTGACCCCCTGCAAGAGAGGCAAAAATGTCATCTACTCTGGGTAGAGGATACTGGTCTATTTCCAGTTGAGAGTTCAGTGCCATGCGGAAATCGCCACAAATGCGTAAGTCCCCATTCGCTTTCTTTACTGTTACAACAGGTGATGCCCACTCGCTGTGCTCTACCTTTGAGATGACACCTTGTTCCTCCAGCCGACTTAGTTCTGCTTTCACTACTGCTCGGAGTGCGAAAGGTACTGTGCGAGCTTTGAAGAACTTAGGCTGGGCGTTGGGTTTCAGCTTGAGTCTCACACAGTCATGCTTTATTTTCCCCAACTGGTCATCAAAGATCTTTGGGAACCGCTGCTTCAGGGACACCACCCATCCCTCATTATCTCCTAATGGAATTGTCACAGTATTACAGAGATTTATGGCGATGTCTGGCATACCAAAGTGAGCAATCCAGTCTCTCCCAAAGAGAGGCGGTCCCCCATTTTCTAGTATATATAATGGCAGTCTCTTTGTCTGACCCTTGTATAATACCTGCACTTTTGCATAACTCAGTGGGTGGAGTATCTGCTTTGAGTATGTCTGCAGTTTGACTGGTGTTGGGCAGACAGTTGTTTGGGTCTGAAGTTGTCTCCATTGTTTCTGAGTGATAACTGAAACTGCTGCTCCTGTGTCTACATCCATTTTTAGTTTCTTTCCCTCAACGTTTACCTCTACAGTCATTGCAGAGGGTGCTGAATGCATATGATGTATGTCTAATCTGTGGAGCACTTCCTCATTCTCTGACTCAGATGATGATGTATATCTTCCCACCATATAGGTCTTTGTCTTTGGGTTCAGAGATTGTTTATCTTGCACCTTCTAGAGAAGCCCGGAGCGTGGTGACACGCAGGGGAACTTTAGAGCAGGGCTGGGCATGGCGAGGTGCCCAGTTACGCCCAGGGGAGGAGTTGTGGGAGGAGCTCAGAGGGTGGGAGCGGCAGTACAAAAGAGGGGCGGAGCCAAAGGATACCCGGACAGGGCAGTGGCGGGGTTGCTGGGGGCGGGCTTCCGTTGCGGTTTTAGGATTCCTTGTGGTTTGAAGGTGGTGCCCTTGCAGTCTGGGAACTTACGGTCAGCGTTACAACATCCCAAGGTGGTGACGGAAAAATTGGCTATGGAGGTGGCGTTGGGGCTCGTGGTGGGGCCGTTTGCGAGCAAGCCCATTGGTGATTTGGTAGTGTCGCCATTGGGGGTGGTCCTGAAGAAAGAGCCCAACAAGTTTTGGCTGATACACCACCTGTCCTTCCCAAAGGGGGGGACGGTGAATGATTTTATTGATCCGGAGGCGTGCGCTTTATCCTACACGTCGTTTGATGCTGCGGTGCGTTGGGTACGGCGTTACGGGAAGGGGGCGTTGATGGCAAAATCGGACATTGAGGCGGCATTTCGGTTGCTGCCTGTGCACCCCGAGAGTTTTAGATTGTTGGGTTGTTGCTGGCAGGACCGGTTTTACGTCGACAAGTGCCTGCCCATGGGTTGCTCCATTTCGTGCGCGATGTTTGAGGCGTTTAGCTCGTTCCTGGAGTGGGTGGTACGGGACGTGTCGGGTGTGGAGTCACTCATCCATTACCTGGTCGATTTCTTGTGCGTGGGCCCTCCCTCTTCGAATGTGTGTGCGATTTTGCTTTCTACGTTGCAGCACATGGCGGAGAGGTTCGGCGTTCCATTGGCTGCTGATAAAACAGAGGGTCCTAGGACAGAACTGAGCTTCCTTGGTATCGAGATAGATTCCATGGCTATGGAATGTCGGTTGCCAGAGGCTAAGTTGCTGGACTTGCGGAGGGACATCAGGGAGATTCATGGTATGAAAAAGGTTCGGTTACGTTCGTTGCAATCGTTGTTGGGCAAGCTAAATTTTGCATGCCGGATTATTCTCATGGGGAGGGTTTTCTGTAGATGGATGTCTGCGGCGACGGCAGGCCTTTTTCCAAGGACGGTGGAGTGCTGAACCCTGGCCTCGCTCCTGGGTCACAGCAAGCTTCGTGCGGAATCTGGTACTGCTGGAACTGTTTCTGGTGGAACTGGCGCTGGAATTGTGGGGGGAGGCATGTCGGAACCTTAAGCTGAGGCTGAACTGTGACAATATGGGGGTGGTGCAGGTCATCAATAGCATGTCGGCGTCTTCACAACCTATCGGTCGGCTGATGCGGCAGTTGGTGTTGCGTTGCATGCGATTAAATGTGTTTCTTTACGCTGTGCACATCCCGGGAGTGGATAACACACTGACTGATGCTTTGTCTCGCTTTCAGTGGGACAAGTTCAGGGCCTTGGCTCCGGAGGCGGACGAAGAAGGCAGGTCTTGCTCAGGCTGGATGTGGGAACTGGTATTGGAATCGCCGCAGGATGGATCAGGAGGTCGGTGAGTGGCGTGACGTGGGGGGCTTATACGAAGGTGTGGAAGGAATGGTCGGATTTGGTACAGGAGGCGGGAGTGGAGCAGGATGGGTCAGCCGCGCAGTTGTTGGTTTTGTATTTTGTGTCCAGAAACATGGAAGAGGGGCGCTCGGTGTCGTCTATCGAGAAGAAGATGGCAGGTTTGGCCTTTTTGTTTAAATTGAGCGGGCAAGAGGATTGGACGAAGTGTTTTTGAGTACGGCAAGCGCTCAAGGGTTACCGGAAGGTGCATCGGCGGCAGGATACGCGCAGGCCTATTACGTTTGCTAATTTGCTGGCCTTGATGCAAAAAGTGGGGTCGGTGTGTTCATCCTTGTATGAGGTACGCTGTTTTCGGCGGCCTTTTCGTTAGCATTTTTTGGGGCATTTCGGGTAGGGAAACTGGTTGGCCCATCTAGGGCTGTGGCAGGGGGTGTTTTGATGGAGGATGTACACCTCGGGGAAGATAGGTTGTCGGTTACGCTGCGGAAATCGAAAATGGATCAACAAGGGATGGGGGTGCAGGTGTGTTTGTTTGCTTTGCCAGGGTGTGCAGCGTGCCCGGTGGAGGTGGTGGGGTGTTTTCTCAAAAGGAGGGTGGCTGGTGGAGGGCCTTTGTTGGTACACGAGGATAGGTCTTATTTGTCTAGATTTCAATTCGTAGCAGTCTTGCGTAAATGTCTTGGTAACCTGGGGATGGACGGTTCGGCATACGCCTCGCACTCCTTCCGGATTGGGGCAGCCACGGAGGCTGCCAGGTGCGGGTTGGACGAGGCGGCAGTGCGTAAGTTGGGGAGATGGGAATCAAAACAATTCCGCAGTTACGTTAGGCCAGGTTTGGTTTGGGAATGATTTTTCTGTTTAAAAAGAAAACAAAAAAAAAACAGGGGACATTTACTGTGGTGGGGGAATTGACTTGTTGTGTTAATTTTGGGTTGTCTGTTATTTTGTTTGGTTTTTCGTTTCAGATGGAGGTTACCCACTCCTTGTCTGGATTGTGGGACATTCTTATGTATCCTGAGGAGCCAGGAGAGGGGACGCCAGACCTGAGGGGAGACAGTTGGGGATATCTCGGATGGAGGCTCAGATAAGGTGGCTGGGTAGGCCTGGGATGATGTGGGGAGGGGTGGTCCCGGAGGTTGAAAGGTATGTGAGGTTTGACGGGCCGCCAGATGTGTTGGTGATACATGCAGGGGGTAATGGTTGGTGAATACTGGTGGTTGCACTGCGGGAAAAGGGGGTGTCTCCGAGCGGCACAGCTGGAGGCCTATGATGGTTGGTAAAGGTCCCGCAGTGTACTGGTGTGATTTATATGGATATATATATATATATATATATCCGGTGAAAGAGGAGATAGCTACGTCACTAACCAATAAACGGGGGTTGAAACATGTTGTTTCTCATGGTTGTAATTACTTTGTTTTATAAAGTTATTTTGGAGTTTTTTATGTTATTTGGTTAATAAAAGGCTGTTATGGACATTTATACTCCATAAGAACGGTGTGGTCTCTTATTCAAAGATGGTAAAAAGGGGTATGATGGGTCTGTAACAGTTAGAAGGAAGTTTATCTGGGTTACACTAGTCAAGAGAAGCCCGGAGCGTGGTGACACGCAGGGGAACTTTAGAGCAGGGCTGGGCATGACGAGGCGCCCAGTTACGCCCAGGGGAGGAGTTGTGGGAGGATCTCAGGGGGTGGGAGCAGCAGTACAAAAGAGGGGCGGAGCCAAAGGGGAGCCAGTCGGCAGTACTGTGTGCGAGGAGGCGGTTTTCCCACCCACCCTCCCTTGTGTTAGGCTGTTTAACTTTTATGTTTTGTATTGTTCTTACAGGTACAGGTACGGAAGGTCGTCATGACAGCTGGAGGGGAGTTTTGGCGGTGTTTTGTTTGTTGGTCAGTGACGGAAGCGGTAATGTAGGTGACTAAATGGGGTGGGGGGCTCATCGGTAGTATGGCCCCTCCGGTGTATTCATCAAATGGTTGGTGAATACTGGTGGTTGCACTGCGGGAAAAGGGGGTGTCTCCGAGTGGCACAGCTGGAGGCCTATGATGGTTGGTAAAGGTTCCGCAGTGTACTGGTGTGATTTATATGGATATATATATATATCCGGTGAAAGAGGAGATAGCTACATCACTGACCAATAAACGGGGGTTGAAACATGTTGTTTCTCATGGTTGTAATTACTTTGTTTTATAAAGTTATTTTGGAGTTTTTTATGTTATTTGGTTAATAAAAGGCTGTTATGGCCATTTATACTTCATAAGAACGGTGTGGTCTCTTATTCAAAGATGGTAAAAAGGGGTATGATGGGTCTGTAACAGTTAGAAGGAAGTTTATCTGGGTTACACTAGTCATGCTCTGGCAAACTTGTTTCAGATGGCCTGTTTTACCACAATTATGACAGGTCTGATCCTTAAACCGGTGTAGTGTCATATTTTGCTCCCCATCATAGAATGCTCCGGAAGTGACGTTGCGGCCAGAAATTTAGCACTGCGCATGCGCGATGCGTTCCAAACACTTGCGCCATGCGTTCTAAATGATTTGTGACAATGCAGACCAGATAATGTCAGAGAAGTGAGGGGAGGTAATCCCCTCCCTGAGCTACAGTTACCTGCTCTCTCTCCGTCTAAAGTTAATGTCACGATTACCTCCCCTCACTCCCGTGACATTATCTGACGGTTTCACTGAACTACATTGTCGGAAATCCTCTGGAACGCATGGTGCAAGCATTTGGAACACATCGCGCATGCGCAGTGCAAAATTTCTGGCCGCAAGTCACTTCCGGAGCATTCTATGATGGGGAGCAAAATATGACGCTACACCGGCAGACTTTGTGATCATGGTCTGTATTCCCACAATGGTAGCAAGCTGACTCCCGGCTTGGTGGAGGTCTGTATTTCCAGTTTGCAACTGTGGGCTTGACTGCTATTCTGAAAAGTTCCTGTTTTACATCTTCCCTTCTGCCCTGGGGGTTCAATTCCTCTGTATCTTTCACAGCCATTTCCATCACTGAAGCTATATCAATTGCCTTTGCAAGGGTAAGGTCTTTCTCTGTTAACAGTCTTTTTTGGCTAGAGTCACAATTCAGTCCCATGACAAACTTATCTCTCAGTGCAGTAAGTAGGTACTCCCCAAAAGAACAGGTAGAGGCTAGTCTGCGAAGGGCAAGCACGTAAGCTTTAATTTCTTCACCTGGCTGCTGCTGCCTCTGATAAAAACGAAATCTTTCTGCAATCTCTAGTGGTTTAGGCTGGAAGTGACCCTCTAACAGTGTCAGGAGCTCTGCCAATGTCTTAGTTGCTGGTTTTACAGGGAAAAGGAGATCCCTAAGAGTGTCATATGTCTGAGCACCAACCACTGTCAGAAATACTGCTACTTGCCTTTCACCTGGGATGCCATTTGCACTGAAATACTGTTCCAGTCTCTCAACACAGGAACTCCAGGATGTCTGTTCCCCATCAAATTCACTTAATGTCCCGATCAATGACATTTTCCTGCTGGGATCTGTGATTGCTTTAATCCAGGTGACAATCCACAATGTCTTTGCTCTCTCTCAGACTGATAGACACTTTGTAAATCCCATCCTCGTCGCCACTGTTATATCCTCTGAGTTGTGAGAGACACAAGACTCTGGTCTGGAACAATGGATGTTTATTTCAGTACTCACTGTACACTGCAACATGCATCTCAGGACAGTACATCTTATTATGCTCCTTACATGTGCTCTAAGATGACTACTATGCCCCTTGACCCTTGTCTTCACTCCTGAGTGGAGCCAGCCTTAAAGTGACAGTACATGTGGAACCCTTCAGGTATAACAATGAGTATGAACAGGTAAAGGGGAACAGCTCAGCTTCTTTAGAGCTGGAAGTATAAAGGGGTAAACCTTGGGGACCCTAATGAAAGGGGTAAATTCTGATGTAATTGGGGTCAGGCCCAGGGGCCCATGCCTAAAGTTGTGCAAGGGGTCCCAAAACTTCTGACGGCTGTCATGGTGGGGAGCCTCTCTACTGCTATAGCTGCTAGACTCCGAGCCTGACCCCTGACCGTGACAACCAGATGGCCATAGAATGTGATAAGACTTTGGGCATTCCATTGTGAAATGGTAAACTAGCACTCGTCATCCCTAAATCATATTCAGGAGATTGTGTGTGTTATTGGCAGTGCAGAGCAAAGGGGGTAGGCAGAAGAGGAAGCCGCCCTGGGTGCTTCAATAAAAAGGGGACGCAGAAAGGGTAGGGCCTGCAACCTACAGTTTGCTGCTGAAGTAGTTCACAGCCCATGGGGGGGAGGGGGGGTATCTGTAGACTTTGGCCTTTTTTTGCCTTGGGTGCCGAGGAGCCGTGTCCTGGCACGGGTTATTATGTTATTATGGTCAATGTTGTCACCTTTGACTTTTTCAGGACATTACACGGGGAAGCCGCTGTCTGCTGATGCCTTGAATGGTTTGCATGTCATTTTCTGGGACTGCGCCACCAAAAGCTTTGAGGTCAGTAGGAATTACGGCGGGACGGACCTCCGTTTTTTTTCCCCCTTAATTCACAAATATAAGGAATCTGTTCCTCCAATAATCTAGATTTGTGTTTATGGTATGTCAGGGCTCAAAATTTCAAGTCCTGAGCCACTAGCCAGGCCTTAAGAGTTACTCGCCACCAGTTGCCCCGCCCAACCTCTCCCCTGCCCCACCCCTAAGTCCGCCCCTAAACACGTCCTTGTAAATTATCTCGTGAAATTACACTGCAAATGGAATGTAACAAATTAATAATAATATAACTAATATAAATAAAAAACAATAATAATAATAAAAACTTTTTATTATTATTTATTATTAATTTGTTTCATTTTATTTGTTTAGATGCGGCATTCGTTATTTTGGATAATTTGTAACTTGTAACTAAATGCGTATTCGTTACGTTCACTCATTTTCTAACTAATAATATCTAACTATTAAATTATAGGTATTGGAATTTCCTTTCAAGTTTGGCTGATGGTGAACGTAACAAATACGAATTTATCTGAAGTTACAAATTATTCGAAATAATGAATGCAGCATCTAAACCAAAGGAAATGAAACAAATTAATAATAAATAATAATAAAAAGTTTATTATTATTATTTTTATTATTAATTTGGTACGTTCCATTTGTTTTTGATGCAGTGTTCGTTATTTTGGAGAATTCGTAACTTTGGATAAATTCGTTACATTCACTAACAGCCAAATCTGAAAGGAAATTCCAATACCTGTCATTTAATAGTTATTATTTCAGATTTTCAGATTTTCGAATTTCCTGAACATTTCCAAATTTTCTAATTTATGATTTTTATATATTCGGATATTCGAATATTCGGAAAAATGCAGGTTTTTCGTTAATTTGGATGTTTCCGAAAGAAACTAATTTGTCGGAATTCATTAAAAAAACTAATTTGGGACGAAACGACTTGCACATGTCTACTCCCCCCCCCCCCCCCCTATTTAATAGTTAGTTATTATTTCAGATTTTAGAATTTTCAGGTTTTCTGATTTAGAATTTTTCGAATTTTCAAGAAAAACTTGTGAAACAGGGTTTTTTCGTTAATTCGGATATTTGCGAATTAATACATTTATCAAAATTCTGATAGAGAACAAATTCGTAAGAAACGAATTGCATGTGCCTATCATATAAATCACATGAGAACTGATACATTATTGTTTGTATGATATATACTGTGTGTACAGTATATATATTTTTTTACACTTTATATTTTACTGCATGCTGACATTACTGTATACGATTATTATTAGTTGACTTATTTATTTAGATATTCGTGATTATATGAGCAATGATTTTACTTTTAAGCTTTGTTGCTATTCTCTCTGGTGTTGATTTACTAAAAGCAAATAGACAGTACACTCTGCAAGTACAGTTGCCCCAGAGCTTTGTAAATGGTAGGGGGGGCTCTGCTGACTTCCATCATCCAATCACGTGCAAACAAAAATGCTGTTCTTTTTTTTTTTCTTGAATTTGTCTGGGTATTCTTTGAAAAGTGAAGCTTTACCTCTTTTACTGCACTTGCGAAATGAACAGACTATTGGCCTTTAGTAAATCCCGCCCAAAGTGTCACGTTTGTGCCATTGATTAGTATTTGTATATTGTTTTTATCACTAATTGGTTTTATGATTGTGTTCTGATCCTCAGAAGAAAAGCTACTCGGAGGCCTTGGGATGGTACAACTATTCGTTGGGCATTTGTGCCTCGGAGTGCACCGATCCCCACTATGCCAAACTACAGAGAAACCGGGCGACCTGCCTCCTGCACCTCAACCAACCCTCCCAAGTAAGATCCGGCTTTTCCTTAGACTCCATTACACCCCATCACACCCCGCCTTCATTGCTCCCTGCTCTCTCATTCCACCTGGTAAAATGTCAGATTTCTTCCAAATGCCCCTATTCTCACAAACAGAACCCCGAAACAGGGCCAGATTAACATGGGGGCTATTGGAGCTGCAGCTCAAGGCCCCTTCCTTACGATAGGCCCAACCCAGTGCGGTGTACACATTATTGACATGCAAATCACGGTAGCATTGATACTAACTTTTCTCTCACCCCTCTCTTTCTCGCCCTTCTTCTTTCTCTCACCCCTCTCTCTCACCCTCCTCTCTTACCCCCCCACCCCCATCTTCCTCTTTTTCTCACCCCCTCTCTAATCCTCCTCTCTCTCACCCCCTCATCCTCCTATTTTGTTCACCCCCCTCTCCCCCTCCTCTCTCACTCCCAACTTCCTCTTTTTTTTACCCCCCTCTGTCACCCTCCTCTCTCACCCCCCCCCCCATCCTCCTCTTTATCTCCCCCCCCTCTCTATCATCCTCTTATCTCCCTCACCACCCCCATCCTCTTTTTTTCACCCTTCTCTCTCACCCCCATCCTATTTTTCTCACCCTCCTCTCTCTCTCACCCCCATCCTCCTTTTTCTCTCACCCCTCTCTCTCACCCTCCTCTCTCTCTCTTTCACCACCCCTTATCCTCCTCTTTTTCTCACTCCCTTCTCTCATATCCCCCCATCCTCCTATTTTTCTCACACCCCATCCTCCTCTTTCTCTCATCCCCCTCTCTCATCCTCCTCTGACACTCCCCCTCTTACCACCCCCATCCTACTCTTTTTCTCACCCCCCTCTCTCATCCTCCTCTTCTCTCTCACCCCCATCCTCCTCTTTTTTTCACCCCCCTCATCCTCCTATTTTTCTCACCCCCCTCTCACCCTCCTCTCTCTCTCACCCCCTTTCTCACCCCTTCATCCTCCTATTTTTTTCACCCCCCTCTCACCCTCCTCTCTCTCTCACCCCCCATCCTCCTCTATTTCCCAACCCCCTCTCTCAGCCCCCCATCCTTCTCGTTCTCTCACCCCTCTCTCTCGTCCTCCTCTCTCTCCCACCCCTCTCTTACCCCCATCCTCCTCTTTTTCTCAGCCCCCTCTCTCACCCTCCTCTCTCTCTCTCTCTAACCCCCTCTCTCACCACCTCATGCTCCTCTTTTTCTCACCCCCTCTCTCACCTCCTCAATCACCTCCCTCATCCTCCTCTTTCTCTCGCCCCTCTCTCTCATCCTCCTCTCTCTGTAACTCCCCCCACCACCCTCCTCTTTGTCTCACCCCCCTCTCGCACCCCTCCCATCCTCCTCTCTCTCCCACCCCCCCATCCTCCTCTTTCTCTCACCCCTCTCTCTCATCCTCCTCTCTCTCTCACCCCCCCATCCTCCTTTCTAGCTAATTGAATTTGTTTCAATGTTTAATTTGTTTTATCAAAAATTGTTTGCATTTTCATTTTATTTATTTCCATAAAAAGGGCCACCAAAATCCTCAGCACTGGGCCCCATCATGCGTTATAATCAGGCCCCTGCTAGATCTTCCTCATCCTATTGATGTTTTCTAATAGGGAGACGTCCTCCGCTATTGGTAAGAAATTCTCCTTATTTCAGGCAAGAGAGGCTGTGAGAGAAGCTGAGAAACATGACCCGGACAATATCCTCACCCATTATATCCTCTTTAGGATCGCAGTGCAAGAAAACAGGGAGCTGGAAGGTAAGTGGTCTTCTCTCGTGTGTTCTGGGAAATCCATTGGAAGAGGAACAGCCTGAAGATTTACCTGATAGGTGCAACTATGGTCAGGGAGTTCAGTTGCCAGGGGCAACAGCCAAAAACAAATGGGATCAAGGCAGGCAGCAGACAGACAGGCTGGAGTTCAACACGCCATTCTAGTATATTGGAAGTGGAATCTTATATTTGTGTATATAATATATATATATATATATATATATATATATATATATATATTACCAAAAGAAAGTATTGGGACACCTGCCTTTACACACACACATGAACTTTAATGGCATCCCAGTCTTAGTCCGTAGGGCTCAATATTGAGTTGGCTCCACCCTTTGCAGATATAACAGCTTCACCTCTTCTGGGGAGGCCGTCCACAAGGTTTAGGAGTGTGTCTATGGGAACATGTGACCATTCTTCCAGAAGAGCATTTGTGAGGTCAGGCACTGATGTTGGACGAGAAGGCCTGGCTCTTAGTCTCCGCTCTAATTCATCCCATAGGCTATTGGAGTTGAGGTCAGGACTCTGTGCAGGCCAGTCAAGATCCTCCACCCCAAACTCGCTCATCCATGTCTTTATGGACCTTGCTTTGTGCACTGGTGGGCAGTCATGTTGGAACAGGAAGGGGCCGTCCCCAAACTGTTCCTACAAAGTTGGGAGCATGAAATTGTCAGAAATGTCTTGGTATGCTGACACCGTAAGAGTTCCCTTCACTGGAACTAAGGGGGCCAACCCAACCCCTAATGAGCCAAGCCCAACTCCTGAAAAACAACCCCACACCACACCATAATCTCCCCCCCCACACCATAATTCCCCCCTCCACCCCCCGCACACCATAATACCCCCTCCCTCCCCCACACCATAATCCCCCCCCCCACACACACACACCATAATCCCCCCTCCATCAAATTATTTGGACCAGTGTACAAAGCAAGGTCCACAAAGACATGGATGAGCGAGTTTAGGGTGGAGGAACTTGACTGACCTCAACCGAATAGAACACCTTTGGGATGAATTAGAGCAGATGCATTGAGCTAGGCCTTCTCAACCAACATCAGTGCCTGACCTCACAAATGCTCCTCTGGAAGAATGGTCACATGTTCCCATAGACACCCTCCTAAACCTTGTGGACGGCCTTCCTAGAAGAGGTGAAGCTGTTATAGCTGCAAAGGGCCAACTCAATAATGAACCCTCCAGACTAAGACTGGGATGTCATTAAAGGTCATGTGTTTGTAAAGGCAGGCGTCCTAATACTTTTGACAATAAAGTGTATATGTGTGTGTATACCCCTTGTAAAAGTTTGATTGGATAGCCAACTATAGACAGGTCAGTCCACAAATGTCAAGATAAGGAATTTTGATACAATTAACATCACAGGGAGACATTCATTTCTTTTTTGATCTGTAAATGGATAAATGGGCCTTGTCTATGTATGTCAGGAATATATCACTCCTCTTGTATCCAAGTTAATGAAAGGAGATCGTATCAGTCAGTGATGGGCTCCCAATCATCCACTGTATATAATGTATCAAAACCAGGAAGGATACAATCTCCAATTGCAATTTATTTACTTCCAAATAAGTTTTTCATTCAAATCAAAGTACATTGTAGAAGCTACACTGTATATAACCTGAATGGAAACCTTATTTGAAAGTAAAGAAATTGCAATTGGAGATTGTATCCTTCATATATATATATATTTATATATATATATACATATATATATATATACAGTATGTGTCAAAAGTAAGTACACCCCTCAGTGACATTTGTGTAAATCTTTTCTCCTCTCTTTTCATGTGACAACACTGAAGAAATGACACTTGTCTACAATGTAAAGTAGTGAGTGTACAGCTTGTATAACAGTGTAAATTTGCTGTCCCCTCAAAATAACTCAACACACAGCCATTACTGTCTAAACCGCTGGCAACAAAAGTCAGTACACCCCTAAGAGAAAATCTCCAAATTGGACCCCAAAGTGTCAATATTTCGTGTGGCCACCATTATTTTCCAGCACTGCCTTAACCCTCTTGGGCATGGAGCTCACCAGAGCTTCACAGGTCACCACTGGAGTCCTCTTTTCCTCCTCCATGATAACATCACGGAGCTGGTGGGTGTTAGAGACCTTGCACCCCTTTAGGAAAAAGCCAAAGTGTGGCATTTGGGTGGTCAGTGGAAGGCGGGGGATGGGACCACACTCATTGGTCATCATTGTAACTTTTAATAATTCCTTGCAGCTCTGGATGGCGTCTCCGCTATGGGGAAGATGGCCGCTCAGACAGATGATAGGATCGTAATTGTGGGCCGTCATTATTCCGCTACCGACCTGCTCAGCCTGGCAGCACAGATCGCATTGGAGGTAAGATCACTGAACGCTCTGGGTGTGGACTACAAACGCCTTCTTCCCTCGTTTCCATCACATAGGGGGTTAGTTGTGTGCAACTTGTTTCGTTCCGAATTTGTTTTTTAATGAATTTCGACAAATCATTTTTTTTTCCGGAAACATCCGAATTAACGGATTTAACCAATTTAACGACTTTTTCCGTAAATTTGTAAATATTCGTCAATTCGTAAAATCGCAATATTGAAAATTTGGAAATTCGGAAATATTCAGAAAATTCGAAAATCTGAAATAATAACTAACTATTAAATGACAGGTATTGGAATTTCTGTTCAAATTTGGCTCTTAGCGAACGTAACGAATGCGAATTTATCCAAAGTTACGAATTATCCGAAATAACGCAAATATCTGAATTAACGAAAAACCCTGTTTCACAAATTTTTTCTGAATATTCGTAATTTGAATATTCAAAAATTCGGAGATTTGAAATTCAAAAACCCCAAAATTCAAAAATATGAAATAATAACTATTAAATTACAGGCATTGGAATTTCCTTTCAAATTTGTTTGTTAGCGAACTTAACGAATGCGAATTTATCCGAAGTTACGAATTATCCGAAATAACGGATGCCATATCTAAACAAATGTAACGCATTAATAATGATAATAATAATAAAAACGTTTTATTATTATTATTATTTATTCATTCCGTTCCCTTTATTTAGATGCGGCATTCGTTATTTTGGATAATTCGTAACTTCGGATAAATTCATATCAGTTCTCATGTGATTTATATGATAGACATGTGCAATTGGTTTTAATCCAAATTCATTCTCTAGCGAATTTCGACAAATTAGTTAATTCGCAAATATTCCGAATTAACGAAAAACCCCGTTTCACAATTTTTTTCAGAATATTCATAAATTTTAATATTTGGAGATTCGAAATTCGAAAACCCAAAAATCTGAAATAATAACCAATAATAACTAACTATTAAATTACAGGTATTGGAATTTACAAACTATCCAATATAACGAATGCCACATCTAAACAATGGAATGTAGCAAATTAATAATACTAAATAACAATAATAATAGTAAAAACTTTTTATTATTATTATTTATTTGTTCTGTTCCATTTGTTTAGATGTGGCATTCCTTATTTTGGATAATTCGTAACTTCGGATAAATTCGTATTCGTTATGTTCACAAACAGCCAAATTTGAAAGGAAATTCCACTACCTGTAATCTAATAGTTAATTATTATTAGTTAGTTAGTTATTATTTCAAACTTTCAGATTTTCTTTTTAATACCTATAATTTAGTAGTTAATTATTATTAGTTAGAATTATTTAGAATTTTCAGATTTTCTTTCTTGCTTTCGGATTTTAGAATTTTGGAAATTGCAAATTTTTGAAATGACGAATTTACAATCTTACAAATTTATGAATTGCATTCATTACAAATGACCCAAAAAAAAAAATTAAAGAAACTAAAACAGAAGAATTTTTTGGCAGTGCACATGTCTCTTGGGGTGTATTTATATTAACAAAAGATAGCTGGGAAAGCTGATAACATCTTTGGAACATTCAGTTCAGAGCACAAGAAGTGGCGAGGACACTGGATTTTTTTCGGGATCAACAGGAATTTTTCTATACTTGCAGAAAATGTACTTGGCTTGAAATAGGAAAACAAATGCAGCCATTACATCTGAGGGGGCCGGTAAGCTGCAATATATAATATTTTTCTTTAAAGCGGTAGTAAACCCGCAATTTTTTTATTTATTTTTTTTAACACCTGCAAAGCAAAAGGCATAATGAGCTAGTATGCACCGCATACTAGCTCATTATGAAATACTTACCTTAGAACGAGGCCCCGACATCTGGCACGATCCATGGTTTCTTCCGGGTATCGCGGCTCCGGCGCTGTGAGTGGCCGGAGCCGCGATATCGTCACTCCCGCGCATGCGCGCAGGAGATTTTTTTTCGGCCGCCGCCCACTGCCGGATTTTCAGGCCGAGAATCCCCTCGTGCGCATGCGCTGCTGCAGTCAGCGGCGCATACCGAGGGGAATATCTCCTAAACCGTACAGGTTTAGGAGATATTTTTTTTACCTACAGGTAAGCCTTATTATAGGCTTTCCTGTAGGTAAAAGTTACAAAAAAGGGTATACAACCACTTTAACCCCCCCCCCCCCCCCCCCAAAGCTCTATGGACCAGAACAGTTTCTTACATTTTCACTGTCGGTCTGTTTATTCGGCAAAAACATTGTCATTACTTACGATAACATAATAACACATAAATCTTTTTTCTTTTTTGGCCAAACATTGTAGCAATATATATATCGGTTAGTTAAAAAAAATATAGTGTTTATTTTTCCCTTTGTTAATTTTCTTGTCTGTGGATTGTATTAAAAATCAAAGAAATTTTGGAAGGCAATATCGCTACAATGTTTTATTGTATATAAAAAAAAAATATATATATATATATATATATATACACATATATATATATATATATATATATATATATATATATATATATATATATATATATACATAATCGTAGATAAAAAGTAAGCAATTTTATTGTATATTTTTTCTAATTTCAAAGGATACTTAAATACTTAAATTATGTTTCTACTGCAAAGTATGACAAACATTATTTATAAATAAAAATAAATATTGTTTTTTTATTTTGTGATGAATTTTTCTTAATAATAATACTGATAGTAATACATGCATACATATTTTTTTTTGTTTTTTTTACTTTTTTTTTAGGCAAACCTGGTTGTCTTTTGATGTTTCTGGTGTAAAGCATGGCAAAATGATTTTAATTAGTAATAATAAAACATTCATATTTTTTTGGAGGCAAACCAGGCTTTCTTTTGTCAATATTTACAAACTGAAGCATAGTAAGCACAGTTTACCATGCTTCGGTGATGAATGGACACAGGAGTGATTGGTAGTGATCGCTAACTGTGTTCATTCAAGAAAGGAAGGGGGCCAGCAAATTAGATATTTACCGGCCCTTTCCCCCCCGCTCTCTACCCTGAAACATCCCTCATGTGTTCCTGCAGCCGCTGCTGGCGGGAGAGGAGAGGAGGGTAGCCAGAAACGCTGTGGGGGAGGGAGGAGGGGCAAACAGGGGTGCCCAGACAGAAGATGGAAAGGGTGCATGTGCTAGGACCAATCACCCTGCAGTGCAGCAGAGGGAGAAAAAGGAAGAGAAACTCCCGAGTCTCTACGATTGGAATATTATCGGTCAGAAAGATTACCAATTCTGTTCTATATTTTCAGAATAATCAGCAGAAGGCAGCTGTGAAAGCTCTGGAGTGTGTGACGCAGCAGTCCCCAGACATACAACAAGTGTTCCTCTCACTCAGGTAATCCTTCCTATCCCGAGCTCCGCCCTAAAATAGATAAATCATGACATCCGGGCACCAATGTTGGAAAAACAAATGCATTTATTTATTATTTTTTGAATTGCAAAGCACGGGAGCTGCAGTCGGGGCATCACATGTGCGATGCACAGGATCCTGCTGGCCCCGGGTCCATACCCAGGTACGGGCGTTCAGTTATGGAGTTAGAGGAATTGGATGTCTCTGCACTTGTGTCCTGTTGAGAACTACGAGTCTCTCTGCTGCGGTGCTGTGGTCTCTCCGCTGCAGTTCTGTGGTCTCTCTGCTGTGATGTTGTGGTCTCTCCGCTGCGGTGCTAGATGGGGCAGGATTTTAGCCATGTATATTTTTACATTGTTACATTGGTGCAAATTGATCAATGGAAGGACATATATATGCCACAACTGTAGGATCCCTCTAGAACAGGCATCACTAAATGACGGACCGCAGTCTGCACCCGGAGCGAGTCAATGCCCAGTCCGCACCGCCGCGGTCCCGCTATTTAAGAGCCATCCTGCCGCCAGCCATGACCACCCGCCGCTGTCATTCACGCAGAGCCGACAGCAAGAGGCAGGACAGCTCTGGGCGGAGGGCGAGAGCGTGATGACGTCACGCTCTCCATGTCATCTAAACAGAGAAAATTAAAAGTACTCTCTGATTGGATGAGGTAGAGGGGCAGCGTGATGATGTAATGCTCTCCACATCATCTAAACACAGAAAATGCAAAGCGCTCTCTGATTTGATGAGGTAGAGAGGCAGTGTGATGACGTCACGCTCTCCACATCATCTAAACACAGAAAATGCAAAGCGCTCTCTGATTGGATGAGGTAGAGGGGTAGCGTGATGACTTAAATCTCTCCACGTCATCTAAACACATAAAAAGTAAAGCGCTCTCTGATTGGATGAGGTAGAGGGGCAGCGTGATGACGTCACACTCTGCACGTCATCTAAACAGAGAAAACACAAAGTACTCTCTGATTGGATTAGGTAGAAAGGCAGCGTGATGACGTCACACTCTCCACACCATCTAAGCAGAGAAAACACAAAGTACTCTCTGATTGGATGAGGTAGAGAGGCAGCGTGATGTCATCGCGCTCTCCACGTCATCTAAAGAGAGAAAATGCAAAACGCTCTCTGAGTGGATTAGGTAGAGCCGCAGCGTGATGACGTCACACTCTCCACGCCATCTAAGCAGAGAAAATGCAAAGCGCTCTCTGATTGGATTAGGTAGAGCGCAGCGTGATGACGTCATGCTCTCCATCTCATCTAATCACAGAAGAGGCAAAGCGCTCTCTGAATGGCACCCCACTCACACTTGTTCATTTAGGGTGCAGTTAAATGCATTTGAAAACTGCCCATATAATACATTGTGAGCTCCATGACATTCTAGTGATGGGCGTTGGTCAGCAGTAATCATTTTTATTTGGTGTGTTTTTGTACTCTTAGGTGTTTGGTGCGCTTGGCACTGAAGGAGGAGCCTGAAGACCAAGGCGGGAGGTAAACCAGGAGAAGTCCTTTTCACTTCAATCTGATCTTCAGCCTGTGACCGCCTGTAATGGGGGCAAATCTTTTCTATCTCCCCAGAGACCAGAACACAGAAGCTTTGATGTCCTATATAGATATAGGTATGGGCGGCTCTACTTTTCTTTATCTCACCCCCCCCATTCAGCACTCACCCCCATATTCCCAGATTGGATTCAGCGGGGAAAGGGCTTGAGCCTCTGTCTTTTTTTATTGTTGTCTGTGGCCTTATTAGAGAAATTTCTTCTCATTTCCTGTCACGACAGGAAGTGATGGTGAAGCTCTACAATGGGGACACAGACACATTGTTAGTAGAGTGGGGGGGGGGGGATTAGAACTTCTGACAACGATTCTTTTATTTTATTGTTGTCATCCGATGTCATGGGAAAGGTGTAAATATAGAGATATTTGAATATTGGGCTGCACCCCAAAAGGGATTCCACAATCACCCTGGGTTGTGATAGATGAGTGAATCCAGAAATGAAGTGTCACCCCATGATATCCAACTTCCAAGTAGAAGTTTATTTTTTTATTTTGCAAATCCAGCACGTTTCAGGGGCCGTAACTCTGCCCCCCTTCATCAGGGCCCAAGGAGCTGAAACAATGTATGTGAATGGAATGATCAGTATATAATTGGATGTTGTTGGAGAGTTGTGAGTTTGCAGAGCGTCCGTCAGCGGAGCGGCTGGCTCAAACATCCGGATGTGTCATTCATTGCTTTATTTCCTTAAGCTCTGATAAAGGGGGCAGAGTTACGTCCCTGAAACGCATTGACATTGCAAACAATCTACCACTCTACTAAACTTGGACTTGAATAATACAGTGTAGCAGTTTAATTCTAACAAGCCCACACCTCCTACGAGTTTCTACGGGGCGAGTGAGTAAGCCAAAAATTATTTTTTTGTACCCTTTTTCCGACAAACTGAGCGGGATATGGGAAAGGTAAGGGTTTTAGGGTGGGGGAGTCACAAAGTGGAGATTAGGGTTAAAGTTCATATGTCAAAGGTTAGTTGGGGTTAGGGTTAGAATTTAGAGTTAGGGTTAGGGTAAAAGTTAGGGTTAGGGTTAGGTTTTATGGGGTAGGGGTAGGGTTAAGGGGTAGGGTTATGGTTAAGGGTTAGGGGTAGGGTTAAGGGTTAGGGGTAGGTTTATGGTTAAGAGTTAGGGGTAGGGTTAAGGGGTAGGGTTAAAGGTTAGGGATTAGGGGTAGAATTATGGTGAGGAGTAGCGTTAAGGGTTAGGGGTTAGGTTTTCTGGGTTATGGTTAGGGGTAGGCTTAAGGGGTAGTGGTAGGGTAGGGTTAAGGGTTAGGGTAAGGTTTTCTGGGCTAAGGTTAAGGGTAGGGTTAAGGGGTAGGGTAGGGGTTAGGTTTTCTGGGTTAGGGTTAGGGGTTAGGTTTTCTGGTTTATGGTTAGGGGTAGGGTTAAGGGGTAGGGGTAGAGTTAAGGGTTATCGTTAGAGGGTTAGGGTTAGGGGTTATGTTTTCTGGGTTATGGTAAGGGGTAGGGTTAAGAGTTAGGGTTAGGGGTTAGGTTTTCTGGGTTAAGGTTAGGGGTAGGGTTAAGGGGTAGTGGTAGGGTTAAGGGTTAGAGTTAAGGGTTAGGTTTTCTGGGCTAAGGTTAAGGGTAGGGTTAAGGGGTAGGGTAGGGGTTAGGTTTTCTGGGTTAGGGTTGGAGGGTTAGGTTTTCTGGTTTATGGTAGGGTTAAGGGTTAAGGGGTAGGGGTAGAGTTAAGGGTTATCGTTAGAGGGTTAGGGGTTATGTTTTCTGGGTTATGGTAAGGGGTAGGGTTAAGAGTTAGGGTTAGGGGTTAGGTTTTCTGGGTTAAGGTTAGGGGTAGGGTTAAGGGGTAGTGGTAGGGTTAAGGGTTAGAGTTAAGGGTTAGGTTTTCTGGGCTAAGGTTAAGGGTAGGGTTAAGGGGTAGGGTAGGGGTTAGGTTTTCTGGGTTAGGGTTGGAGGGTTAGGTTTTCTGGTTTATGGTAGGGTTAAGGGTTATCGTTAGAGGGTTAGGGGTTAGGTTTTCTGGGTTATGGTAAGGGGTAGTGTTAAGGTTAAGGGGTAGGGTTAAGACTTAGGGTTAGGGGTTAGGTTTTCTGGGTTAAGGTTAGGGGTAGGATTAAGGGGTATGGGTAGGATTAAGGGGTATGGGTAGGGTTAAGGGTTAGGGTTAGCAGTTTAGTTTTTTTGGGTTAGGGTTAGAGGGTTAGGTTTTCTGGGTTAAGGGTAAGGATAGGGGTTACTGTTAGGGGTTAAGTTTTCTGGGTTATGGTTAGTGGTAGGGTTAGGGTTAGGGGTTAGGTTTTTTGGGTTAGGGTTAGAGGGTTAGGGGTTAGGTTTTCTGGGTTAAGGTTAAGGATAGGTGTTAGGGTTAGGGGTTACGTTTTCTTGGTTATGGTTAGGGTTAGGGGTTAGGTTTTCTGGTTTATGGTTAGGGGTAGGGTTAAGGGGTAGGGGTAGAGTTAAGGGTTATCGTTAGAGGGTTAGGGTTAGGGGTTATGTTTTCTGGGTTATGGTAAGGGGTAGGGTTAAGAGTTAGGGTTAGGGGTTAGGTTTTCTGGGTTAAGGTTAGGGGTAGGGTTAAGGGGTAGTGGTAGGGTTAAGGGTTAGAGTTAAGGGTTAGGTTTTCTGGGCTAAGGTTAAGGGTAGGGTTAAGGGGTAGGGTAGGGGTTAGGTTTTCTGGGTTAGGGTTGGAGGGTTAGGTTTTCTGGTTTATGGTAGGGTTAAGGGTTATCGTTAGAGGGTTAGGGGTTAGGTTTTCTGGGTTATGGTAAGGGGTAGTGTTAAGGTTAAGGGGTAGGGTTAAGACTTAGGGTTAGGGGTTAGGTTTTCTGGGTTAAGGTTAGGGGTAGGATTAAGGGGTATGGGTAGGATTAAGGGGTATGGGTAGGGTTAAGGGTTAGGGTTAGCGGTTTCGTTTTTTTGGGTTAGGGTTAGAGGGTTAGGTTTTCTGGGTTAAGGGTAAGGATAGGGGTTACTGTTAGGGGTTAAGTTTTCTGGGTTATGGTTAGTGGTAGGGTTAGGGTTAGGGGTTAGGTTTTTTGGGTTAGGGTTAGAGGGTTAGGGGTTAGGTTTTCTGGGTTAAGGTTAAGGATAGGTGTTAGGGTTAGGGGTTACGTTTTCTTGGTTATGGTTAGGGTTAGGGGTTAGGTTTTCTGGTTTATGGTTAGGGGTAGGGTTAAGGGGTAGGGGTAGAGTTAAGGGTTATCGTTAGAGGGTTAGGGGTTATGTTTTCTGGGTTATGGTAAGGGGTAGGGTTAAGAGTTAGGGTTAGGGGTTAGGTTTTCTGGGTTAAGGTTAGGGGTAGGGTTAAGGGGTAGTGGTAGGGTTAAGGGTTAGAGTTAAGGGTTAGGTTTTCTGGGCTAAGGTTAAGGGTAGGGTTAAGGGGTAGGGTAGGGGTTAGGTTTTCTGGGTTAGGGTTGGAGGGTTAGGTTTTCTGGTTTATGGTAGGGTTAAGGGTTATCGTTAGAGGGTTAGGGGTTAGGTTTTCTGGGTTATGGTAAGGGGTAGTGTTAAGGTTAAGGGGTAGGGTTAAGACTTAGGGTTAGGGGTTAGGTTTTCTGGGTTAAGGTTAGGGGTAGGATTAAGGGGTATGGGTAGGATTAAGGGGTATGGGTAGGGTTAAGGGTTAGGGTTAGCGGTTTAGTTTTTTTGGGTTAGGGTTAGAGGGTTAGGTTTTCTGGGTTAAGGGTAAGGATAGGGGTTACTGTTAGGGGTTAAGTTTTCTGGGTTATGGTTAGTGGTAGGGTTAGGGTTAGGGGTTAGGTTTTTTGGGTTAGGGTTAGAGGGTTAGGGGTTAGGTTTTCTGGGTTAAGGTTAAGGATAGGTGTTAGGGTTAGGGGTTACGTTTTCTTGGTTATGGTTAGGGGTAGGGTTAGGGTTAAGGGGTAAGGTTAAGGGTTAGGGTTAGGTTTTCTGGGTTATGGTTAGGGTTAAGGGTTAAGTGTTAGGGGTTAGGTTTACTTGGTTAGGGTTAGAGGGTTAGGGGTTAGGTTTTCTGGTTTATGGTTAGGGGTAGGGTTAAGGAGTAGGGGTAGAGTTAAGGGTTAGGGTTAGGGATTGGTTTTCTGGGTTATGGTAAGGGGTTAGGTTTTCTGGGTAATGGTTAAGGGTAGGGTTAGGGGGTATGGGTATGGTTAAGGGTTAGGGGTTAGGTTTTTTGGGTAAGGGTTAGGGTTAGAGGGTTAGGTTTTCTGGGTTAAGGTTAAGGATAGGGGTTAGGATTAGGGTTTAAGTTTTCTGGGTTATGGTTAGGGTTAAGGGGTAGGGGTAGGGTTAAGAGTTAGGGTTAGAGGTCAGGTTTTCTGGGTAAAGGTTAAGAGTAGGGTTAGGCCTAAGGGGTATGGGTAAGGGTTAGGGTTAGGGGTTAGGTTTTCTGGGCTAAGGTTGGGGGTAGGGTTAAAGGGTATGGGTAGGGTTAAGGGGTATGGGTATGGTTAAGGGGTATGGGTAGGGTTAAGGGTTAGGGTTAGGGGTTAGGTTTTTTGGGTTAGGGTTAGGGTTAGAGGGTTAGGTTTTGTGGGTTAAGGTTAAGGATAGGGGTTAGGGTTAGGGGTTAAGTTTTCTGGGTTATGGTTGGGGTAGGGTTAGGGTTAAGGGGTAGGGTTAGGGTTAGGGGTTGGGTTTTTTGGGTTAGGGTTAGAGGGTTAGGGTTAGGGGTTAGGTTTTCTGGGTTAAGGTTAAGGATAGGGGTTAGGGTTAGGGGTTAAGTTTTCACCAACCACTTTGCATATTATTTGATATATTCTGCGATTCTTTACTTTCCAAATATGCTGCAGAAATCTCCCTCTACTGAGTCTGGCTGCAGCCATTTTAACTGCGGGCAGCTGAAGCTGCTGCCTCTTCACTTTCTGGATTTACGCAGACACACAGAGGCTCGGCTCCAGCTCTGCAACTCTCATTGGCCCTCTTATAACTCATCCCCCCTCTCCCTTCCTGGATTTACACATAGGCATGCCTCCAGCTGCTGTCTCTCTCCTCATTGCACAGATTGATAGCATTAATCCCAAACACACCCCCAAGACCACCACTGCCTTGCTAAAGAAGCTGAGGGTAAAGGTGATGGACTGGCCAAGCATGTCTCCAGACCTAAACACTATTGATCATCTGTGGGACATCTTCAGACAGAAGTTGGAGGAGCGCAAGGTCTCCAACACCCACCAGCTCTGTGATGTTGTCATGGAGGAGGGGAAGAGGACTCCAGTGACAACCTGTGAAGCTCTGGTGACCTCCATGCCCAAGAGGGTTAAGGCAGTTCTGAAAAATAATGGTGGCCACACAAAATATTGACACTTTGGGCCCAGTTTGGAGATTTTCACTTAGGGGTGTAGTGACTTTGGTTGCCAGCGGTTTAGACATTAATGGCTGTGTGTTGAGTTATTTTGAGGGGACAGCAAATTTACACCGATATACAAACTGTACACTCACTACTTTACATTGTAGACAAGTGTTGTCACATGAAAAGATTTACACAAATGTCACTGAGGGATGTACTTACTTTTGTCAGATAAGATATATATATATATATATATATATATATATATATATATATATATATATTGTGACAGAGCGAGGCTCTGTCCTTATGAAATTGGAGGAAAAAGAGACACAGACACAGAGTTTGCATATCAGCGGACTGCAAGACTACAGAGTGTAGCGTTTAAATGGAGAAAACTGCTCTGTCAGTTTTCTCCAGGTTTTGCTAGCTCCAAATGGGATTCTGTCGTTTGGAGATCCCTGAGAGTCATGGGTGGGACGGGATCTCCAACCCTGTGTCCGGGTCTTGACGATAGCGAGCAGGGTGTGTGCCCAGCTGCACACAGCCCATATAACGAGGGACTGTTGGGAGTAGAATGTGGAGGATGGTGGAGTGTGAGCAGCTTGCTGCTGCTGCTGCTGCTGCTGCTGCTGCTGCTTGAAGACAAGCCTGTGTTTGAAGAGTGGTCTGCCCTGTGTAGTCCATATAAGGGACTGGGAAAGGCTGACAGCCTTGAGAGTCAGGAAGACTAAGGAAGCCAGTGAGTCCAGGGGGCTGGAAAGAATCGATAAATCTGTTGGGAGCAAGCAGAGGAACTGCTGACAATTGAGAGCCAGGTGGCTTGGTATGTTTTCATTTGTGTGCTGAATGAAGTTAAACCCCTGCGTGGGATTCCTGGATGGACTATTGTTTTGTTTTTCCTTTAATAAACGTGGACTACCAGGCCCTTGACTATAAATGCCTGCCTGATGTGGACTGAAAATGCATCTAACCACTTGAGCTAAACACCCCAATGTCACAAGTGGTGCTCGAATGTGGGCATGTAGATGGTGGAATCCGGGTCCTTGCTCCATGGTTAGTGGCATCAGGAACTACTGCTAGATGTGTGTGGCAGCCAGGTGAACAGCATTGCGCATAGGTATTTGATGGACTGTGTTGCATGCAGGTTGTGTACCTGTGAAGGAAGAATCAAACATCCATTTTTTTTTTTTCCCTCTGCTGAGAACTGTTACAAGCTGCTGTGTGCAAGACCGCAAGGATGGAACGGTCAAAGCAAAAAAAGGAAGCAATCCTTGCTAAAGCCAGGGAGCGGCTATTGTGGCTAGAGGGTATTTCACCACATGCCCCAGCCACACCAGAGAATTCGTCTGAGTGTGACACCGCTTTGACCCTGGGTAAATTGATCAGGTCACCCCCAGTTAAAGGAGAAGTGAAAGAGGATGTTGTTCCTGGCAGCCTGAGCCCAAAGGTGCCACAGCATGAGGCAAGGAGGCCTCTGCACTGCATGCGTTGCAGTGGGTGGGGACATGCTGTTGCCCATTGCCCCTTGTCCCAGGAATGTTCATGGAATAACCAAGCTGGACGGGAGGTTCATGAATTCTGGAACTCATCTACTAATGATTGTGATCAGCTGTGTCCTCAGAAGTGGTATCCCATGGCAACGAGAGAGAGACAGTGATGGAGGAGATGCCAAGAAGTGAGCTCAGCATGGCCTGAGAAGATGTCTCCACCTTGTAGGGCAGGTAAAAAGGGGCCAGTGACATGTGAGACAGTGAATGAATGGTTCAAGCGGAATCGCAAAGAGTGGGGTGCAGTGCAAGGGGCTCAGATCTTGGCCTCTGACTATATGCAACCCATGCTGCCTACAGAGGAGGTGGGAGACTTCCTTGTAAGATTTGAAAAAGTTGCTGTAAAGAGAAAATGGCCTAGGGACCGGTGGCCAAAACTGCTGCAAACCTTATTGCGGATAGAGTTCCGGTCGGTTTACCATTTGATGGATGGGGACCAGGATGACTACTGCAAGTTTAAAGAGGAAATCCTTCTTAGAGGAGAGTTCCATCATATCACGGGCCACCAGCAATGCTCCAGGATGGGATAAGTGTCACCGGAAGACCTAGGTTTTGGAAATCCAGAGAAATGCAAGGTTTTGTGTCATGGCCCCTTAGGGAAAGGGGTCAGCCCAGAAAGGAGAGCACATCAGCCTGAATCATGCATGAGGTATAGCCAACCAGATTTGGAGTGCAAGTCTGCAGTTACCCCTAGCAACCGGGATCTTGTGTTACCTACAGGGGGCGTCAGTGGATCCAGAAAGGCTGCAGTTTTTCTCCATGGCCACATGGGGGAGTCAGCCTGTGGAGACACCACACCTGTGAGACAAGGCACTCAAGTGAAGGATATGACACCAGCTGTGGGAACTGGTAAGACTGTTTCAGTTTATGATGCTGAACCCAGTGATGTGAGAGTATGTCCAGTGGGGAGATCCGCAGTACAAGTGGACATAGACTTGCTGCAGTGTGCTACTCAGAGCAATGGGGAGGCACAGCGTAAAGTCCAACTAGCCACAGGGCTAAATACTGAAAAGGACATGGGGACTCTGCATGTGCCTGCTATGATCCAGCAGATGGCTGGGAAAAATTAGCTAGGGGTTACCCAAACAGTGCTGATACCATGTTCCCTAGTGACAGCTGCTGCAGGGTTGCCCAGGGAAACTTCCAAGAAGCCAACAGTGATGGAGCCGAGAGTTTTCCAGGTCAGCTATGGAGCTGCCCAAGTAGGTAAGAGTGCTCCTTTACAGAGAACGGATGCTGTGAGGAGTCACTCAGAGATTGTGGTGGATCATAGACAACCTACAAAAGCAGTAGCTATGTCTCCATGTAATGAGAATATTGATGGTCATGCCGACAATAGTGTTGGCCAATGTGATGTTATTGGTAATGTTATGACTGAGTCACACAGTGAGAGAGTGTGGGCGCAGCCCCACAACCCTACGTGTAGCCCAGTGGGCAAGGGGTTAATTCAGCCTGCAAAAGCTGAGTGTACAAAGCTGGATGTGTCTGTAGTGCCACCAGAAAAAGGTGTTCAAAATGGTGTGTTGCACCAAGCTTTAGGTGACGAAGCATCACCCCAATGCAACATTGGTAAAAGTGTGGTGTCACAAAATTATGTATATAGAAGTGACGAATGTGCAGTTGAAGCTATTGAATCCCAGGTTTCTGTATGGCCTTCTACAGCAGGTGATGCAACGCTGTGGAACTCCCATGAGGTAACCACAATGGACTGGGACAGCTGTGCCAAACAATTGCTAGCCATGCTGGGTAAGGCTAGCTTAAGTAACAAGGGTGTGGACACAACTGCTATGCCAGACAGGGGGATCGCAGAGCCGCCGGTGGTTGAGCGCGTCTTGGTCCCTGCAAAGGTTGCTGCCCTCCAGTCTGAAGAAACAGTTCAGGGCACTGGCATCGCAGATGTGTTGTCCACAGCCCCACAGCTAAATAATGTTGAGTATCAAAGTGATAGTGTGACTTGTAATGACCTGTAGCAGTTCACTAACACAGGTGCAGAAGGGATAAGTGTGAGACATGTGTCTGACAGCGCTCCAGGGGAGCAACAGGCTGTGATGATGGGTACCTCCAAGTAGGATTAGGTCTCTTCAAGTGTCTCACCCTCTCAACCTGATGATGAGCCTGTCACGTACCTTAAGGCAGAGCCCGGAGTGCAGGGAGTGGCTTCTCGTAGACCTGACTCGAGAGACCCTGGTAGTGATGACAGGGGCTCGGGAGCACAGAGGGGCACAAGTGCCTGACTGGATGGTAGATGTAAGAAGCAGCAGACCGTTGATGGTGGAGGTGTATTGTAGTCCAGTAGCGGAATGCAGGCAAAGGTAAGGTTCAGCAGACAGCAGAAGGATTCCTGTAGTCCGGCAACGGGATGCAAGTGATCGCAGGGTACAGCGAACAATGGGAGGGGTTCTGTAGTCCGACAGCGGATGCAGGTGAAAACGGGATACTGCGGGAAGTGGGAAGAGTCCAGTAGTCTGCAGCAAGAGGTAGAAGGCAACAAGCGCAGAGGGAGTAACAGCCGGGTATGGTGGAAGACTGGGAGGTGTCCTGTAGTACAGCAGCGGTGAACAGGCAACTTACAGTTGACGGATGGTGTTACAGTCCAGGTCAGGCACAGGCGGGCAGATCAGGTACAGAAACGGAATCCAGAAGAGTAGTCGGGTACAAAGCCAAAGTTGGGGGGCAGGCAGCAAACAGCAGAGTCGGGAACAGGCCGGGTTCAATACGGATCAGGATACGGATGAAGGTTCAGGTTCAGATACAGGTTGCCAGGAAGCACGGGAACGCTGTTGATCAGGCAGCAAGGCAGTGAAGCATGGATCCAGTTTAAATAGCGCTATTGGCGCCAATTGCGTCAAACGGCCACGCGCGCACCCGCGTGCGCGCCGCTGATCGCGGTAACGCTCTTGAAACTGCGCAAAAGATCTCCTGCGACTTACGCCGCTCGGACGCCTGTGAGAAGGATCTTCCTGACATTGCCCCCCTCCAATGGGCAGCCTCCGGATGCCCAACTGGGACATCTTACCTGGGTGAGATCTTTTGAATGCCAGAACCAACCTCTTGGCGTGGATACCAGTCTCTGGTTCCCAGGAGTTTTCTTCTGGCCCATACCCCTTCCACTTCACTAGATATTGGACCTGGTTGCGTCTCTTTCTGCAATCTAAAATCGCTTCAACTTCAAATTCCTCCTCACCATTAATAAGCACAGGTTCAGGAGGACCCACGTTCCCATCAGTAAAGGGATCCTGGATTGAAGGTTTTAAAAGGGACACATGAAACACTGGGTGAATACGCAGCGATTCCGGTAATTTCAGTTCATAAGCCACATTATTAATTTTCCTGGTTATTGGGAAGGGACCCACAAATCTTGGGCCCAGTTTTCTAGATGGACATGTTAATTTCAAATTCAGAGTAGACAGCCAAACTAAATCCCCAGGTTTTAGATCGAGCTCCCCTCTCCTCTTTTTGTCAAAAACCGCCTTGTTGCGTTCTTGGGTCCTTGCCATCGTCTCCTGAAGCAACTTGTTATTGGTACAGAAAAAGTTCAAAGTTTCTTGAGCCGCCGGAACCGTACATTCTGGGATGTTGGCTGATAAGAACTGAGGGTGAAAACCATAGTTCGCGAAAAAGGGAGACTTACTTGTTGCAGAATGAACAGAGTTATTGTAGGCGAACTCGGCAAGTGGTAAAAGGGATACCCAATCGTCTTGCGAAAAAGAAGAATAACAACGCAAATATTGCTCAAGGGTCTGGTTTGTTCGTTCAGTCTGGCCATTGGTCTGGGGATGGTAGGCAGAAGAGAACGAAAGGTCAATTTTCAGGGACTTACACAAAGCTCTCCAAAATTTTGATGTAAATTGCACCCCACGATCGGAAACAATGTTTGCAGGTATACCGTGGAGCCTTACTATCTCCTTAATGAAGATCCTTGCGGTCTCAGGGGCAGAAGGTGTACCCTTCATGGGCAGAAAGTGAGCCATTTTGGAAAATCTGTCAACCACCACAAGGATAGTGGTATAGCCTTCTGACGGTGGTAATTCTACAATAAAGTCTATGGAAATCATTCTCCAAGGTCTTTCCGGAATGGGAAGTGGTTTCAGCAACCCCCAGGCTTTGGTCTTGCTACCCTTGTTCTGGGTACAGGTGATGCATGATTCTACATAAAGCTTACAGTCTCTTAGCAGCTGAGGCCACCAGAAGGTGCGTTGGAGAAGTTTGGCGGTCTTGTGTACCCCAAAGTGGCCGGCCAGTTTGTGGTCGTGGCAAGATTTGAGAACAGCAACCCGTAGTTGTTGGGGCACGTAGATTTTATTTTCATGCCATAACAAATCATTGCTAGAGTGTAGGGTGGTGTTTGATGGGTGCGAAGCCGAAGATGAAGCTTGCTTGAGTTGGGATAAAAGATCTTCCTGGAGCATAAGGAAATTTCTGGGTGCAAGGATGGTATCTGTAGATTGAAGAACTTCGGGTTCGCTGAACATCCGAGACAGCGTGTCGGGTTTGGTGTTTTTCGATCCGGGCCTATAGGTAATGTGGAAGGAAAATCTTGTAAAGAAAAGTGCCCATCTGGCCTGACGCGGCTTCAGCCTCTTAGCAGTCTTCAAATACTCTAAGTTCTTGTGGTCAGTGTATACCAGAATGGGATGAGCTGCTCCCTCCAGGAGATAGCGCCATTCCTCAAGTGCAGCTTTGATAGCGAGTAGCTCCCTGTCCCCGACATCATAATTCCTCTCCGCTTCAGACAACTTACGTGAGAAGAACGCCACCGGATGCAATAAGGCCTTGGGGCCCTGTCTCTGAGAGAGGACTGCCCCCACTGCAATTTCGGATGCATCCACCTCGAGGATGTAGGGTAGCGCAGAATTAGGGTGCTTCAGGACAGATGCTGACACAAACTGCTCTTTAAGCGCAGAGGGAGTAACAAGCGCAGAGGGAGTAACAGCCGGGTATGGTGGAAGACTGGGAGGTGTCCTGTAGTACAGCAGCGGTGAACAGGCAACTTACAGTTGACGGATGGTGTTACAGTCCAGGTCAGGCACAGGCGGGCAGATCAGGTACAGAAACGGAATCCAGAAGAGTAATCGGGTACAAAGCCAAAGTCGGGGGGCAGGCAGCAAACAGCAGAGTCGGGAACAGGCCGGGTTCAATACGGATCAGGATACGGATGCAGGTTCAGGTTCAGATACAGGTTACCAGGAAGCACGGGAACGCTGTTGATCAGGCAGCAAGGCAGTGAAGCATGGATCCAGTTTAAATAGCGCTATTGGCGCCAATTGCGTCAAACGGCCGTGCGCGCACGCGCGCACCGCTGATCGCGGTAACGCTCTTGAAACTGCGCAAAAGATCTCCTGCGACTTACGCCGCTTGGACGCCTGTGAGAAGGATCTTCCTGACAGAGCCCCTCCATGTCTCGGACAGGGTAAAAGACCCTAGAAAGTTCTGGTGTTTAGATATGCGATGTTTAGAGATGACAGAAACCTTACTGGAAATGCTGGAGTTGGTAAAAATGAACTTACTGTATACTTGGGTATCTCCACCGCAGTTGGACCAGGTGGTGCTGCGTAGCACCAATGGGTGGAGCCAGGTGGTACAGGTGGTGCTGGGAAACCTTGACCAAGAGTGGAATTGGTGGGATCAATGGTTAACCATTTGGCACAGGATCTCCAGATTCTCTGTGAGCGCACTTCTAGTTATTGATTGGTATGGAAGGCACGCGGGAGAACTGCTTGAGATATCAGAGGTCTCTCCGCCCTGGGGCGGTGACTAGAAACATCTCTGCTGGTGTGGTCCGAGGTGCGGCTGAGCAGTGGTAAGTAGAGGGCGCAGATACTGCCTTACCCGCTAGGCCTCATGAGAAGGTAGGGCCCAGAATGGACTCAGCAGTAGCGGAGATGCTTTCTGTCACTGGTCCAGAGGTACAAGTTAAGGTGCCCGGAGACACTGTGGGAGAAAGTGTTAGTGTCAATATTGGTTGCCGTAACAATGTAATGTGTACACCTGAAAAACATGGTTTATGCTTGGGTCAGGGTAGTTTGTTAGAACAAGTACCCATGGAGTGTTGGACAATGGGTGAGGTGGAGCTGTGCTATGGTACAGTCGGATGTAGTCCCTCCTTAGGTCTTCTTCTAACAAACACTGAGTTGGAAAGCACTGATATGGAAAGCTGTGATCTGTTGATTTGGTTGCAGTGGGTAACAAGAGAAACTGTTTTGAACCTGAAATACCGATGGTGAAGGGTAAAATGGGTATTTGTAAGTTGAAAGGAGGGCTCAAGGAAGGCAGAGTTCCCCCAAGAAAAGTGAATAAGCCCAGGGACCCCAAAAGAAGAGGAGGGCTGAGTATAGGACAATATAGGAACCTGTTAAGATCCAGGGGGGAATGTTCCTGGAAGCGCACCCAGAAAAAGGGTTGGGCCTACGTGGCTGACAGCCAGCAAAGAGGTGTCCCAACCATAATGATGGGTGCTGGTGTTTCTCCCTCCGGATCAAAACAAAGGGGGGGAGGGGATATGTGACAGAGCGAGGCTCTGTCCTTATGAAATTGGAAGAAAAAGAGACACAGACACAGAGTTTGCATATCAGCAGACTGCAAGACTACAGAGTGTAGCATTTAAATGGAGAAAACTGCTCTGTCAGTTTTCTCCAGGTTTTGCTAGCTCCAAATGGGATTCTGTAGTTTGGAGATCCCTGAGAGTCATGGGTGGGACGGGATCTCCAACCCTGTGTCCGGGTCTTGACGATAGCGAGCAGGGTGTGTGCCCAGCTGCACACAGCCCATATAACGAGGGGCTGTTGGGAGTAGAATGTGGAGGATGGTGGAGTGTGAGCAGGATGGACTGGGAAAGGCTGACAGCCTTGAGAGTCAGGAAGACTAAGGAAGCCAGTGAGTCCAGGGGGCTGGAAAGAATCGATAAATCTGTTGGAAGCAAGCAGAGGAACTGCTGACAATTGAGAGCCAGGTTGCTTGGTATGTTTTCATTTGTGTGCTGAATGAATGGATGGGCTATTGTTTTGTTTTTCCTTTAACCACTTGACCACTGGGCACTTAAACACCCTTAACCAGACCAATTTTCAGCTTTCGGTGCTCTCGCATTTTGAATGACAATTACTCAGTCATGCAACACTGGACCTATATGAAATTTTTGTCCTTTTTTTCACACAAATAGAGCTTTCTTTTGGTGGTATTTAATCACCGCTGGGTTTTTAATTTTTTGTGCTATAAAAGAAAAAATACCGAAAATTCTGTAAAAAAATAATAATTTTTCTTTGTTTCTGTTAGAAAATTTAGCAGATTAGTAATTTTTTCTTCATAAATTTTGGCCAAAATTTATACTACTACATATCTTTGGTAAAAATAAGTACAAATTGGTGGATATTATATGGTCTTTGTGAAAGTTATAGAGCCAACAAGCTATGGTGCCAATATCTGAAAATTGATCACACCTGAAGTACTGACGGCCTATTTCAATTCTTGAGACCCTAACATGCCAGAAAAGTACAAATACCCCCCAAATGACCCCTTTTTGGAAAGAAGACATTCCAAGGTATTTAGTAAGAGGCATGATGAGTTTGTCATTTTTTTCCCACAATTCTTTGCAAAATCAAGATATTTTTTTTACTTTTTATTTTTTTTTTCACAAAATTGTCATATTATCAGGTTATTTCTCACACACAGCATATGCATACCACAAATTACACCCCAAAACACATTCTGCTATTACTCCCGAGTATGGTGATACCACATGTGTGAGACTTTTACACAGTGCGGCCACATACAGAGGCCTAACATGCAGGGAGCGCCATCAGGTGTTCTGGAGCACCCAGGACAATTCTGACATTTCTCTCCTACATGTAAAAATCATCATTTATTTGCTAGAAAAGTACATAGAACTCCAAAACATTATATATGTTTTTTTAGCAAACACCCTGGAGAATACAATGGTGGTCTTTGCAACTTTTTATCTCGCACGGTATTTGCGCAGTAATTTTTCAAATGCTTTTTTTTGGAAAAAAAACAGTTTTGTGCTTAAAAAAAAAAACACAGTAAAGTTAGCCCAATTTTTGCATAATGTGAAAGATGAAGTTACGCTGAGTAAATAGATACCTAATATGTCACTCTTCAAAATTGCACACGCTCGTGGAATTGCGGCAAACGTTGCTACTTAAAAATCCCCATAGGCGACGATTTAAATTTTTTTTACTGGTTATATGTTTTGAGTTACAGAGGAGGTCTAGGGCTAGAATTATTGCTCTCGCTCTAACGTTCGCAGCGATACCTCACATGTGTGGTTTGAACACCATTTTCATATGTGGGTGGGACTTACGTATGCGTTCGCTTCTGCATGCGAGCACATGGGGACAGGGGCGCTTTAAAAAAAACATTTTTTTTATTGTTCATTTTACTTTATTTATTTTAGTTTGACATTTTTTTTCCCCAAAAATAATTTTTTTGATCACTTTTATTCCTATTACAAGTGAGATATGGGGTCAATAAGACCCCACATCTCACCTCTAAGCTGGGAAGCCTGAAAAAAAAAAAGATTCTGGCTTTGATCGTATTAGCGATTCGGTAGAAGCACCGGAGGGCGGCGGGAGGGGGGGGGATGTCTATGGCTGGGTATTGCAGGGTATCACCGACTATGGCTGGGTATCTCAGAGTATGGCTGGGTATCTCAGAGTATGGCGTTGCAGAGTATTGCATTGCAGGGTATTGGCGGGTGTTGCAGAGTGTTGCAGGGTATTGGCGGGTGTTGCAGAGCATTGCAGAGTGTTGCAGGGTATTGGCGGGTGTTGCAGGATATTGGCGGGTGTTGCAGGGTATTGCAGAGTATTGCAGGGTGTTGCAGGGTGTTGCAGGGCATTGCGGAGTGTTGCAGGGCATTGCGGAGTGTTGCAGAGCATTGCAGAGTATTGCAGGGTGTTGCAGGGTATTGCGGAGTGTTGCGGAGTGTTGCAGGGTGTTGCGGAGTGTTGCAGGGTGTTGCAGAGTGTTGCAGAGTATTGCAGAGTGTTGCAGGGTATTGCAGAGTGTTGGCAGGGAATTGAGGGGTTAATTTTCGGTGAGCAGCGATGTGGGCACTGCAGATGCAGCCCACATCGCTGCTGACACCGATCTCTTCCCCCTCCGCTGTACCGATCGGTACAGAGAGGGGGAGGGAGGAACCGGCGTCATAACATGACGCCGGTTTGTTCACAAGTGATCACTCCGTCATTTGACGGAGCAATCACGTGGTAAACGGCCGCGGTGAGCGGCCGTTTACCGTGATTCGTGATGCGCCGGGTCCACTGGACCCAGCGGTCACGGATGTTCTCGTGTGCGCGCCCCAGGGGGCGCGCGAGAGCAGAATTCTGGGAGGCCGTTAATTAACGGCCTCTCAGAGTTAAACAACCGCCCTGAAGCCGTTAATCGGCAATGGGTGGTTGTTAAGTGGTTAATAAACGTGGGCTACCAGGCCCTTAACTATAAATGCCTGCCTGATGTGGACTGAAAATGCATCTAACCACTTGTGCTAAACACCCCATTGTCACAATATATATATATATATATATATATATATATATATATATATATATAATTAAAAACCCCCAGAGGGAAAGTTCTATTTCTGTGAAAAAAAATTATATAAATGTCATTTGAGTACAGCGCCGCAATTGTCAAGGTAACAGTGCTGAATATCAGAAAATGGCCTGGTCATGAAGGGCCGAAGCTGAAGCGGTTATAGAAACTTTTATGCTATTGTATCATGCATGGACATTATTATGCAAGGGCTCATGGGACTTGTAGTCCCACCGCTGGGCATCAAGCTGAGACTGTGAGTGCACTCCCCCCAGCCAGGAGTTAGGGGGCAGCTCAGCACTGGAGTGCCGATTTTGACAACCAAGAAATGGAGGTCGTGGGACATAGGAGGTAAGTCCTTAGTTTGTGTATATTAGGACGTATCTCTTATGAGTAAAACACTCAAGTGGATAAAATGTATCAGTTGTTCCCTTTATTTATGTCAGGTAAATACAGATTTCTCTGCTTATAATTTGTTCAAAGTGTATGTCATGGCAAAAGCAATTTTTATTTAATTTTTTTCAGTTGTGGAAACAATGGGGGGGGGGGGGGAGAGAGGAGCAGAGCCCCTGCCTTGTTTTTATTGATATTTACTCATTTAACTGCACAATCACATTTAATGCTGCATGAATCATCTGCTCAAACTGCTCATATTTCTGGCCATGGGGGGAGGGGAGTTCAAAGTGATTTCTCAACAAAATAAAGCACGGAGACATGGATTGATGGATGGCGGAGTTGACTGTGAATAATAAAAATGGATTCAATCGTGTTTTTTTTTACGTTTGTGGTGTTCAGACGCAGTGAAGATCCGCTTTATTGGCACCGTACTCAGTAATATTTGCACTTCTATCTTTCCTCAGCTCACAAAAAGCTTGCAGAGCATCTGGCATGGAGTGGACTGTATGAAAAACGAATGGAGGAGGCTCATTGGTTCCGGAAAGTTGGTGAGGATGGGGCCGCGGGGTCAGGAAAATGTCTTCGAGAAGTCCTCACAGAACACAAACTAATACATGTTATACAGAGGAACCTCGGATTACGAGCCTAATCCGTTCCAGGAGAATGCTTGTAATCCAAAGCACTCGCATATCAAAGTGAGTTTCCCTGTAGAAGTCAGTGGAAACTAAGAAAATGATATTGCATGCAATACCGCATGTGGCCAGAGGTGGAAGGGGGGCACCAGAGAGCCTTGGAAATACTCTGGGACAGCTTGGCTGAACTCGGAAACCCTTGGAAAGGCTCTCAGGAACGGTGTATTTCCGAACGGCTCCGAACCGTTCCGAGTGTCACCGGGCCCCCCGCACCTCTGGCTAAATGTGGTACTGCACACCCCATTAGCTTGAATTATGCTAGTTTTGTGGGACAATACTCGCAAACCGAGTCAGAATAAAAAAAAAAAAAAAAAAACTGCTTGTCTTTCAAACCGCTCATTAACCGCATTACCTCTTAACCGAGGTTCCACTGTAGTCTGTAAGCCTCTTCTGTGCCCCCCCCCCCCCTACAACTTACAATAAGGCCATCAGTACCTGGTGGTGGTGCTCCAGGCTGGGGTGTAGAGCCCCCCATTAGCATTCAGGATAGTAGCCCACCCCCCTAAGGAGCCGCAGTTACACTAGGATCCCCCATCCTGCGCAGCCAGGCACACCAAATTTTCACAGGCACTCCAGAGCGAGAGATCAGTCCGTGACTTTTGTTTTTGTTATTTATTGAGGGTAATAACTTGGATAGGGATGGGAACTTATGAGATGTCCACTTGACTTTAGCAAAACCTCGGGGGGACATTCTTCCTATATACAGCTATGACCTCTTCCTCCAGCACACTCTATGGCTGGCAGACCCCAGCTGAATCACCGTTTGAATATTTGACCACTCCCAGTCAGATGTTTGCGCAATTGCCTATTACAGGAAGGAACCTCCGAGGCCCCTAGTAGTCGAAAAAACTGAGAAACAGCCTGAGGATTTCCTCCTGTGGCATGCTGATCCCAGCACCACCTCTTCAGGCACTGCCAACCCACCTGGCTGCAGCTGCCCATTTTACCAGTCCTCCTTGCTGAATTATACACCACAGTCCTCCAGACTGAGCCTGCATTCACACCTGAGCGTAGCCTTTTCAACAGTTTTTTGCGGCGTTTTTTACCGCGATTCGCTGCGTTTTTTACCGCGATTTGCGGCGAATTTGTACAGGGCAAAAGGTCACCAATGTTAACAGAAGAAAAACGCCCAAATCAGCCCGATTCGCACGTCAGAAAAGGGTCCGGAACTTGTTTGAGCTTCAGGCGACTTGGAGTGGAGATGTGAACCATCTCCATTGAGAATAATGGATTTTTTCCCCTCCAGCGTTTTGTAGCTTCAGGCGTCAAGCTACAAAACGCTCAGGTGTGAATGGGGTCTGAGTCTCACCAGCCCACCCAGCTGACTCTCAGTAGGGCTGACCTGCTTCTGCTGTCTTCTCTCCTTGTTCCCGCACCTCCAGGAAGGGTTCCCTCCATGTGCTATGGCAGGATCCTTCCAGCACCCGAAGACCTGGTCCAAGGTCACCCCTCCCCAGATTAGGGGACACCCTCAAGGGCCATGACAGCCTCCTCAGCACTCCATCTTCCACCCGACTGCCCCTGCTGGCATGACTCATACCTATTTATGAGGCGGCCTGCTCCCTGTCAGCCCTTTACTGAACATTGGCTGAGACCCTCATAGATATTCCAAACAGCTCCTCCGAACCTCCACCCATTATGTCTAGAACATTCTCCAATGTCCCAGAAAACACAGGGAGGTACCAGAGAGGCAGCCCTAACTCACTAAACCCTGACCCAGATTCCCAACTCAGCAGGTGTGGCCCGTCCATTGTGGGTGCACGGGTGCCGCCTCCCCTATCCACCGCCGCCGCCCTCTCTAGCAATGCACCCGGCCCCTTTCAGGACACCGGGCGCAAGAATTCCTATGGTGGGAATGTGTTTTTGAAGCACCTTATTAGAGCCAGAGGCTCTAATAGGCTTCAAAATAGGGTGGGCTTGGAGCCCAGTTGTGTTGCAACAGCTAATGAATATTCGCTGTTGCAACACTGATCCTCCTCCCGGCCAATCGTGAAGCAGTCTGATACCCGTCACCCGACTAGCGGAAAGGACAGGCGATCCTATTGGATGCCTAGAAGGAGGGGAGGAGATGCATTGGCGGAAGCGAGGAGGAGAAGCCACAGGAGCTGCTGCCTGATCCCCGATCCCCGCTGCAGCCTGATGTCCACGATGTCTGATCCCTGCCGCTGCCTGATCCCCGCCGCTGCCTATGTGCCTGCCGGCTAGATGAGGTAAGTGCCAGTGGACTGGCAGACAGCGAGGAGGGTGTTTGAGGAACTGCGGTGGGGGTGTGTGTGTGTGGGGGTGGGGTGGTTGTTTGCCAACCCCCCAAAACAAAAAACCACCAGCTTGGGCTTAGAGCCCTTAGCTGAACTAAACAAACACTTACCATTCTACACTAACCAACCTAGAACACTAGAGGGTGCTACATAGGGATGCCAGTGTAAGAAAAACTTAGCCATAGCTGATCCTAATATGGATGTATACATGTGAAAGCCTCAGTCAATATTGCTCCTTGGGCCATGCCCCCTGACAGGTTTTGCCCCACCCACGGGGGCTTAATCATAGGGGGTCTGACTTAGTTTCACTTTTTCTTATATGGCTGTGTCTTGATGGCTAAGCCCTTCCAACTGCCACTCCCCTCGGTCCTGTGAGAGCGCCTTTGCTAGCCACTGAAAAGGTCCTGAGAAAATATAAGCATCACACCAAAAAGATTTTAATTCCATAAAAGCAGTCTGAATGTAATCTGTATTATTAAATCCAATGCGTTTCAGAGGCTGGGCGTTAAAGCCCACTTTTCTTGCTGCTGCATATATGCGTAAGACGTCCAGCAAGAGATGGTTTCACCTTTTTAGATGCGGCATCTGGGTTGGCATGACTAAACCACAAGGTGCATGCCACCTCATGGCATCAGATATTTAGTGGGATTGCCCTTCACCTACTACCCTATTTCCTCAAAAATAAGACCTAGCGTGATTGTCGGTGATGGCTGCAATAAAAGCCCAACCCCCTAAAAAAGTATTATAATATTTAAAGTCTTTGGAGGTCTTATTTTCGGGGAAACAGGGTAGGGCTTATTTGGGGGGTAGGGCTTATATTGCAGCCATCACCGACAATCATGCTAGGTCTTATTTTCGGGGAAAAAGGATATGACTGGCCACTGAAGCAGCCATATTGGACACTGGAATGCCATATAGGTAAGACTTAGCCTGGGAGTCAGACCACAAAGTGAAATCAAATCAGAGAGGGGCACAGAAGAGGTTTTTCTAGATAGTAAAGGTAATAGCGGTGATCTGCTTTTAGGCAAAACTGACTTTAAATTGCTTGTAAACCTCGGCCATGAAATATGAACAAAGCATATCCCTCTATAGTGTGTACTTGTCTCTGTCCAGAGTACCGAATGTCATTTCTGTCTGCTGCCTCTGCTATCTGCGTGAGTCACTTTTGACAAAGTTTTCCTGACACCAAGCGATAAAAGGTGACAGGGGAAGGAGCTCCAGCACACAGCCTGCGATTGTCAGCCTCAGCTCTACTCCTGTGTGATGTGTGAAAGGGGGAGGGGGAGGGGGTGGTTGTCCCTTCCCTCCAATCAGCTTTTACTGAGCTCTGCAGAGTGTCATTTTAGCTGTCTGTCCTCTGCTTTTCTAGAAAGTGTAAATTCTGCACTTTGAATGGATGTAGAGGGGAGAAGAGACTGCAGATAAAGGTACAACTCATGTAGGAGGATTTGTTTATTCTCTAAGATGAATCACATCTCTGGGCGTATGGAAGGGTTTACAGGCACCTTAAAATAAAGCACAGGTCCACTTTAACCTTTGATTTTATTATTATTATTTGTATACAGGATTTATATAGCACCAACAGTTTGCACAGTGCTTTACAATACAAAGGGGGGCAGTACAATTGCAATTCTCTGTTCAGTGCAGAAGGAATAGAAGTGCCCTGCTCATGGAGCTTACAATCTAAAGGGTAATACATTAGAATTGTATTGTTTTAGAACTTATAACTAATATATTGATGTCTCTGTAATGCCAACAGCATGGAATGTGGCTGTGGGTGCCCGAGAGCGCCCCCTGCTGATGAGAGATTCCTTTCTTCTTTCATACAAGGTACCCTGGGGACAGCGAAGGTAGAGGAGAACTCTGGTAGATTCCAGCTTTGATTATATTTTCTTTCTATCAGATCTCTGTCTTCTGTCCTTGTGACAAGATGGTTCTTGTGGCCCAGAAGTCGTGTTTATTGATGGCGGCAGCTGTGGACCTGGAGATGGCAAGGCAGGCCATGGAGCACTCCGAGAAGGTAGAACACTGACGCATTTCCCAAAGAAATCTTCTATTGTTATATATTATAATATTACATTTAGAGCAGATACCATAGATAGGCCTAGACACAGGGGTCTCCACCTTCTTCTTGGGGGACCTGGGGGGTCATCTTATTATCCCGCATAGAGGATGGGTGCTAAGACTGCCCACCCAGTGACATCACCACACCGTAGAAGGACATATATAGCTTAATCTTATATTTGCTACAAATTAGAATCACCCGTGTTCATCATATTAAAATACATGTGCAGAAAAAAAGAGGATAGCTGTGTTTTCATTTAGGATGGTGCTGCTGTTTAATCCTCCCTCTGGCCTCCCCTTCAGTCTTGCACAGGTGTACTGGCTCCTCCCCTTCAGTTTTGCACAGGTGTACCAGCTCCTCCCCCATCAGTTTTGCACAGGTGTACCAGCTCCTCCCCCATCAGTTTTGCACAGGTGTACTAGCTCCTCCCCCATCAGTTTTGCACAGGTGTGCGGCTCCTCCCCATCAGTCTTGCACAGATGTATCGGCTCCTCCCCTTCCATCTTGCACAGGTGTACCAGCTTACCTCCCTTCAGTCTTGCACAGGTGTACCCGCTCCTCCCCCTTCCATCTTGCACAGGTGAACCGGCTCCTCCCCTTCCGTCTTGCACAGGTGAACCGGCTTCTCCCCTTCCATATTGCACAGGTGAACCGGCTCCTCCCCTTCCATCTTGCACAGGTGAACCGGCTCCTCCCCTTCCATCTTGCACAGGTGAACCGGCTCCTCCCCTTCCATCTTGCACAGGTGAACCGGCTCCTCCCCTTCCATCTTGCACAGGTGAACCGGCTCCTCCTCTTCCATCTTGCACAGGTGAACCGGCTCCTCCTCTTCCATCTTGCACAGGTGAACCGGCTCCTCCTCTTCCATCTTGCACAGGTGAACCGGCTCCTCCTCTTCCATCTTGCACAGGTGAACTGGCTACTCCCCCTTCACTCTTGCACAGGTGTACCGACTCCTCCCCCTTCACTCTTGCACAGGTGTACCGACTCCTCCCCCTTCACTCTTGCACAGGTGTACCGACTCCTCCCCCTTCACTCTTGCACAGGTGTACCGACTCCTCCCCCTTCACTCTTGCACAGGTGTACCGACTCCTCTCCATTCAGTCTTGCACAGCTATACTGGCTCCTATCCCTTTAGGCCCCTTTCACACATGCGGACATTATGGCCGTATTTCAAAATACGTATTTGAAATACGGACATACATGCATTCCTATGGGATAGTGGGTGTCTGCGGATAAACATCTGCAGACACCCGCTATCGTCTGCCTCCCCTATTATCCGATTCTGCAGACGGAGGAAAATCCTATTTTTCTATCCGTCTGCAGAGCGGATCGGATGAACACGGACAGACGGTCTGTGCTCATCCGATCCCCCATAGAGGAGAGCTGACAGAGCGGTCCCTGCACAGTGTGCAGAGACCACCCTGTCCACCGCCGGCTCAGCGGGGACAACGGATCGATCCCCGCTGAGCAAGCGGATCATCACGGGGTGGATCATTACTGATCCATCCCGTGTGAAAGGGGCCTTACTCTTACACAGACATACCGACACCTCTCATTTCAGTCTTGCGCAGATGTACCAGCTCCTCCCCCTTCACTCTTGCATAGGTGTACCGGCTCTCCTCTCTCTTCAGTCTTGCAAAGCTATACCGGCTCCCCCCCTTCACTCTTGCACAGGCATACTGGCTCCTCCCCTGCAGTCTTGCACAGGTATACTGGCTCCTTCCCCTTCAGTCTTGCACAGGTGTACCGACTCCTCCCCCTTCAGTCTTGCACAGGTGTACCGACTCCTCCCCCTTCAGTCTTGCACAGGTGTACCGACTCCTCCCCCTTCAGTCTTGCACAGGTGTACCGACTCCTCCCCCTTCAGTCTTGCACAGGTGTACCGACTCCTCCCCCTTCAGTCTTGCACAGGTGTACCGACTCCTCCCCCTTCAGTCTTGCACAGGTGTACCGACTCCTCCCCCTTCAGTCTTGCACAGGTGTACCGACTCCTCCCCCTTCAGTCTTGCACAGGTGTACCGACTCCTCCCCCTTCAGTCTTGCACAGGTGTACCGACTCCTACCCCTTCAGTCTTGCACAGGTGTACCGGCTCCTCCCCCTTCAGTCTTGCACAGGTGTACCGGCTCCTCCCCCTTCAGTCCAGCCACAAGCTGTTACAGGTAGGTGCCTGCAGTTGAGATGCCGGGGACAGAAGACCTGAAGGGAAGAAACGGCTCAGGTGAGCACATCGCTGGATCCTGGGACAGGTGAGTGTCTCGTTAAAAGTCAGTAGGTACAGGATTGTAGCTGCTGACTTTTAATAAACACAAAAATGACTTTAACTCCTCTTTAAGAGCGGAGAGTTGAGGTCTCTTGAGAGGGGCACTGAGGCAGGGGGCTGTGATGTTATCAGAAAGCACAGGGCCCTCTGGGCCCCTCCCACCAGCCACGATCTGCCTGCATTGCATGGAGAATCATAGAGACGTGGTATCACCACCTCTAAAATAAGGTTTTCACTAATATTGTCACTATTGGACATTATCATACATTTTCGTAGGGATTAGGAGGGAATATTTACTACACATAGAATAGTCTTCATTGTAATGGTCTATTAATATAATGGGCATTGCTGAATATATTACATTCATTTTCACTATGAATAGGATTCATTATATTATAGACATATTATTATTTTTTCACTATAATAAAATGATATATTTGTTATTAGGGATGAGCTTCGAGTTCGAGTCGAACTCATGTTCTACTCGAACATTGCCTGTTCACCTGTTCAGCGAACAGTGAACAATTTGGGGTGTTCGCAGCTAATTCGAAAAGCCGGAACACCCTATACAAGTCTATGGGAGAAATCGAAAGTGCTCATTTTAAAGGGTAATATGCAAGTTACTGTCCTAAAAAGTGTTTGGGGACCTGGGTCCTGCCCCAGGGGACATGGATCAATGCAAAAAAAAGTTTTAAAAACGGCCGTTTTTTCAGGAGCAGTGATTTTAATAATGATTAAAGTGAAACAATAAAAGTGTAATATTCCTTTTAAATTTCGTAGCTGGGGGGTATCTATAGTATGCCTGTGAAGGGGCGCATGTTTCTGGTGCTTAGAACTGTCCCTGCACAAAGTGTAATTTGTGCAGGAAAAAAAGTATTTTAAAATCACTTGCAGCTAAATTGTCAGCTCCCCGTAATACAGAGAACACTCAATGAGTGTTCTCTGTATTAGCCGACAATTCATTCATTCCTTGATAAAAAAAAAAAAAAAGCGTGGGGGTTCCCCTAAATTCAATTACCAGGCCCTTCAGGTCTGATATGGATATTAAGGGGAACCCCGCATCAAATTTAAAAAACAAAATTGACGTGGGGGGTCCTCCTAAAAATCCATACCAGACCCTTTATCCGAGCACGCAACCTGGCAGGCCGCAGGAAAAGAGGGGGGACGAGAGAGCGCCCCCCCTCCCTCCTGAACCGTACCAGGCCACATACCCTCAACATTGGGAGGATGCTTTGGGGGTCTGTGACCCCTCAAAGCACCTTGTCCCCATGTTGATGAGGACAAGGGCCTCATCCTCACAACCCTGGCCGGTGGTTGTGAGGGTCTGCGGGCGGGGGGCTTATCAGAATCTGGAAGCCCCCTTTAACAAGGGGACCCCCAGATCCCGCCCCCCCCCCTCTTTGAAATGGTAAGGGGGTACAAAAGTACCCCTACCATTTCACAAAGAAAGTGTAAAAATGGTTAAATAAGATAAACACACTTTTAAAAAAATTCCTTTATTAAAAATAAAAAAAAGATTCCAGCGGTGCTAATCCACTCTTGCTATCCAGTGACGAATCTCCGGGGTCCAGCGATGGATGATCATATCCAGCGACGGGGGATCCCTCAGTCCAGCGCTGTCCATACATCCATCTTCTGTCTCCAGTGCGGAGACACTGCGGAGATCCCAGCGCTGACGTTTCTTATATTAGGAGGGCGGGGCCACCCGTCACCTGACCCCGCCCCCTCTGACGCTGGTGAAGGGAGCCAGGGGTTCCCCAGTGACGTGTGGGTGACCCCGCCCCCTCTGATGTAACGGAAACCTGCGTTACATCAGAGGGGGCGGTGTCACCCACACGTCACTGGGGAACTGAGGGTATGTGGCCTGGGGTATGGTTCAGGAGGGAGGGCGGGCCGCTCTCTCGCCCCCCCCTCTTTTCCTGCGGCCTGCCAGGTTGCGTGCTCGGATAAAGGGTCTGGTATGGATTTTTAGGGGGACCCCCACGTCAATTTTGTTTTTTAAATTTGATGCGGGGTTCCCCTTAATATCCATGTCAGACCTGAAGGGCCTGGTAATTGAATTTAGGGGAACCCCCACGCTTTTTTTTTTTTTTTTTATCAAAGCGTGGGGGTTCCCCTAAATTAAATTACCAGGCCCTTCAGGTCTGATATGGATATTAAGGGGAACCCCGCATCAAATTTAAAAAAACAAAATTGACGTGGGGGGTCCTCCTAAAAATCCATACCAGACCCTTTATCCGAGCACGCAACCTGGCAGGCCGCAGGAAAAGAGGGGGGACGAGAGAGCGCCCCCCCTCCCTCCTGAACCGTACCAGGCCACATACCCTTAACATTGGGAGGATGCTTTGGGGGTCTGTGACCCCTCAAAGCACCTTGTCCCCATGTTGATGAGGACAAGGGCCTCGTCCTCACAACCCTGGCCGGTGGTTGTGAGGGTCTGCGGGCGGGGGGCTTATCAGAATCTGGAAGCCCCCTTTAACAAGGGGACCCCCAGATCCCGCCCCCCCCTCTTTGAAATGGTAAGGGGGTACAAAAGTACCCCTACCATTTCACAAAGAAAGTGTAAAAATGGTTAAATAAGACAAACACACTTTTTTCAAAAATTCCTTTATTAAAAATAAAAAAAAATAAAAAAAAGATTCCAGCGGTGCTAATCCACTCTTGCTATCCAGTGACGAATCTCCGGGGTCCAGCGATGGATGATCATATCCAGCGACGGGGGATCCCTCAGTCCAGCGCTGTCCATACATCCATCTTCTGTCTCCAGTGCGGAGACACTGCGGAGATCCCAGCGCTGATGTTTCTTATATTAGGAGGGCGGGGCCACCCGTCACCTGACCCCGCCCCCTCTGACGCTGGTGAAGGGAGCCAGGGGTTCCCCAGTGACGTGTGGGTGACCCCGCCCCCTCTGATGTAACGGAAACCTGCGTTACATCAGAGGGGGCGGGGTCACCCACACGTCACTGGGGAACTGAGGGTATGTGGCCTGGGGTATGGTTCAGGAGGGAGGGCGGGCCGCTCTCTCGCCCCCCCCCCTCTTTTCCTGCGGCCTGCCAGGTTGCGTGCTCGGATAAAGGGTCTGGTATGGATTTTTAGGGGGACCCCCACGTCAATTTTGTTTTTTAAATTTGATACGGGGTTCCCCTTAATATCCATGTCAGACCTGAAGGGCCTGGTAATTGAATTTAGGGGAACCCCCACGCTTTTTTTTTTTTTTTTTATCAATGAATGAATGAATGAATTGTCGGCTAATACAGAGAACACTCATTGAGTGTTCTCTGTATTACGGGGAGCCGACAATTTAGCCGCAAGTGATTTTAAAATACTTTTTTTCCTGCACAAATGACACTTTGTGCAGGGACAGTTCTAAGCACCAGAAACATGCGCCCCTTCACAGGCATACTATAGATACCCCCCAGCTACGAAATTTAAAGGAATATTACACTTTTATTGTTTCACTTTAATCATTATTAAAATCACTGCTCCTGAAAAAACGGCAGTTTTTTAAAACTTTTTTTTTTGCATTGATCCATGTCCCCTGGGGCAGGACCCAGGTCCCCAAACACTTTTTAGGACAGTAACTTGCATATTACCCTTTAAAATGAGCACTTTAGATTGTGAACGTTCGAGTCCCATAGACTTTAATAGGGTTCTAAAGTTCACACAAAGTTTTTAGGTCTGTTCGCAGGTTCTGGTGCGAACCGAACAGGGGGGTGTTCGGCTCATCCCTATTTGTTATATATAAATAAATTATTGTTTATAATTTAAGATTGTTTTGGATAATAGTAATTACCATTTATGAAATATTGGCTTTTTCTGGTGATCACCTTATCACGTCATGGTTTTTCCTATATGACAAAGAGGGTTCTTTCCATTGAGACATATTGATGCTAGGGTTTTATTTTATTTATTTATATATATATATATATATATATATATATATATATATATATATATATATATATTTTTTTTTTTTTCTTTCTTTTTTTTCTTTTTTCTTTTATTTATCTGTATAAAATTGTAATTTTATATATACATTTTTAATGGGTTGGAGTTCAATGGATGAATGGTGCGGTCTTTCTATAAAGGTTTCCTACTTTAGTCCATATATTATAGTATTCAATTGCTGATAAGGGAAACAATGCCCATACTTAGATGGCATTGTGAGCCAGACTTGAGCATCTCAGAATGAGGCCTGGTGTATAAATGGTGGTGCGTCGCTGCGTCGCCCGTTCCCCATTGACAACGTCATCTATGATGAAACGCGTCTGGATATATATATATATATTTTTTTTTTTCTTTCTTTTTTTTCTTTTTTCTTTTATTTATCTGTATAAAATTGTAATTTTATATATACATTTTTAATGGGTTGGAGTTCAATGGATGAATGGTGCGGTCTTTCTATAAAGGTTTCCTACTTTAGTCCATATATTATAGTATTCAATTGCTGATAAGGGAAACAATGCCCATACTTAGATGGCATTGTGAGCCAGACTTGAGCATCTCAGAATGAGGCCTGGTGTATAAATGGTGGTGCGTCGCTGCGTCGCCCGTTCCCCATTGACAACGTCATCTATGATGAAACGCGTCTGGAAAGGCACATGGTGACGCTACCACGCTGAACGAGGGAGGAAGGGCTTTCGCAAATTGCCGGCCGGCTTTGCTACTTTTGTAAACACAAACAATAATCGTATCGATTGCTTCTAAGTGCGTTATTTTCTTCTTTTATTAAAATGGTTAAACAGTTTTACACTATGGGCAGTCTCCTTTCCTTTTGAGCAAATACAGAGCTCTTGATTTGGGGAGTATTTGTGTATCATTTCATTACAAGGCCCAGATCCAGCTGATGAGAACACACTTCAGGCCACTGAGTGTTGTGTCTATATGCTCACTACGTTTTTCCATCTGGTAAGTGCAATATCACTCTGGTGGTCGGGCATGTTTCCACTTTGTACAGTATATATGAAGAAACCGGGGTGTTTCAGTCTGGATTATTGACCTTTATTTCTCCACGCTGCTATTTTCATATGAAGTCACGGTGGTGCGATAACCAGGATTTTTTTGTCGACTTTATTTTTTATATAATCTTATTTGGTTCAGCGATATAATTTTTATGACAATATTGCTGTTATTTGTAAACAACGAATAATTATTATGGATATTATTTAATTTATTTCATATATAAATTCCTTGTTTACAATTTTTTTAATCAGTTGGCGCAGCTCTTAAAAATTGTTTTCTGTATCTGTGTGTGTATCCCACCAGAGCTGCTGCCTGTTTAAAAGGTTTTTTGGCCAGTTGGTAGATTTAGCAATAGATTAGGTTACCAATTGGTTGGAAAGTTTGTCTAGTGCGGTATATATTTTTTTCCATTTTTTTTTTTTTTTTATTTCTCTAAAATAAGGTCATGAAAATGGAAAGGTTTTACTTACAAATGTCATAAGCATGTTGATGAGGGGGGCAGGGAGGAACCAGGAAAATTTAAGATTTAAGCAGTGGCAGCTGGTGCTCAAAAATTTTTTTTTGGGGGGGGGGCTCAAACAAATGTAAAATACTGCCCCCCCCCCATCAATTGCAGCCTCACTGTGCCCATCATATGCAGCCACTGTGCCCATAAAACGCAGTCACTGTGCCCATCATATGCAGTCACTGTGCCCATCATATGCAGCCACTTGTGCCCATCAAACGCAGCCACTTGTGCCCATCAAATGCAGCCACTTGTGCCCATCAAACGCAGCCACTTGTGCCCATCATATGCAGCCACTTGTGCCCATCATATGCAGCCACTTGTGCCCATCATATGCAGCCACTTGTGCTCATCATATGCAGCCACTTGTGCTCATCATATGCAGCCACTTGTGCCCATCAAACGCAGCCACTGAGCCCATCATATGCAGCCACTGAGCCCATCAAACACGGCCCCTGTGCCCATCTGACCCCCCCCCCCCACTTGTGGGGTTTGCGGGCCTGGCTGCACCCCCCATGTGCATCGCGCATCACAGCTCTGGTAGAAATAGACCCCCCCCGCGCGCGCACGGCTCTGAAAGAGCCGAGGGGACTTAACTAAGCACTGACCAAACGGCAACCTCCACTCTGCTCCTCTTCCTAAAGGGTTGCCCGGTGCTTTGTCCAATCAGAAAGCATGTCTGACACCCTGCCTCCTGATTGGTGGGGAGGAAGGTTAGCGTGGAAATAGCGAAAAATGAATTCGCTGTCATCACACAATTAGGTGGGGGGCTGTGCTGGCTCTGGGCAGTGTGAAAGAGAGTGTCACACACACTTTTCTTAGACAACTGCAGCCAGCCCTGTTGGCGGTTGGAATCTCTGGTGATTAGGGTGTGCACATGCCTATAAACTCTGCGGTTGTGGTACCCAGTTACTTGGGGAGCCACAGTCTGGTCTGATAATGTGTCCGGGTTTCAGGCAGTCTGAAACCTGGAAACCTGATCCAAAACCCGAACTGTTCGGGTGAATCCTGGACAGGTGGCAACCCTAATTAAGGTCTGGAGACTGGCTAGGCCACTCCATGACCTTAATGTTCTTCTTCTTGAGCCACTCCTTTGTTGCCTCGGTATGTTTTGGGTTATTGTCATACTGGAAGACCCATCCATGACCCATCTTCAGTGTTCTGGATGAGGGAAGAAGGTTCTCATCCAAGATTTTACAATACATGGTGCCGTCCAATGGCCCCTCAATGCGGCAAAGTCGGACTGTACCTTTATCAGAGAAATGGCCCCAAAGCATCATGTTTCCACCTCGGTGTGTGACTGTAGGGATGGTGTTCTTAGGGTCACAGTCAGAATTTTTTAATGTGCTTCTTCTTGAGCCACTCCTTTGTTGCCTTGCCCGTGTGTTCTGAGTCATTGTCATGCTGGAAGACCCATCAACGACCCATCTTCAGTGTTCTGGATGAGGGAAGAAGGTTCTCATCCAAGATTGTACAAATACATGGCCCCGCCATTGGCCCCCTCAATGCGGCAAAGTTGGTCTGTACCTTTATCGGAGAAACAGCCCCAAATCATCATGTTTCCACCTTGGTGTGTGACTGTAGGGATGGTGTTCTTAGGGTCATAGTCAGCATTTTTTTTCTGCCAAACACGGCCAGTCGAGGTAATGGCAAAGAGCTGAATTTTGGTCTCATCTGACCACAGACCTTTCTCCCAATCCTTCTCTGAATCATTTAGATGTTCATTAGTAGACTTCAGATGGACCTGTCCATGCGTCTTCCTGAGGAGGAGGACCTTGTGGGTGCTGCTGGATTCCAATCCATGGTGGTGTATTGTGTCACCAATGGATTGTTTGGTGACTGTGGTCCCAACTGCCTTGAGAACCTTCACAAGCTCCTCCCGTGTAGTTCTGGGCTGATCCCTCACTTTTCTCATGACCATCCTCATCCCATGAGGAGAAATCTTGCATGGAGCTCCAGACCGAGGGCAGTTGATGGTTATTTTGTATTTCTTCCATTTGTGAATAATCGCTCCATCAGTTGTCTCCTTCTCACCAAGCTTCTTGCTGATGGTCTTGTAGCCCATTCCAGCCTTGTGCAGGTCTACAATCTTGTCCCTGACGTCCTCTGACAGCCCTTTGGTCTTCCCCATGATGGTGAGGATTGAATGGAAGGAAGAGATTCTGTGGACAGGTGTCTTTTATACACATAACAAGATGTTGTTAGGGGGATTTTCTTCCATTGACAGGACTAATCTGTGTACTACATGAGCACCTACTGTAGCCAGTCTGTGGGGGCAGAATTATTGTTGGTTGGTAGGGGATCAAATACTCATTTTACTCCATTTATAACATTTTTATAATGTGTGTCTTTCTGGATTTTTGGTTGATATTCTGTCTCTATCATATAAAATACATCTATGATAACAATTATAGACCCTTCATTTGTAAGTGGGCAAAATGTACACAATCTGCAGGGGAGACGATCATTAATCTCCCCCCCCCCCCCTTGGGTATATGTAAAGTAAATGTGAGTATGGTGTACTTTTTCCCGCGCTGCACTCGCTATACATGGAAGAACTTTGCTTTCTCGTAGCATATTCATTCTCACCATCTCCGGACTCTCATGGAAATAAGTGACAGTCTATAGCAGCATAGAGCCATACACCGCCGAGAACCAACCGGATCCCTCAAAAGGATGCTTGTACAAACATACAAACCAGAGCCGGCACAGTCGCTAGACATGTGCAAAAGGAAAAAATTTGTTTCGTTTTAATTAATTAATTAATTTAGTTTAGTTATATTCGTTAAATTCGTTTTCCGATTTCGTTTCATTTTATACCAAATTCGAAAAATCGGTCGCATTCAAGAATATTTCAACCAAATTCGAAAATATTTCTACCGGATTCAAAATTATTTCAACATGATTTGAAATTATTTCAACTGCATTCGAAACTATTTCAACCAGATTCGAAAATATTTTGCGACCCAACTTTAGGGCCATGTATCTCGGTGTCACTTGGTGCTAGAAACCCCAAATGTTGTAGTGCTAGGTTCTATTGTGTTTGCATACAAAATTTTGTGTTTCTAGCTATAACTGACCCTGAGATATGTGGCCCCAAAGTCAGGTCACAAAATGTAATTCTGCTGCAGAAAAGTACTTGGTATATTGCCCATATCTGGGGTCACTTGGTGGCAGGTGACACGACAAGTGGACAATCCACAACTTGGTCACGTGGCACTTGTGGGCTGGTCACATGGCACTTGTGTCAAGTCATGTGGCCGGTCACATGGCACTCGTGGCACGTCTCGTGGCAGGTGTCATGGCAAATGGACAATACACAACTTGTGGCAAGTGGACAAACACAATACACAACTTGTGGCAAGTGGACAATGACATACAGCATATGTACTTGCCTTGTGATCGACATCCGTGACTTCTTCCATCAGGCATGCTGACAACTTCATTGATACCATAAATATAAATGAAATAAGATGTGTGTGTTTTTTTGCACTGGTACACTGCAAGTATGAGAAGTTGATGTGACAGATGTATATAAGTAAGTAACTAACCATCTTCCAAAATTTCTAATTCAAATAGAAAAGATTAGAAAAAAATATAATTTAATAGAATAAAATAGAAAGAATATACAGGATAGAATAAAATATAATATATTCTATTCTGTTCTATTGTTTTTCTAGTCTATTCTCTATTTCTATTCTAATCTTTTCTATTCAAATTCGAATTCATTCTATACGAAATTCGAATGTCGGAAAGAAATATATATATATATATATATATATATATATATATATATATATATATATATATATATATATATATATATATATAATTATAAAACCACCTTCCGAAAATCTAATTTAGTATATAATGATTTCGATTTTAATATTAAAGATTTTAATAGAATATAAAAGAATAGACTAGAAAAACAATAGAATAGAACAGAATAAAATATAATCTATTCTGTTCTGTTCTGTTCTATCGTTTTTCTAGTCTATCTTCTATTTTATTATAATCTTTTCTATCCAAATTTAAAATGAATTAATTTAAAAATTTGAATTCATACTATTCGAAATTCAAATGTATTCTATTTGAAATTTGAATTTCAGAAGATGGTTGTATATTCTTTCTATTTTATTCTATTAAATTATATATTTTTTCTATTTGAATTAGAAATTTTGGAAGATGGTTAGTTACTTACTTATATACATCTATCACATCAACTTCTCATACTTGCAGTGTACCAGTGCAAAAAAACACACACATCTTATTTCATTTATATTTATCACATCAATGAAGTTGTCAGCATGCCTGATTATAGAAGTCACGGATGTCGATCACAAAGCAAGTACATATGCTATATGTCATTGTCCACTTGCCACGTCACCTGCCACAAGTTGTGTATTGTCCACTTGCCACATCACCTGCCACAAGTTGTGTATTGTCCACTTGCCATGACACCTGCCACCAGTGCCACGTGACCGGCCACGAGTCCATGTGACCTGCCACGAGTGCCACATGACCAAGTTGTGGATTGTCCAAGTGACCCCGAGATATGGACAATATGTCAAGTACTTTTCTGCAGAAGAGAATGACATTTTGCGACCCAAATTTGGGGCCACGTATCTCGGGGCCACTTGTAGCTAGGAACCCCAAATTTGGTATGCAAACACAGTAGAACTAGCACTACAAAATCCCCTAGCACCAAGTGACCCCGAGATACGTGGCCCCAAAGTCGGGTCGCAAAATATCATTCTCTGCTGCAGAAAAGTGCTTGACCTTTTGTGACCCGAATTTGGGGCCTGTAACTTGGGGTCACTTGGAGCTAGAAACCCCAAATTTGGAGATGTTGTAGTGCGTGTGTTTGCATACCAAATTTGGGGTTTCTAGCTACAAGTGGCCCCGAGATATGTGGCCCCAAATTCGGGTCGCAAAATGTCATTTTTCTAATTTGAATTGAATTGCGTCCGAATTCGGTTGAATCGTTAGCATTGCAATTCGGTAATTCGGATGCATCCGAATGTCCGAATAATGAAAATTCGTCCGAATTTCGATTCGGAACGAAACAAAATGTACATGTCTGACAGTCACCATGTTATAAAACAGACACAAATACTAACATAAGGAAACAAAAATATAAATGACATCTTCAGACAACATAACACCTAATGTTACCACACAATAGAAATCTCTTCTGAAATGATAAAGGAAATGTATGTTGTATCAATCCTGGGCATAGTATAATAGGTGAAACAGTCAATATGTCCAACCAAATTCTTTTTTTTTTTTTCCATTTCATTTTTTTTTTGTGGTAGAGTGAAGAAGGATTAGAGCACATGTTGGGTTCTTCCTGCTATTCAGAGCTCTGTACGGGAGATTGCCCCCACTTCCTGTCCCGTAGACAACATTTCTACCAGACAGGAAGTAAGGGAAAATCTGCACACAGAAATACATTTTTTTTTTTCCTTAAGTAGATTAGAGGAATCTTGAGACACCTGTCAGATTTTTATTGCTGTCCGGGTCCCGGTTGGAGATTTTCCCTCACTTCCTGTCTGGTGAAACGGCTGTCAGCAGAACAGGAAGTGAGGGGAAATCTCTCTAATAGAGCGCTGAATAGCAGAAAATCTGGTCAGGGATCCTAATCTCCATTCAAAACTAAAAGAAAAAAAAGTTTTAGCTGGATATAACCTGAAGCTGAAATGTAATCTACTTACATCTGCCATCCCTAGTTCCTCATCAACATGATAATGACATGTTTAATATTTGGTATTCCATTGCTATTACATTCTTGTAATATAAGGCTGCTATAGGATATCTGTCATTTCAATTTAATTAAGCAATTTTTTCAGCCCTGTATTAGTAAAGTGATGAAATTTCATTATTGTCTTCTCTGTACAGGTGAAGTTCCTCGCCCATTCATTGGAAAGCATTACCTTATGTTGGGAGATATGGAATAATATGAAGTCTACAGGTATATCCTGTTTGTAAATTGTTATATGAAAATGTCCTGTATGTTTCCCAGAAGTAAAAGTTCCCATTAAAAAAAAATAAGCTAAAATATTCATGAGTGGACATTTACTTTACAGTGAACCAATGCTCAGGCTATAGATGCTCAAGTATTTACATAAATTCTAAACCCTCACTGACCTTTGTATCTGCAGGCACTGTGGAGAAATTCATCCTTAAACTTTACTTTAGGCAGCTTAGCTCCTCCTCAGCAACTCAGCTTTCTCTTCTCGGCAGCTCAGCCCTCCCTGCTTTCCCTTCTCAGCAGCTCGGTTCTCCCTGCTTTCCCTTCTCTGCAGCTCGGCTCTCCCTGCTTTCCCTTCTCTGCAGCTCGGCTCTCCCTGCTTTCCCTTCTCTGCAGCTCGGCTCTCCCTGCTTTCCCTTCTCTGCAGCTCGGCTCTCCCTGCTTTCCCTTCTCTGCAGCTCAGCTCTCCCTGCTTTCCCTTCGCAGCAGCTCAGCTCTCCCTGCTTTCCCTTCGCAGCAGCTCAGCTCTCCCTGCTTTCCCTTCGCAGCAGCTCAGCTCTCCCTGCTTTCTCTTCTCAGCAGCTCAGCTCTCCCTGCTTTCTCTTCTCAGCAGCTCAGCTCTCCCTTCTTTCCCTTCTCAGCAGCTCAGCTTTCCCTTCTCAGCAGATGATGTAGTGAGTGGTGCACAACACTTTCGTAAAATAGAACTATAGGCAAAACTTCTTTTATTTTTTTTATTTTTTATTTTTTTGGATAGAGTACAGGAGGGTTATAACCCTGTTAGATTTTTTTTCACCATCTTTGTCCCATTGCAGAGATTTCCCTTCACTTCCTGTCCCATAGCCAAACAGGAAGTGGGAGGAAATCCCTGCAAATTAAGTGAATTTTGTGGGGACCCCCCAGCTCGCCAGAACTAGTGTCGCCACTGAAAGATTTCCACTGTATTAGTTTTCTGTGGACAACCCAAAATTTGGAATTTCCTTTTACTTTCACTTTTGATTTATAATGGTAAACAGGAGAAATAGAGAGGGGGGAATCTCCCTAACTTGGGGGGGGGGGGGGGCACAGACAGCAATAAAAACCTGACAGGGGTTCTAATCCCTCTCCACTCCATCCAAAACTAAAAAAAGTTTTGCCTTTGGTTATACTTTAAGGTTATGGAATACATTGATGTCCTCTCTCCGCTACAAGCTAGCTTATTGGTCAGGAAAAGAGCAGCTACAGAGTGATGAGGTCATCCACTGGCACCTTATCTTTATCAGCATATTTCTAATCAGCATATTTGCATGCTGCATACTTGATTGGCTCCCAGGCCTTCGACTCCATCTCCCAGTCTGCTCTCTACTGTACAGGGGACTGTAAAAGGGGTTATACAAAGTCACATCCAGGGACACACATTGCTTGCATTGCTGTGATATACATTATTGATTACAGAGCTGCATTGATTGGTGACTTTGATCTCTTTCCCGGGAGTTGAGTTGTATCTCCTTCACAGGGGAATTCTCCAGTGACAACTCTGAGACCCTCCTAGTCCTCTATGAGTTTGAAGCCAGAGCCAAGCTGAATGATCCGGCGCTGGGGAGTGTGCTGGAGTATGTGTGGGGGCTGCCCAACCTCGACGCCAAAATACTGGAATCCATTGCATGTAAGTGGCAGAATATCTACTGCGCTAACACCAAACTCAGGGATCCCCCATTTTTTCCCAGACTGCACCCTTTTCCCCTCATAGAAATTTCTATGACATAAAAAAAAAATTCACAATCACCAATGACATCACAAACCATAAATCTTCCCCAGTCCAGGTGCCAGGGGGGAGGGTCCTGTGTGGCGTTTCACATCTGTTCCGACATACAGTAGGTCCTGCGTCAAAATGAACTACATCTCTCAGCTGTACCCCAGCACAACTCAGTGTCACCAGTGCACCCCTGTGTTCCCAGCCTGTCTTCAGTACACCCTTCAGCCCTCAGTGTCTCTTTGGGCTCCTTCATGTCTCCAGCGCATCCTTGTGCCCTCAGCACCCCTCTGATCTCCTCCACATCTCCAGTGTATCCCTGTGCCCTCGGTGCCCCTCTGGACTCCTCCACGTCTCCAGTGCATCCCTGTGCCCCCAGCGCCGCTCTGACCTCCTCCATGTCTCCAGTGCATCCCTGTGCCCTCAGCACCCCTCTATGTCTCCAGTGCATCCCTGTGCCCTCAGTGCCTCTCTGGACTCCTCCATGTCTCCCTTGTATCCCTGTGCCCTCAGCACCCCTCTGATCTCCTTCATGTCAACAGTGTATCCCTGTGCCCTCGGCCCCCCCTGGACTCCTCCACGTCTCCAGTGTATTCCTGTGCCCTCAGCACCCCTCCAGACTCCTCCATGTCTCCAGTGTATCCCTGTGCCCTCAGCACCCCTCCAGACTCCTCCATGTCTCCAGTGTATCCCTGTGCCCTCAGCACACCTCTGGGCTCCTCCATGTCTCCAGTGCACCCCTCGGGACTTCTCCATGTCTCCAGTGCATCCCTGTGCCTCTCTGAACTCCTCCCATGTCTCCAGTGCATCCCTATGCCCTCAGCGCCCCTCTGGGCTCCTCCATGTCTCCCTTGTATCCCTGTGCCCTCAGCACCCCTCTGGACTCCTCCATGTCTCCAGTGTGTCCCTGTGCCCTTAGCACATCTCTGGGCTCCTCAATGTCTCCAATGTATCCCTGTGCCCTCAGCACCCTTGGGACTTCTCCATGTCTCCAGTGCATCCCTGTGCCCTCAGCACCCTCTGGGCTCCTCCATGTCTCCAGTGCATCCCTGTGCCCTCAGCACCCTCTGGGCTCCTCCATATCTCCAGTGCATCCCTGTGCCTTCAGCACCCCTCTGATCTCCTCCACATCTCCAGTGTATCCATGTGCCCTCAGTGCCCCTCTGGGCTCTTCCATGTCTCCAGTGCATCCCTGTGCCCCTCTGGGCTCCTCCATGTCTCCAGTGCATCCCTGTGCCCTCAGTGCCCCTCTGGATTCCTCCACGACTCCAGTGCATCCCTATGCCCCTCTGGGCTCCTCCACGTCTCCAGTGCATCCCTGTGCCCTCAGCGCCCCTCTGGACTCCTCCATGTCTCCAGTCTATCGCTGTGCCCTCAGTGCCCCTCTGGGCTCCTTCATGTCTCCAGTATATCCCTGTGCCCTCAGCGCCCCTCTGGACTCCTCCATGTCTCCAGTGTATCCCTGTGCCCTCAGCGCCCCTCTGGACTCCTCCATGTCTCCAGTGTATCCCTGTGCCCTCAGCGCCGCTCTGGACTCCTCCATGTCTCCAGGGTATCCCTGTGCCCTCAGCGCCGCTCTGGACTCCTCCATGTCTCCAGTGCATCCCTGTGCCCTCAGCACCCCTCTGATCTCCTCCACATCTCCAGTGTATCCATGTGCCCTCAGTGCCCCTCTGGACTCCTCCATGTCTCTAGTGCATCCCTGTGCCCCTCTGGGCTCTTCCATGTCTCCAGTGCATCCCTGTGCCCCTCTGGGCTCTTCCATGTCTCCAGTGCATCCCTGTGCCCCTCTGGGCTCTTCCATGTCTCCAGTGCATCCCTGTGCCCTCAGTGCCCCTCTGGACTCCTCCACGACTCCAGTGCATCCCTATGCCCCTCTGGGCTCCTCCACGTCTCCAGTGCATCCCTGTGCCCTCAGCACCCCTCTGGACTCCTCCATGTCTCCAGTCTATCGCTGTGCCCCTCTGGGCTCCTCCATGTCTCCAGTGTATCCCTGTGCCCTCAGCGCCCCTCTGGACTCCTCCATGTCTCCAGTGTATCCCTGTGCCCTCAGCACCCCTCTGGGCTCCTCCATGTCTCTAGTGCACCTCTGTGCCGTCAGTGCCCCTCTGAGCTCCTCCATGTCTCCAGTGCATCCCTGTGCCCTCAGCACCCTCTGGACTCCTCCATGTCTCCAGTGTATCTCTGTGCCCTCAGCACACCTCTGGACTCCTCCATGTCTCCAGTGCATCCCTGTGCCCTCGGCACCCTCTGGGCTCTTCCATGTCTCCAGTGCATCCCTGTGCCCTCAGCGCCGCTCTGGACTCCTCCATGTCTCCAGTGCATCCCTGTGCCCTCAGCACCCCTCGGGACTTCTACATTTCTCCAGTGTACCCCTGTGCACGCCACCTCTGGACTCCTCCATGTCTCCAGTGCATCCCTGTGCCCTCAGTGCCTCTCTGGACTCCTCCATGTCTCCCTTGTATTCCTGTGCCCTCAGCACCGCTCTGATCTCCTCCATGTCAACAGTGTATCCCTGTGCCCTCAGCACCCCTCTGGACTCCTCCATGTCTCCAGTGCATCCCTGTGCCCTCAGCACCCCTCTGATCTCCTCCACATCTCCAGTGTATCCATGTGCCCTCAGTGCCCCTCTGGACTCCTCCATGTCTCTAGTGCATCCCTGTGCCCCTCTGGGCTCTTCCATGTCTCCAGTGCATCCCTGTGCCCCTCTGGGCTCTTCCATGTCTCCAGTGCATCCCTGTGCCCCTCTGGGCTCTTCCATGTCTCCAGTGCATCCCTGTGCCCTCAGTGCCCCTCTGGACTCCTCCATGACTCCAGTGCATCCCTATGCCCCTCTGGGCTCCTCCACATCTCCAGTGCATCCCTGTGCCCTCAGCGCCCCTCTGGACTCCTCCATGTCTCCAGTCTATCGCTGTGCCCCTCTGGGCTCCTCCATGTCTCCAGTGTATCCCTGTGCCCTCAGCGCCCCTCTGGACTCCTCCATGTCTCCAGTGTATCCCTGTGCCCTCAGCACCCCTCTGGGCTCCTCCATGTCTCTAGTGCACCTCTGTGCCGTCAGTGCCCCTCTGAGCTCCTCCATGTCTCCAGTGCATCCCTGTGCCCTCAGCACCCTCTGGACTCCTCCATGTCTCCAGTGTATCTCTGTGCCCTCAGCACACCTCTGGACTCCTCCATGTCTCCAGTGCATCCCTGTGCCCTCGGCACCCTCTGGGCTCTTCCATGTCTCCAGTGCATCCCTGTGCCCTCAGCGCCGCTCTGGACTCCTCCATGTCTCCAGTGCATCCCTGTGCCCTCAGCACCCCTCGGGACTTCTACATTTCTCCAGTGTACCCCTGTGCACGCCACCTCTGGACTCCTCCATGTCTCCAGTGCATCCCTGTGCCCTCAGTGCCTCTCTGGACTCCTCCATGTCTCCCTTGTATTCCTGTGCCCTCAGCACCGCTCTGATCTCCTCCATGTCAACAGTGTATCCCTGTGCCCTCAGCACCCCTCTGGACTCCTCCATGTCTCCAGTGTATCCCTGTTCCCTCAGCACACCTCTGGGCTCCTCCATGTCTCCAGTGTATCCCTATGCCCTCAGTGCCTCTCTGGACTCCTCCATGTCTCCAGTGCACCCCTATGCCCTCAGCGCCCCTCTGGGCTCCTCCATGTCTCCCTTGTATCCCTGTGCCCTCAGCACCTCTCTGGGCTCCTCCATGTCTCCAATGTATCCCTATGCCCTCAGTGCCCCTCTGGGCTCCTCCATGTCCCCAGGGTATCCCTGTGTCTCCATGAAGACACAGGAAGTCGGGGGAAAGCTCTTGATTAGCTTAAAAAAGAAAAGAACACTTTACAACATTTATATCCTATTTCCTACTAGAAATATAATGTTTTTGCTTCACATCCATTATAAGCTGACTGGTCACATTACAGCCTGCCGGTGTATTCTTACCTATGACCAACATCTACATAGTACCTACCTGACAGAGGATCCAAAACCTTGCCCACAATGTACGTCCACACATCACCGCTGTGCGTTTAATCACATTATATACATTGTGATATGTCAGTTCCTGGAATAATTGTGTTTTTGTATTAATATTCCCACCCAAAGCCTTGTCCATGGAATCCCCCGCATACTATCCATCCATCTGCAAGAAAGCCTTACAGGGAACCTTATCAGTGCTAAAGAAGGAGGACCCCCCGGATGTGTCCAGACTCAGGTGCTATTCCACAATACCTATCGAACACTGTGTGTATATATATATATACATATACAGGGTTACTATTCATAATTATGGGGCTCGCAGTCAGTCACACAGTCACTAGGACTGACTGTACTAATATTTGTAGTCAGCAGCAGGGGGGGGCAACCCGAGCTCACCCGATGGGGTCTGCTACATGACTACTGCCTGTACCCCTACTGTCAGGACTGTCAGCCCTGTCTGTGTATATGTGGGAAAAGCTCCGCTTTTTATCAATAAACATCTGTCAATGAGCTCCAGCAGTCAGTGACATTGCCTAGTCTGACATGATGTCATAAATCTGCTTTAGACAGGAGAAAGCATTTCATCTACACACACACACACACACACACACACACACACACACACACACACACACACACACACACACACACACACACACACACACACACACACACACACACACACACTTTGTCTAGCCTGACATGATGTCATCAGTCTGCTGCAGGCAAGAATCAGCATGTTCCTTAGTCTCCCCTCCCCCAGTGATTTTTGCCTAGTCTGACATGATGTTCTGCTGCAGGCAGGAGAAAGCATTTCATCTTCACCCCCCCCCCCCCCCCCACTTTGCCTAGCCTGGCATGACGTCATCAGTCTGCTGCAGGCAAGAAGCAGCATTTTCCTTAGTCTCCCCCCCCCCCCCCCCAATGATTTTTGCCTAGCCTGACATAATATCATAAGTCTGCTGCAGGCAGAAAGCAGCATTTTGCTTAGTCTCCCCTCCCGCAGTGATTTTTGCCTAGTCTGACATGATGTCATCAGTCCGCTGCAGGCAGGAAGCAGCATTTCCTCAGAACACTACAGCCAAATAATGCAATATATTTTTCTGGCCTGTAGTCTTTGGGAAGGTGACAATGGGGGAGTATTTGCTGGCTGCCTAATAATATAATATAATAAAGCGTTATCTGCTAGGCATAGTACAATGTAATAAGCCAGATATCATGTAATGGATGACGTTCTATCGGAGATATAAAGGTGTGCTTTGTTTTCTTGCTCTCAGTAAGTGTCTGCATAGCCTGGTGAAGCTGAGCTTACCGGAGAGACTGGTGAAGCTGGAGGACGGAGAGCAGGAGGAGGCCTGGAACTACTACCAGGAGGCCCTCTGTATCATCACCAGCGCGGTGAGTGGCACTATACATTGTGATGTCATCTGTCCTAATAATAATATAGCTATACTAATACACACCTCCCATCTCCGAAACGTGAGAATGAGGGGCGCTATAGAAGGGGTCTGACCCGCTGTATGCATAGCGCGCTTCACCAAAAAGTGGGCGTGGTGAAATTTTATTAAATATTGGACATGGCTATAGATTCTGATTAGAAACAACTGGGGCTTAGGGCAAATTTAATTCATTGTACACATTTGTTACCTCTGCACACTTATTCTGCTCCCGTACACATTGCCCCCACCCTGTTCCCTGTATATTCTCTCCCCCCTTACATATTGTACTCCTCTTTGTAAACACTGCCACCATACATATTGCTGCCCTTCACACATGGGAGGGTAGGTAATGGAGGGAGGGCATTGTGACCTGTCGCCCCCTTGTTCATCCCTGCAGAACTCACCCAGAGGAATGGAGGACGGTTGGGAGGTCTGCTAATAGTCTCCGACCACCTCCCATTGCTTGTCTTCATTCACAGCCTTTGTAGCATTACATTCACTAAATATTATGTGTGGCCCTTTGTTGATGTCAAGGGCCACACTTCAGCCCCCCCCCCAATATCAAAGCAGTTGACCAGCACTGCTCTAGGCTCATTGCTTTATTTTAATATTTGCATAACAAACCTAGAGTGCTAAAATAAGACAACAGCTCCACCCGCTGGCTCCAAATGAGAATGCACAATATTCATCTGCAAGATTTTAAATAATTTGCAAGCCTAAAAAAACATTAGCCAGACCATTGATGTGTGACCTTTGTGTTCAGAAGGACTATCCGGAGACTGAGATCTTGTGGCTGATGACCCGGGCGTGGAACCATGGCATTCTCCAGTACAGCTTCAAGAAACTCCCAGATACCAGCCGCTGGTGTGCTCTGGCCATGAGACTCCTCAACCACCTGGGGTCTCTGAAGGGGAGCTATGAAAGCAAGGTATATCCTCTCCCTTTTTTTTTTTTTTTTTTTTTTTTTTTTTTATCAGTCTCGTTGATCCTGCCTGTAGATTTCTTCCTTTTTTTTTTTTTTTTCCCACTCCCTGTAATAGGGTGACAACGCTGCTGGCTCTGCTGAGAAATTTCCCAGCAGCGTTGTCACCCTGTGGACAGGGGAAGTCTTAGAGGGACCTTTACTTTTAACTACTTTCCACACGAGCCAATTCCGACACTTTGCCCCTACATACATACATACATACATACCTTGTTAGAAAATGATTTAGACCTAGGGTCGCCACCTGTCTGGGATTCACCCGGACAGTCCTGGTTTTGAATCATGTGTCCAGGTTTCAAGACTGAAAAATGTGTTTCCTTTTGGAGCCGCCCTTTCTAACTTTGCTACTTCGGTTGATTTTTTTTTTTTTCTACAGATTGCAATTGGCTCTGGGATCCCCCACCCCTTAACCACTTCAGCCTCGGACCAATAAATACCTTAAGGACCAGAGGTCTTTTTGCAATTTCGCACTGCGCTGCTTTAACTGGTAATTGCGCGGTCATGCAATATTGCACCCAAACGAAATTTGCGTCCTTTTCTTCCCACAAATAGAGCTTTCTTTTGATGGTATTTGATTGCCTCTGCGATTTTTTTTTTTTTTTTGCGATATAAATGGAAAAAGAGCGAAAATTTTGAAAAAAAATATATTTTCTTCTTTTTGTTATAAGAAAAATCGAATAAACTAAATTTTAGTCATACATTGAGGGCAAAATTTATTCAGCCACATGTCTTTAGTAAAAAAAATGTCAATAAGCGTATATTTTTTGGTTTGCGCAAAAGTTATAGCGTCTACAAACTAGAGTACATTTTCTGGAATTTACACAGCTTTTAATTTATGACTGCCGATCTCTTTTCTTGAGGTGCTAAAATGGCAGGGCAGTACAAATCCCCCCCAAATGACCCCATTTTGGAAAGTAGACACCCCAAGGAAATTGCTGATGGGTATGTTGAGCCCATTGAATATTTATTTTTTTTGTCCTAAGGGATTGAATAATGACAAAAAAAAAAAAAAAAAATTTTTTTTACAAAAAGTTGTCACTAAATGATATATTGCTCACACATGCCATGGTTATATGTGGAATTGCACCCCAAAATACATTCTGCTGCTTCTCCCGAGTACGGGGATACCACATGTGTGGGACTTTTTGGGAGTCTAGTCGCGCACGGCACCCCGAAAACCAATCACCACCTTCAGGATTTCTAAGGGTGCAAATTTTTGATTTAACTCCTCACTACCTATCACAGTTTCGAAGGCCATAAAATGCCAAAATAGCACAAAACCCCCCAAATGACCCCATTTTGGAAAGTAGACACCCCAAGCTATTTACTGAGAGGCATGTTGAGTCCATGGAATATTTTATATTTTGCCAAAAGTTGCGGGAATATTACAAACTTTTTTTTTTTTGCACAAAGTTGTCACTAAATGATATATTGCTCACACATGCTATGGGCAGAAGTCAAATTACACCCCAAAATAAATTCTGCTGCTTCTCCCGAGTACGGGGATACCACATGTGGGGGACTTTTTGGGAGCCTAGCCACGTACGGGACCCCGAAAACCAAGCACTGCCTTCCGGATTTGAATATAAAATGCTATAAAAAACAAACTAACCAGAGTCACCCGTAACACTTATACGGTGATTAGTGGTGAAAGGGTTAACTAGGGGCAATCAGGTGGTTCAAATTTTTATTAGGTAGTATATGGGGGTCCCTGGCGCTATATAAAAACCTGACGGGGAACCTAAATAACTAACTGGCTAACCAGCGTCACCAGTGACACTTATACTGTGATCGCTGGTGAAAGGGGGTGAAAGGGTTAACTAGCAGCAATCAGGGGGTTAAAACCATTATTGGGTAGTATATCGGGGTACCTAGCGCTATAAAAACCTGGCGGTGAACCTAAAAAAATAACTAGCTACCTAGCGACACTAGCGACACTGATGCAGCGTTCAGAAAAATTATCGCTTAGTGACACTGGCAAAAGGGGGTGAAAGGGTTAACTAGCGGAAATCAGGGGGTTAAAACCATTATTGGGTAGTATATCGGGGTACCTAGCGCTATAAAAACCTGGCGGTGAACCTAAAAAAATAACTAGCTACCTAGCGACTGTAGCGACACTAATGCAGCGATCAGAAAAACGATCGCTTAGTGACACTGGCAAAAGGGGGTGAAAGGGTTAACTAGCGGCAATCAGGGGGTTAAAAACATTATTGGGTAGTATATCGGGGTACCTAGCGATATAAAAACCTGGCGGTGAACCTAAAAAAATAACTAGCTACCTAGCGACACATGCAGCGATCAGAAAAATGATCGCTTAGTGACACTGGCAAAAGGGGGTGAAAGGGTTAACTCTAGGGGCAATCAGGGGGTTAAATCTTTATTGGGGGGTGATAGGGGGCTACCCTGGACCTAACACTAACTGTCCTGACAGTTTTTACTGTCACAACTGACACTGAATGCATTGATCAGTAAAGAAATGATCAATGCAATCAGTGACACTGTGACTGGGGGGGGAGGGGGGGCAGGGGGGGGATCGGGGGGCGATCGGGGGGGGGATCGGGGGGGGGTTTGTGTGCCTGTGTGTACCTACATGTCAGTGTAGTGTTGGTGCACACTTACTTTTACTGTTCTCCTCGTAGTCCGGTGTAGTGTCACAGTTTGCTGCCTATCACAGGATGGTGCGGAAGTGACGTTGTTGCGTACTGCGCATGCGCGATGCGTTCCAAACGCTCGCGCCGTGCGTTCCAACATAGTTTCGGCAATACAGTTCAGCGAAACCATCACATAATGTTACGGAAGTGATGTTACACACAACACAAACACGGGCCACGTTGTTGCGTACTGCGCATGCGCGATGCGTTCCAAACACTTGCGCCGTGCGTTCCAACATAGTTTCGGCAATACAGTTCAGCGAAACCATCACATAATGTTACGGAAGTGAAGTTACACACAACACAAACACTGGGCCGTTCGTTACAACACTAATACTTCCCTTGTTACCTAGTAGGTTTTGCATTGCTGGGACTTGTAGTGCCTATCCTGAGCTACATGCTTCAATGTTCAGTGTCCTCATCCCTATCCCCATGCTTCAATGTTCAGTGTCCTCATCCCTATCCCCGAGCTTCAATGTTCAGTGTCCTCATCCCTATCCCCGAGCTTCAATGTTCAGTGTCCTCATCCTTATGCCCGAGCTTCAATGTTCAGTGTCCTCATCCCTATCCCCCTGCTTCAATGTTCAGTGTCCTCATCCTTATCCCCGAGCTTCAATGTTCAGTGTCCTCATCCCTATCCCCCTGCTTCAATGTTCAGTGTCCTCATCCTTATCCCCGAGCTTCAATGTTCAGTGTCCTCATCCCTATCCCCCTGCTTCAATGTTCAGTGTCCTCATCCCTATCCCCGAGCTTCAATGTTCAGTGTCCATCCTTATCCCTGTGCTTCAATGTTCAGTGTCCTCATCCCTATCCGCAAGCTTCAATGTTCAGTGTCCTCATCCTTATCCTCATGCTTCGATGTTCAGTGTCCTCATCGAAGCAGGGGGATAAGGATGAGGACACTGAACATTGAAGCTCGCGGATAGGGATGAGGACACTGAACATTGAAGCAGGGGGATAGGGATGAGGACACTGAACATTGAAGCTCGGGGATAAGGATGAGGACCCTGAACATTGAAGCAGGGGGATAAGGATGAGGACACTGAACATTGAAGCTCGCGGATAGGGATGAGGACACTGAACATTGAAGCACGGGGATAAGGATGGACACTGAACATTGAAGCTCGGGGATAAGGATGAGGACACTGAACATTGAAGCACGGGGATAAGGATGGACACTGAACATTGAAGCATGGGGATAGGGATGAGGACACTGAACATTGAAGCATGTAGCTCAGGATAGGCACTACAAGTCCCAGCAATGCAAAACCTACTAGGTAACAAGGGAAGTATTAGTGTTGTAACGAACACTTCCGTAACATTATGTGATGGTTACGCTGAACTGTATTGCCGAAACTATGTTGGAACGCACGGCGCAAGTGTTTGGAACGCATCGCGCATGCGCAGTACGCAACAACGTGGCCCGTGTTTGTGTTGTGTGTAACATCACTTCCGTAACATTATGTGATGGTTTCGCTGAACTGTATTGCCGAAACTATGTTGGAACGCACGGCGCGAGCGTTTGGAACGCATCGCGCATGCGCAGTACGCAACAACGTCACTTCCGCACCATCCTGTGATAGGCAGCAAACTGTGACACTACACCGGTCAAAAAGACCGCCCCGAGGAGAATGACATCACTTCCTCCTACCTGTGTAAACAATACACAGCGGAGGAAGCTTCTCATTGGCCAGGAGCGATCCAGAGGGGGTGGCCGAAAACCAACGGCCATCCCCTCATCACGGAGCGCTCCTGGACCGAATCGGACCGCCGTAACCAGCGGGAGGGGGTCCGATCGGACCCCCCACCCGCTGGAAGGCAATCACGTAGATGTACGTGATTATGCCTGCCTGTGCCATTGTGCTGACGTACAATGGCAATACGGCGGTCCTCAAGTGGTTAATAGGGATGAGTCCATCCAGTTCAACCTGAGTGAGTGTCTAAAATTGTGCCTATCCCTGTACATTGCATACTCACATCAGTCCCTACCCTCAACGAGCCCACAATCCAAGATCCCCATTCATATACTAGGGCCAATTTTGGACAGAAACCAATTAACCTACCTGTATGTCTTTGGATTGTGAGCGGAAACCGGAGTACCCGGAGGAAACCCACGCAAGCACAGGGAGAACATGCAAACTCCAGGCAGGTAGTGTCGTGGTTGAGATTTAAACCAGCGACCCTTCTTACTGCTAGGTGAGAGTGCTAACCACTACACCACTGTGCCGCCCAAGTTGGTTATGTATCTATTTTCTACATATTTTAAAGTGATGTTTTAATTTTTTTTTTTTTTTTTTTTTTTTTTACTATTTCCCTTACTATAGGATTATAACAGACCCAGGACACCTTTTGGGCACTCCAAAGAGAATAGCGCCACCTCACCCTCCTGTCCGGCCCTGTTCTGAGCCAGATTCCTTTCTGAATAATGTGTCCGGCTTTCAAGGTAGACTGAAACTCGGACACATGGTTAAAAAAAAAAAAAAAGACTGTCGGGGGGGGTGTCAACACTAGAGAGAACCCCCCCAGGTGACACTGAGCCCTTCTGGCACAGCTGTGTCCTGTCACAAAACCTGGTAACTGTAACACAGAGAACTTCTTGGGGGTTCAATAAATATTCTGGAAAATAGAATAATAATGAGTTCTTCCCAAACCAGCGGCATTGTGTGAAGTGTGTGCTGCGGGTTTTGCTCTAAATAGAAGCTGCTGATTGGGAGCCATCATCTCAGGATTTGGTACACTTCTCTGGGACACTTTGTGGCAGATTCCTGTAAATATAATGCAAGATATATTGTACACTATATAGGGGCCCTTTATATAACCGTTATAGGTACCGGGGGGGGGGGGGAGAATGTTCTCATAGACTGCATGGCTGATTTTCCTCCGGATGAGCAACTAGCAAGGTGGACCTAATAAAGGGGGTCCAACTCGCTACTAGGAAGGGGGATCTAATAAAGGGAGTCCAACCTGCTACTAGCAAGGGGGATCTAATAAAGGGGGTCCAACCTGCTACTAGCAAGGGGGATCTAATAAAGGGGGTCCAACCTGCTACTAGCAAGGGGGATCTAATAAAGGGGGTCCAACCTGCTACTAGCAAGGGGGACCTAATAAAGGGGGCCCAACCCGCTACTAGCAAGGGGGACCTAATAAAGGGGGTCCAATCCGCTACTAGCAAGGTGGACCCAATAACGGGGGTCCAATCCGCTACTAGCAAGGTGGACCCAATAAAGGGGGACCTAATAAAGGGAGTCCAACCCGTTACTATCAAGGGGGACCTAATAAAGGGGGTGCAATCCGCTACTAGCAAGGTGGACCTAATGAAGGGGGTCTAACCCGTTACTATCAAGGGGGACCTAATGAAGGGGGTCCAATCCAGTACTAGCAAGATGGACCTAATAAAGGGGGTCCAATCTGCTACTAGCAAGGGGGACCTAATAAAAGGGGTCCAATATGAATGTAGTAGTTGTGCACTGCCACCTAGTGATGATAAAAGTGTATGGCTGCTGCTATAACCAAATGTGTTCCCACATCCAAAACAAATTAGTAATACAAACTATGTGATAGCGCTGCTCCAATATGAATAAATTCATATGTATACATTCATATTCCTCCACACAACTGCCGCTCACTGGATATTTTCTTTTTCCCACCATTCTCTGTAATCCCGAGAGATGGTTGTGTGTGAAAATCCCAGAAATCCTCAGACCGGCCCATCTGCCACCAACAACCATGCCACCTTCAAAGTCACCCAGATCCCCTTTTCTTCCCCATTCTGATGCTCGGTTTGAACATCAGCAAGTCGTCTTCACCACATCTAGATGCCTAAATGCATTGAGCTGCTGCCATGTGATTGGCTGATTAGTGATTTGTGTTACCGAGCAATGAAACAAGTGTACCTAATAAAGTGCCGTGTGTGTGTGTGTGTGTGTATAAAGTTTGATTGGTGTGCAGTGACACAACTCACTGGGGCAGATCCCTTCCATGTCTTCTTATGTGATCTCAGAATTGTGTAGAAATTGTAAATAAAATTAAATGTTGGGTTGTTGTCTAAAAGCCTCGCTTTGTGTTTATATCTGACTAACTGATAAATGGCGGTCCCCTCCATAGATGACGGATCTGTATGGGGACATTCTGGACAAGCTGGAGAAGGAAAGAGGAGCTCCGAGACACCAGAACTAATTACCAATGTAGGTGTTGTATCCATTCCATTGCTAGCTACATTGTAACTGTTATATCTCTTCCATTGCTGGTTACATTGTATTTCTTATACAGTATCTGATCCATTGCTGGTTACATTGTATGTGTTATATCTGACCTATTGCTGGTTACATTGTATTTCTTATATCTCTTCCATTGCTGGTTACATTATATGTTTTCTCTGACCTATTGCTGGTTACATTGTATTTTTTGTCTCTGACCTATTGCTGGTTACATTGTATTTTCTGTATCCTTTAAATTGGACATTGTTGTTCTGTTAAGTGTATATGAAAGCGACAAAAACAAAGTTGTCAGTTCAGATCTCATATTGTGTCCTCAGAATGTTCTCCTATCACAGAACGATCTTTACAATGGAGGATTCGATGCTTTGATGCTGATTAATAGAAATAGATTCATTCATATAAAAGTAAAAACAGATCTCTGCAAAGTAATTTCAGTGAATTGTAATAAAAAACAAAAACGAATAAAACCCCCAAAAACACAACTGATACTCCCTCTTATATGACAACCAAAGATGGAACCTTCTGGGGGATGGCGGACATTTCCAATTGCTCTGCAGTACGCAGAGTCAGTCCTTCTACTTAGAGACCAATGACGCCTTGTTCATTCATGGCCCCCCCAATTCTATTCTAATCCATTGTACAGCTCCATCCCATTCTTCATCCGTCTGTTGAAGGTACCCGGTGATTCCAGGCCTGGGGGAGCACGTTCAGTGCAGTACTCGGGCCCTACGGCCAATCACCAGGCCTGAAAATGTTTACAGGGTGGAAGGAGTGACATCACCATTCCCTGTGAGCTCTGACAGCAGCTGACAACCTCCACCCCCATGGTCATTAATGTGGAATTGCCCCCCCAACATGGTCATTAAAGTGGAGTTGCCCCTTACCACGGTCATGAATGTGGAATTGCGCCCCCCCATGGTCATTAACCACTTCGGACCCAGGCCAATTCTGACATTTCTCTCCTACATGTAAAATTCCTAATTTTTTTGCTAGAAAATTACATAGAACCCCCAAACATTATAGATGTTTTTTTAGCAAAGACCCTTGAGAATACAATGGCGGTCATTGCAACTTTTTATCTCGCACGGTATTTGCGCAGCAATTTTTCCAGAAAAAAAACTGTTTCATGCTTAAAAAAAAAAAAAAAAAAAAGTTAGCCCAATTTTTTTGCATAATGTGAAAGGGGATACGCCGAGTAAATAGATACCCAACATGTCACGCTTCAAAATTGCACGCGCTCGTGGAATGGCGCCAAACTTTGGTATTTAAAAATCCCCATAGGCGACGCTTTAAATTTTTTTACTGGTTACATATTTTGGGTTACAGAGGATGTCTAGGGCTAGAATTATTGCTCTCGCTCTAACATTCGCGGCGATACCTCACATGTGTGGTTTGAACACCGTTTTCATATGTGGGCGGGACTTACGTATGCGTTCGCTTCTGTGTGCGGGGACAGGGGCGCTTTACATTTTTTTTATTGTTAATTTTATTTTAATTTTTTTAGTTTTACACTTAAAAAATAAAATAAATTAAAAAAAATTGATGACTTTTATTCCTATTACAAGGAATGTAAACATCCCTTGTAATAGGAATATGGCACGATCGGACCTATTTACAGTGAAATATGGGGTCAATAAGACCCCATATCTCACCTCTAGGCTGGGAAGAAAAAAAAAATAAAAAAAAAAAAAAAACGATCCTGGCTTCCTAGCCAGATCGGCGCCGTTAATTTGAATACCGAGGCCGGGCGTGACGTCATAACATCGCGCCCAGCCTCCGAACGATCATAGAGACTCTGGGGGCAATCTAGTCCGCCGGAAATCTCTATGATTACTTGCTGGGGCCGGCGGATCCTGTGACCGACTCACCAATGGAAACGGTGAGTCGGTCCCCTCCCGCCGCCCGTAAGAACGATCAAGCCGCGGAACAGCCGCTATGATCGTTCTTATGGTGTAGGGAACGGCAATATCTGAATGATGTCTGTTGCCTCAGGCATCATTTAGATATAACCACCGAAACCCCATGACGTCAATAGATGTAGTGCGGGTCTCAAGTGGTTAATGTGGAGTTGCCCCCCCCCCACCATGGTCATTAAGGTGGAGTTGCCCCCCCCCACCATGGTCATTAAGGTGGAGTTAAACACCCCCCACCCCATCATGGTCAATAATATGGAGCTGCCCCTTACCATGGTCATTAATGTGGAATTATCCCCCCCGCCATGACCACTAATGTGGAGTTGCCCCCACCATGACCACTAATGTGGAGTTGTTTCCCCCCCCCCCCATGACCATTAATATGGAGTTGCCCCCTACCATAGTCATTAACCGCTTAAGGACCGCCTCCTGCACATCTACATTTAAGTGCCCAGCCATGAGTCGTGCTCGCAACCCGGTCCTGAGCTCCGTGATCGTGGCCGCTGGTGTCCCGCGATCGGGTCACAGAGCTGAAGAACGAGGAGAGGTAAGTGTAAACAAAACTCTCCTCGTGCTTCCTAGTGAGTCTGTCACCAATCGTCTGTTCCTCGTTATAGGGAAAGACGATCAGTGACGTCACATGCTAAGCCATGCCCCCCCAACAGTAAAAAAAAAAATAAAAAAAATAAAAAAAAAAAACACCGCACACTTTACCCCTCCCCACCCCTAGTGGTTAACTCCTTCACTGCCAGTGTTATTTACACAGGAGGCAACAGGCATTTGTATAGCACTGATAGCTGTATAAATGACAATGGTCCCAAAAATGTCAGAAATTTCAGACGTGTCCACCGTAATGTTGCAGTCACAATATTAAATTAAAAAAATAATCGCTGATCGCCGCCATTCCTAGTAAAAAAAAATAAATAAAAAAAATATATTTATTAATAAAAATGCTATAAAACCATCCTCTATATTGTACGCTATAACTTTTGCGCAAACCAATCAATAGTCGCTAATTGCGGTTTTTTTTTTTAACCAAAAATATGTATTGGCCTAAACTGAGGGGGAGGGAAAAAAATAAAGTTTTTTTAATATCTTTTTTGGGGATATTTATTATAGCAAAAAGTAAAAAATATTGCATTTTTTTTCCCCAAATTATCGCTCTATTTTTGTTTATAGTGCAAAAAATAAAAACCGCAGAGGTGATCAAATACCACCAAAAGAAAGCTCTATTTGTGGGGGGAAAAAAAAACACCAATTTTTCTTGGGAGCCACGTCGCACGTCCGCGCAATTGCCAGTTAAAGCGACGCAGTGCTAAATCACAAAAAGATGCCTGGTCCTTTGGCTGCAAATTGGGCTTAAGTGGTTAAATGTGGCGTTATTCCCCCTTCCCCCACCATGACCATTAATATGGAGTTGCCCCCTACCATGGTCATTAATGTGGCATTGGTCCCCCTTCCCCCACCATGGTCATTAATGTGGAGTCTCTCCCCCCCCCCCCCCCCCATAGTCAATAAAGTGTTACTAAACCACAACAGTAAAGTCAGTCTGTATATGCAGTGAAGCATGCGTGTTATGACAGACAAGCTCAGTAGAGGACATCAGACTCAATACATGTGCATTGCGAGGTCTTTATTTCAGGCAATGATCGGCATATTGTCCAGACAACGACAATTAATATCAGTCTCCTCGTCAACAATGGTGTAAGTTCTGTCAATATTTTCGGGGGCCTCTGACCCTTCCTAACAGATGACGGGTTACAACTAGAAAAGGAAAGGATGGGCTCTATCCCCATCATGTACGCTTCCAAAAACAAGATTATATATATTTTTTTTTTATTAGAGTACATTGGGCAAAGTCATGTAGATCATTTGTTTATGGTCCACCCCCACCCCACTGTGTGCCCAGGAAGACGGGTAAATAGGAGGGAGATTGCCTAATTGGACAGACATTTTTATTCCCACTTCCAGCCAATACAAGGCAGTCCTGAGTGTAAGGAGTTCTCTTTTCTTCACCCTACTGGCCAAAAATCTCCCCAGATCCTCCTACTTGATGGAGGCCAAGGTTTTTATCGTTTCCCCTGAAGATGACCAAAACAGGTCTACTTACCCACTTCCAGCCCAAAGGAGGTCATAGGACATCCTGGACTTCTAGTGGAGATATCAGAGTGATGGGTGGAGCTTCAGGCAACATTCAGCAGGTTGCTCCCTGCAAAGTAAGAGCCCTCAAAGCAGCTGTTTAGCCACTTCATTGCTTTTACAGGCAGCAATGGGAGGGGACGCTTCCCTACGTGACCGGGCTGTGGGATCTCAGGCTTTCCAGCCTAGAAGAGAGATGTGAGTACTTCTAGAATCCCAGATGTCTACATAAAAAAAAAAGACCTGTCATGCCCTATTCCTATTACAAGAGATGTTTACATTTCGTGTAATAGGGAAAAAGTGATTAAAAAAATAAAATAAAAAAAGGGGGAAAGTGAAAAAAAATTATATATACACACAAAAACATAAAACCAATTTTTTATATTAAAAAAATATATAATAAATAAAAGACAACAGTTGGAGCGATTATTCACAAATGGAATAAATACAAAATAACCATCAATTGCCCTCGGTCTCCAGCTTCCATGCAAGATTTCTCCTCAAGGGGTGAGGCTGGTCATGAGAAACGTGAGGGATCAGACTCCTCCACTATGGCTGATCCTGCAGCTGAAGGAGATAAAAGGCGAGGACGCAGCAGGCCCCCTCAGGTCTTCAGCTCTAGGCATGATGCTGTAAGTTACTGCACACTATCACTGCACAGTCCTAACCTGCCCTATGCCACCCCAACATGCCCTATATAACCCCAACCTGGCACTATACCATCCCAACATGCCCTAGGCCACCCTAACCTGCCCAATACCGCCCCAACCTGTCCTATACTATCATTTACAGGGGCAGTTTGGGGGTGCGCCCCATGACCATACGCTGCCTGCAGGGCGCTGACACCATATTTTGCCGCACCAGGTAAACACAAAAGAAATCTCTCCTGCACTTGGGTGTCTAGTTCCTCAGTACGTGATGTGACCAGCTTCATACAGTAATGCCTGCCGTCTTGCAGCCCTCCTCAGAATAATGGGTATTGATAAGCTAGAGGAGAAGAAAAGCAGGCGGGCGCACCAACCTAGTGCATTACCACTGGTAAAGCTTTATTAAAGCATAAAAACAGCAAAGTATATAGTCACAAATGAGCATTGATAGAAGGCATAAGCAACTGAGCAGATTCACTGTTCAGGTTCTGAGGAAAGGGGTTCTCCCCTGAAACGCGTCAGCCATCTTGAGGTATCGTTCGTGAGGTCCTGGCATGTCGGTGTTCGGAACAGCGTATCTGCTCAGTTGTTTATGCCTTCTATCAATGCTCGTTTGTGAGTGCAACTCCATTTATAACATTTGTGTCATGTGATTTATCGATTTATATTCTGTCTCCACCATATAAAATACACCTATGATAAAATATTATAGACCCTAAGTGGGCAAAAAAAAATAAAAAATTACACCATCTGCAGGGGACCAAATCATTATTTTCCCCAGTGTGTATGTGTATATACACACAGCATCTGACCAAAGTAAGTATACCCCTCAGTCACATTTATGTAAATCTTTTCTCCTGTTTTCATGTGACAACACTGAAGAAATGACACTTGTCTACAATGTAAAATAGTGAGTGTACAGCTTGTATAACAGTATAAATTTGCTGTCCCCTCAAAATAACACACAGCTATTAAGGTCTAAACCGCTGGCAACATGACACACTATCACTGCACAGTCCTAACCTGCCCTATGCCATCCGACACCGAGGGAGGGAAAACGGCTAATTGGGCCCAGCTTGAACATTTTCACTTAGGGGTGTACTGACTTTAGTTGCCAGCGGTTTAGACATTAATGGCTGTGTGTTGAGTTATTTTGAGGGGACAGCAAATTTACACTGTAATACAAGCTGTACACTCACTACTTTACATTGTAGACAAGTGTCATTTCTTCAGTGTTGTCATATGAAAAGATAGAAGGAAAGATTTACACAAATGTGACTGAAGGGTGTACTCACTTTTGTGAGATACTTTATATACACAGATTTAATAGATCACCATCTTTTTAGGTTAGTCACATTGCTAAGGAAAGAGCGCACTACTGTCCGTCACCCACGTAATGTTACATAAACATCTAATACGAAGCCCTTTTGCTGCATTTCGGCCTTCTGTTAAATTTTCCTGACAATCCATTCTTAAAAATTAGAAGCTTTTTTTCCTCACTTTGGCGGTAAAAAAACCCTGAAAAGTCGACACATTAAAACGCATTCGTTTTAAAAAGAAGAAGAAGAAAAAAAAAGGACTCAAATCATTGCAACTTCGTTTATTAAAAAATATATGTGCCTCCTGGGTTCACCAGTCTCTCTTTAAACAATCAAGTTCCATTTCATTTTTCGGCTCTGCTGTAAATTACAATTGGGAGGGGAAGAGGCAGGGACAATGATATACATATATAAAAAGGTTGTATAATCACACATTGGTAACACGCCACCCCGCCATTTAAAAACCCCGTTACATAATACCAGGCCTCCCCTTCACAGCCTATTCAAGCTGTTTGGTAGCAGGCAGGTGGCAACAATTAAATAAAGTGAATTGGTAGAGGTAGGGGGAAGCTACGCCAATTCCCCTTTTATAGCAGCTGAAAAAAAAAACACGAAAAAAAAAATATATATATAAAATCCACCCTCTCGCCTGAAAAGATCGGCGAGTTTCCCCCACCTCAAAGCTTCGAACTTCCGTTGATTCTGGTCATCACAATTAATTCAGCATAAAATTGTTAAAAAGCAAACTATATATAGCCCTAAAAAGGTTGATGACCCCCACGATTTGACCACCTTGGCCGCGAAGGACAAAACCAGAAGCGCCAGCTGGTTTTCACGGTGCACCAGTAGCTCCGACAACCGGACCGATCACCTCAGTTTTTCACCGAAGTCCTATAGAGTCTGTGGAAGAGCTGGCCGCTCTCCGTCACATGGAAAAGGGACCCTGAGCGTTAAGAATTTTTTTTTTACACTGAGAGAATTTTTGGCTTGCGTCTATAAATCTGAATAGCTCTTTACCCGCAGCGGTACTCAACACCGAATGTGTACCTGGAAATAACACAAACCCTTTAACCTCCCTGGCGGTACGATTCAGTCCGGATTTAGGTGCTGAAAGCGGTACAATTATTTTGCATGGAAATTTGGCGTTTTAGATTGTAGTCCTGTAATTCTTAGGAATAACTCTTAAATCTGTTCAAACCAGAGTCTAGCAGACATCCCGGGTATCATAAAGTTTATAATATAATAAAGAATAATAAAAATTATTTGTGTAATCAAATCCTAACACACTGAAAAAGGGACACTTTTTGGTTGCTATGGACAATCTCCAAATTTCAGGCAGAAAAAAACTATTTATAATATAAAAGTGCATGCGGGCATTGCACAGACCACTAGGGACAAAGAGGGTGTGTATTTTTGAATACAGTACTGTAATCTGTAAGATTACAGTGCTGTGTTGTGTGTTTTTGCTTTTTTGAATTTGCTGCCGTTCTCCGCTCCCGTGCGCCGTAACACCGCAGGTAACAGGGGCTCGGCGGCACTCGGGCACTGTGTGAATCGATCGGAGGACAGCTCGATCACACAGCGCAGAGGACATCGCTGGATCCACGGGACAAGGTAAGTAACTCTCACTGTGTCCTCCCTGCATCCAGCGATGCGATCCCGAGTCTGGCTCGGGGGTTACCGCTCCTGTCAGTAAAATCCCAACCTAAGCCAGACTCAGGATTACCGCTAGGGGGGGTTAAAGAAGTAGTCATCACCACAACTTAAAATTCCTCAGGGGACCCAACCCATCCCCTTCAAGTTGCACTTGGTCCTGTTCTGATCTATTTCTGTTTGTGTTAGCCATCAGCTCCTCCCCAGGCTGAAGCCCAATTTATTAGCTATGGGGAAAGTACATTACAGCACTATAGTCACCCTTCTCTAAGAGTCTCCCTTTGCAAAATATAAAAGTAAAATGGAAAATCAGATTACTCATGGAGCATCAACCCACACAATCTTGTGTGCATTGGTTTACAATTTTCTAGCCCTGCCCGACCCTTTACTATGATTGAGGTGGATGTGTACTGGCAGCCAGCAGATCAATCACACAGCCCCACCAGTGCTGACTGATCCTTTACTATTGTGAATTATTGTGTTATGATCTGAGCTGTTCTGCTGTATGATGGTCATCAGGGTTGATTAGATTCCATCCCCCCCCCCCCCCCCCCCCCAAGCAGCCAGGTTGAACAGTGGTGGGGGAGAAGGGTGATGTCGACCACAGAAGATACCAGTGACAACCAACCCTTCACGAGTGCAGTGGACTTTTACAAGCACCAAGCAGATCACACAGCCCCACCAGTGCTGACTGATCCTTTACCATTGTCAATCGGGGCTCTTTAAAGATCCCACTCCTCCTGAGCAGGCTGGTTAAACAGTGGTGATGTCAACCACGCCACCACACAACCTATGAGTGCCAACCAACACTTCTCAATATACGAGTGCAGTGGACTTTTACAGGCACCAAGCAGATCAATCACACAGCCCCACCACCACTGACTGATCCTTTACAATTGTTATCTGACCTGCCCTGCTCTATGATGTCACTAATCTACAGCAAGTGCCAGCTGCCAGAGACAGGGTGCTGTCAATCGGGGTCATTAAATTCCACTCCTTCTGAGCAGCCTGGTGGATGGGGAAGGCAATGGTTGGGAACAAAGCTCAGACTAAATCCTTCCAAAGGGCCCATCTTCTGGGACTCCACCCTCTCGGCAGCAGGGACTGCAGTCGCTGATCAGGATGTCAGCTCTCTGCCACGTTTCCCAGCAGGCTCAAACCCTTGGCAAGTCTTACGCTCTCTTCACCTGTGGCGGCCATCTTGGGTCCCCACATCTCCCAGCAAGCACCAAGTCAGCCAGCACACAGACCTCCTGGCAGCCATCACATCCTATAAAAGACCATGACCAACCAGAACAGCGGTGGGGTGGGGTGGGGGGCGACATCAACAACTCAACTACAGTACGGATCAGAACTAGACGAAGTTGCGGTGATACTACTCCTTTAAGGCTCCATGTTGCATTCAGAAATCTTATGCTGTCATTGTGGCAGGGGGGAGCATCGCTTCCTATATTTTCCATAACTTTTCAGCTGCCTCTAGAACATCCTATAAAACTTTGCTAAAAATTATATATATATATATATATATATATATATATATATATATATATATATATATATATATATATATATATATATATATATATAAAATCCTGAATACCCGGCAAGATACTCATAACCTACAGATGAGCCTCCAGCCAAGGGATCGGCGTCTTAGAACCTGCTCCTGTCAGGTACTGCCTGCATACCTCCATAGCACTTTGCTCTGCCTATAGATTATAGAACGGATCCTTCCTGCCTGCACATGTCCATAGTACTCTCTGCCTATAGAACGGATCCTTCCTGCACATGTCTGTAGTACTCTGCTCTGCCTATAGCGCGGATCCTGCCTTCCTGCACAAATCCATTGTACTCCACACTGCCCATAGTTTATAGCAGAGGCCGTTCTTCTTTCCTAATGCCCCCAAATATTCAAATTTTTACAAACATTTTTCTTTTTAGAACAATACAGCATAAATGTATCCGGTCTGAGCGAACATCTTCTCTGCAAACTGGTACCGAGCTAAAAATAAATACCTCGATTAGAATAGAAGTCTCAGCACTAAGCCCTTCCATCTTCCCAGGCTCACAAGTATTCAGTCCTATTTAAAAATTGTCAGGAATGCGATTCTAAGATTAAAAAAAAATAATAATTTAAAAAACTTGATTTGAATGAAAAAAAAAAAAAAAAAAAAAAAAAAGGAAGGAAGGATCACACGGCAATACAACACAGCCTTTAAAAAAAAAAAATAATAATAATAATAAAAGTTTAAAAAAATAATAAAAAGGTCGTCATGCAGACAAAACAAGAGCCAGACCGGTTAGGACTCTGCTCCTGCCCCTCGCTTCCCCCCTTTTTTTTCCTGGCTTCCTCAGAACAAGAGACGCCTCCTCTGGCCCTTCAGACCAGCAGACAGAGGAGCCTTCCCATGCATGCGCGCGCGCGCACACACACGCACACACACACACACACACACACACACTAGTATGAAGAACACGTGCAACCCCTAGAGGGGGCGGGGTGGGGGGAGAGGCAGAGAGGGGGGGGGGGGGGCGCGACACTCCCTCCCAAAAAAAAAAAAAATCTACAGAATGGGACTAGATTGTGAAAAGCTCTCCAACCATAACAAATGTAGCTCCATAAAAAAAAAAAAAAAAAAAAAAAAAAAAGCAGGCTGTAACACACGGGAGGGCCCTGCAGCACAGCATTGCACCAAAAAGAGCCATGTATGGATTCGCCAGCTACCATCGTAGCTTGGCAGGTGTTTGAGTTTCTTCTATGACCGTTGGCTTGGTCAGTTTTAGGGGAATATAAATAGAAAAAAAAAAAAAAGGCTTACCTTGTCAGTTAAAATAGTAAAGTCTTATGCACATTGTGTCAGTTTTCGATAAAGTTTAGTATTAAAAAAACAAAAAAAAAAGAATTACCAAAAAAAAAAAAAACACCTTGTCAGTTAAAATTGTAAAGCCTTATGCAACAGTGTCCATTTTCAATAAAGTTGGAAAAAAATAAATAAAAAAAAAACTAGAAGAAACTTCCCAGCTTGACCTGCTGCTATAGCCCAGGTCCTGCGCTCTCCTGCGTTATTTGGTGCTGACCCCACGACATACCGATTACCTTGTACCCAGAGCAAGCAGTTTGCAGCCACGGCGGGTTGGGCCATTGAGTACCAGAGGAGCCGGAAAATTCCGCCCATCACAGAAAAAAAAACAAACAAAAAAAAAAAAAACCTTTAAAAAAATTGTTACAAACAATAGAATAGCAGGGATAAATATCCCATCACACCCAAAATATATATAATATATATATAGTCATATATAAATTATATATACACGCGCACACACATTATATATATATATATATGTATATAAATATGCCTTCTTCCAATCCAGCAAGGGGTAAAGTTATAGATGAAGGGGGGGGGGGGGGTTGGTCTGAAGTCAGGACATTGGCCACATCTGCTCAGTTTCCCTTTTTTTTTCGTCTTCTTTTTTGCTTTTTTTTGCATTTTGTTATCAAAGTTCTGTCAGCTTTCTTGTCGCCCGCTTAGTACAGAGGGGGGGGGGGGGGGGGCAGGGATTCCTTGATGACCGCACAATTATTCCCCGAAAAAAAGGCTCGGTATAACTACACACAAGTTGCAAGTTCCGAAAAGAAGTGGAGTCTTGAGGGGGAGGGGAGGGGTCTGTCTTCGAGAGGGACAATTCTTCTTGTGTTTGATGACAATGCACATCGAACCACCCCCCCACCCCCGACTGTCCCGTTTCTCTGGGCGGAGGGTAAAGTGGAGGGTCATAGAGGATTTATCTGTCCAGAAGGTTCAGTTTAGAGTTTTTCGGGGGACGGTACCCAGATGTGATGCCCAGAATGATCTTCGATTATCTGCTTGATCTTGTTATAAATTTCTTCCAACGACTCGCCCTGGACGATGGCTACGGGGAAAAACAAAACAAAGACATTGTGTCAGATAACAATTTTTTTTGGATATATTTACTATGAAATGGAGTTTGATAAGGTTTTGTATTTAAAGCAGATACTCAGCCCCCCGTTTTTTTTTTTTTTTTTTTACAACAGCTTACCTTGTGGCAGGTTCTTCACAGTTTGGATACTCTACCTACCCGGCAGATCCAGCGTTGTCCTGCCAGGATCGGCAGCCACCGCTCAGGTCATGCCCCGCCATGTTCGAGTGATGTCTTCCGACTTGCTCCTCTCGGTTAAGCCGGCGGGCCTCCCGATGGATGCACCCCTAGGCCCATCCCCCTTTAAATGAAACACTAAGGCCTCCTGGGATGTGTGACATACATATCCCAGGAAGCACAGGGGGCACAATACATGTAATTCGGCTAGGCCAAGGTCTCCAAACTTTCTAAAGAAAGGGCCGGTTTACAGTCCTTCATGATTTAGGGGGAGCGGACTGGGGTCAGTGGGGAGGGGGAATAGTGCCCCATCATTGGGGTCAGTGGGAGGAATAGTGCCCCATCAAAAGAAAAATGACTGGCACAGGATCTACCCAGGTCTACCAGGGGGGTCAACAGCCAAGGCGTCAAGACCAGAGACTATCCAGGTCTATCAGAGGGATCAAAAGCTAATGACTGGCCCAGAGACTACCCAGGTCTATCAGGGGGATCAACAGCCAAAGCAGACCGGACCAGAGACTACCCAGGTCCACCAGGGGGATCAACAGCCAAGGACAGGACCAGAGACTCCCCAGGCCTACCAAGAGGATCAGCAGCCAATGACAGGACCGACAACTCCCCAGGTCTACCAAGGGGGGACCAGAACAAATATTTGCTGCCAAGAAAAGCGACTCCACCTGGAGGAACACACTACCACTAGAGATGGAGAAAGCCAACTGTATAATCTTTGATTCTGTCGAGGTAGCAGATCCTGCCTATGGTAAAGGGGAACTCTACGTAAAAGACCGGAGTGCCTCAAAGGCCACCATACACAAATAAAAATGTCCCTCTAAATTTCAGAAATTACCTGTGAAAAATTCCCCGAACTCCTGCTCCAGCTTGGTGGCTTTATCGAACATCTTGAGTGCTTGTTCATACGTTTGCCTTCGGTTCATCTCCCTGAGAGTAAATAAAATTGTAGAAGTCATTTATCTAATGTCCACATGGCCATACGAGGGTGAGTGTGCCGATAAATCACCTTCTACAAGCCCATGGAGCAGAACCTGAACACTTGATGGAGCTTTCATCAACAGAGATCTGAACCCAAATATGTTGCTGCACATGGTCCCGTCGTGTCAGGAGGGTTTAACCCTTCCCACCTGCCATCCCTTTAACCACTTCGCGCCCAGGCCAATTCTGACATTTCTCTCCTACATGTAAAATTCCTATTTTTTTTGCTAGAAAATTACATAGAACCCCCAAACATTATATATGTTTTTTTTTTTAGCAAAGACCCTAGAGAATAGTAAATAGATACCCAACATGTCACGCTTCAAAATTGCACATGCTCGTGGAATGGCGCCAAACTTTGGTATTTAAAAATCCCCATAGGCGACGCTTTAATTTTTTTTACTGGTTACATGTTTTGGGTTACAGAGGAGGTCTAGAGCTAGAATTATTGCTCTCGCTCCAACGTTCGCGGCGATACCTCACATGTGTGGTTTGAACACCGTTTTCATATGTGGGCGGGACTTGCGTATGCATTCGCTTCTGTGTGCGAGCTCACGGGGACAGGGGCGCTTTACTTTTTTTTTTATTGTTAAATTTTTATTTTTTTAGTTTGACACAAAAAAAAATAAAAAATTTATGACTTTTATTCCTATTACAAGGAATGTAAACATCCCTTGTAATAGGAATATGGCACGATCGGACCTATTTACAGTGAGATATGAGGTCAATAAGACCCCATATCTCACCTCTAGGCTGGGAGGAAGAGGAAGAGGAAGAGGAAGAGGAAGAAGAAGAAGAAGAAGATCCTGGCTTCCCTGCCAAATCGGCGCCGTCAATTTGAATACCGAGGCCGGGCGTGACGTCATAACATTGCGCCCGGCCTCTGAACGATCATAGAGACTCCGGGGACGATCTGGTCCGCCGGAAATTTCTATGGTAACTGGTGGGGGCCGGCGGATCCTGTCACAGACTCACCGATGGAAGCGGCGAGTCAGTACAAGCACCGGAGGGTGGCGGGAGCGTCCCCTCCCGCCGCCCGTAAGAACGATCAAGCGGCGGAACCGCCGCTATGATCGTTCTTATGGTGCAGGGAATCGCCGGCTGAAAACGCTGATATCTGAATGAGGTCTGTGGCCTCAGGCATCATTCAGATATAACCACTGAAATCCCATGACGTTAATAGACGTAGTATGGGCGCCAAGTGGTTAAACAGATCTGACGGGAAGGGTTGGTGATCACATGACCGGAAACCAGTCCTGCTGGCTACTGATCCTTGCTCCAGACTGAGGGCCGTGTTTAGGGGGGAGCACACAGCGGGCGTGCGCATTCACCATATAAACATCAGCCACCCAGTGACACGCATGCGGGCGTTGAAGCCCACCTTTTTGGTGTTGCGCATGTGTAAAAGGTGAACTTTTTTTCATGTTCTGCTCTCCTGCCTTCTCCCTCTTGACAATTACAATTTTAAAAGGAAGACCAATTTTTTGATGCGGCCCGAGTCATGACGACGCACGTTCCCCTGCGCATGCATGGCTTCTTACAAGCGGCCTCCTGGGATGTGTGCCATACTAACCCAGAAGCTGTTCGCGAGGTGCTGCGCATGTGCGTCCACGTTTCAGGGATTCTCCTAGAACGGCAGCATAGACTCATGGCACATAGGCATTCGTAGTGCAGGTCCCATAGACCTTTGCAGACTCACAGCCTATCTGCACATGTAAAGATGGTGGCACTGGAGAAGAGGGACAACCTGTGAGATTCTGCATCAGAAAGGCAATGCTGGACTCCATGGTGTAGTACAGGGATTTGCAGTTAGCAGACCTCCAGCTGTTGCAGAACTACAAGTCCCATGAGGCAGAGCAAGACTGACAGCCACAAGCATGACACACAGAGGCATGATGGGACTTGTTCTGCAACAGCTGGAGGTCCGCTAATTACATATCCCTGGTGTAGTAAGTGAGGTAGGCTCTTTATCATGTGATCAGTTGTATCCAATCACAGCTGATCACAGTCTAAATAGGAATTTCCGGTTATCAGCATTGCTCTCCTAACACTGACAGCGAGTAAGAAGAGAGATAATGGACTTTCCTAAGTGGGGACATCTGCACTGATAATTAGGCATGCCAGTCAGTGGCCATCAGTGCCTCCTCATCAGTGCTGCCCCATCAGGCATGCCAGTCAGTGGCCATCAGTGCCTCCCACTGCTGCCCCATCAGGCATGCCAGTCAGTGGCCATCAGTGCCTCCCACTGCTGCCCCATCAGGCATGCCAGTCAGTGGCCGTCAGTGGCTGCATATTAGTGCCACCTCATCAATACAGGAGAAAAATTACTTCAAATTTAAAAAACATTTTCTAAACAGGAACCAAGAAAAAAAATTTCTTCAAGAAGAACAACATTTTTAATAAAAATTTGTCTTTTTTTCTTTGTTTAGCACAAAAAACAAACCCCAGAGGCGATTAAAATACCACCAAAAAGAAAGCTCTATTTGTGTGAGGAAAATGATAAAAATGTCCTATGGGTACAGTGTCACGTGACCGTGCAATTGGGGAGTGCATGGTATTGAAGGGGTTAACCACTTACTGGGCACTTTCACCCCTTTCCTGCCCAGGCCAATATTCAGCTTTCAGCACTGTCACACTTTGAAGGACAATTACACGGTCATACAACACTGTACACAGATAACATTTATATATCTTTTTTGCACAGATTTCTTTCGGTGGTATTTAACCACTTGCCTACTGGGCACTTAAACACCCCTCCTGCCCAGACCAATTTCCAGCTTTCGGTGCTCTCACACTTTGAATGACAATTACTCAGTCATGCAACACTGTACCTAAATGACATTTTTGTCCTTTTTTTCCCCCACAAAGAGCTTTCTTTTGGTGGTATTTGATCCCCTCTGGGTTTTTTATTTTTTGCACTATAAATGAAAAAAAGACCGAAAATTTTGAGAACAAAACAAAACGCATTTTGTGATAAATTTCAAATTATTAATTTTTCTTCATACATTTTGGCTACAATTTATACTGCTACATATCTTTGGTAAAAATAACCCAAATTAGTGGATATTATTTGGTCTTTGTGAAAGTTAGAGAGTCCACAAGCTGTGGTGTGAATCAAAATTGATCACATCTGATGTACTGGTGGCCTATTTCTTGCAACCCGAACAAGCCAGGAAAGTATAAAATACCCCTCAAATGACCCCTTTTTTGAAAGTAGACATTCCAAGGTATTTAGTAAGAGGAATGGTGAGCTTTTTGATGTAGTTTTTTCCAACAATTCTTTGCAAAATGAAGATTTTTTATTTTATTTCAATTTTTCCCCACAAAATTGTCATTGTAATAGGTTATTTCTCTCACGTGGCATGTGTATACCACAAATAATGCCCCAAAATAAATTCTGCTACTCCTGAGTATTACGATAGCACATGTGTGGGACTTTTCCACAACCTGGCCACATAGAGGCCCACCATACAGGGAGCACCGTCACATGTTCTAGGAGCATAAATTACACATCTAACTTGTTGACTACCCGTTACACTTTTGAAGGCCCAGGAGCACCAGGACAATGACACGTGGCACCGATATGTGGCAGTGGGGGCAGGTGGGCAGTTTATTGTGCCTCTTTTTTTTTTTACACTAACCGCTGTGAGATCTCACAGCAGTTCATCTCTCCCTCCTCACACGCTGTCTGTGAGGAGGGAGAGCGGCAATGAGAGATGATCTTTCATTGGGCACGCCGATCGTGCTGTAAACGGCCACTGTGATTGGCCGTTTACAACGATCTGTGACTGGCTGTGTCCAGGGGACACGGCCAGCACAGAACTTCCCCGATGCGTGCCCGCGGCGGCGCGCAGAGGGGAAGTAAACAGGACGACGTCCAGGGATGGCCTCCCGGCAGATAGCGTCCGTGCTGTAGCCGTCTTTTGGCTATAGCGCGGGCGCGAAGTGGTTAAGGACCGAGCCTCAGATTTGTTGTTTAAAAGTTAAAAACTTTTTTTTCTCTTGCTAGAAAATTTACTTAAGAACCCCCCCCAAACACACATGTACACAATATATATCATAAAATGGTGGTCGTTGCAATACATTCTGTCACACCATATTTGAGCAGCTGTCTTACAAGTGCACTTTTTGATAAATAAAAAAATAAGACAACAGTAATTTTTTTTATATTGTGAAAGATAATATTATGCTGAGTAAATTGATACCCAACATGTCAAACTTTCATCCTTAAAAATTTCCATAGGTGACAAACAAAAAAAAAAATTAAAAAAAATAAATCTATAGGTTGCATGGTTAGAGTTACAGAGAGGGTCCAGAGCTAGAATTATCGTTCTCGTTCTACTGATTGCGGCGATACCTCACGTGTGGTTTGAACACCGTTTTCATATGCGGGCACTACTCACGTATGCGTTTGCTTCTGCGCGCGAACTCGTCGGGACGGGGCACTTTTAACCAATTGCCTACAGGGCACTTACACACAACCTCTTCCTGCCCAGGCCATTTTTCAGCTTTCAGCGCTGTCACAATTTGAATGACAATTGCGCGGTTGCGCTACACTGTACCCAAACATTTTTTTTATCATTTTCTTCACACAAAGAGCTTTCTTTTGGTGGCATTTAATCACTGCTGGTTTTTTTTTTGTAAAAAAATAAAGACCAAAAAAATGTTTACTTTTTTTCTGTCAGTAAATTTTGTAACCAAGTAATTTTGCCTTCACTGATGTGCGCTGATGAGGTTCAAATGATGGGCACCGATAGGCTGAACTGGTGGGCATTGATGAGGAGGCACTAATGGGCACCAAGTGTGGCCTATATGTGCATATAGGCAGCACTGGTTGGAATCGCTAATGGGCACTGATTGCTACCACCGGTTGCTGGCATTGGTGGGCACCGATTTGTGACACTATAGTGTAATCAGGGCGCTGATGATCATTTCCCCCGATTACATTATTAGATGTCCCCCCCCGTGTGAAGATGCTGCCGATTGGCTCTCCATGCCACACACTATCAGTATGAAGCAAGGAGAGCCGATTACCGCTAATCTCCGTGTTTACATGTGACCGACTGATTGGACACAGCTGATCACATGGTTAAAGAGCCGCAGACGTGGCTTTTTACAGAGATTTGGGGTTGCACCATGTCCTAGCAACACGGCATGGCCGCCACGCGAGATCGGCCGTTCTGGTGCACCATCATATGACGTCATCCCAGAACAAGAGCCGTACCGCCCCACTGTCATGCAGTTAAATTTTTTTTTATAGAAGTGTAAAAAAATAAATAAAAAAAATTAAACTGTCACTTTTATTTCTATTACAACGAATGTAAACATCACTTGTAATAGAAAAAAAAAAGGGACCTCTTTAATGTGAGGTCGGGGGGGGGGGGGGGGGGGTCAAAGACCTCACATCTCATATTTACACAAAAAAATTTATTAAATGTCATTTGAAAATAAATAAATAAAATTAAAAACGTCTCTTCCCCCTCACTCATCTCCATACCAAGCCAGGAAGAGGACCCAATCACCTCCGCCGCTGCTGACGGCTCCAGTAAGCGGTGGAGGAAACTGGATCGCGGAGGGAGGAGGGCCCTCTCCCGCTGCTGATAAAAGTGATCTCGCCGCAAAATTATTATTATACAGGTTTTATATAGCGCAAACGGTTTCCGCTGCAGAGACCACTATTATCTGAAAGCAGACCGCCCGCTGAAGAGTATACCGGGGTTATGGTAGCTAGCTGCTGCCATTACGATAATCCTCTTCAAAAGAGATGTAAAAGAGCGGGCAGCCCATTACTGGTTGATCACCTCTGGGTTTATTTTTTGCTAAATATATCATATTGTTATAAAATTTAGCCCTTTACCCCAATCTGATCAGGCGAGTCCCAGGGGGCGCACGGGCAGCGCTAGACTGTCCACGTAAGCCGGAGGGCGTTGCCCAGATGAAGCTGGGCTGAAGCCACTTTCATTAGCCTGACACTATGTCGGGACCGGACAGTCTTCTTCCCTACCGGCAACCTTTTTTGGGAATCCCTGCCGTTTGGGAGGGGTGGGTAACCAGGTAACCAGGAGCATCACCCAAAACTTTCTTCATTTATGTACTATATGATGTGGTGCATCTAAAAGCAGTGGTCTCCAAACTGCAGCCCTTTGCTAGCCTTGGGGCACCATTCCTCCCAGGACTGCCAACGATGAGGACTACCAACAATGGGCAACTACCAACAATGGGGACGCTACCAACCCCCCCCCCCCCCCCCCCCCCCAAGGAGCACCATTAATAGGGCACTATTAAACCACGCCCCCCCTTCCCCCAAGGAGCACCATCAATGGGGCACTATTCCACCCCAACCCCCCCAAGAGCACCAATAACAATGTGGCACTATTCTACCCCCCCGTGCACCAGCAATGGGGCACTATTAACCCCCCCCCAGGAGCACCATCAATGGGGCACTATTAAGCCCCCTCAGAGCACCATCAACCCCACCTCAGACCACCATCAATGGGGCACTATTCCACCCACCCCAAGCAACAATGGGGCACTATTCCAATGCGCCCCACCCCCCCAGAGCACCAACAATGGGGCACTATTCCACCATTCACAGGCGCACCAACAATGGGGCACTATGTACCTTTATTTGATATGTTTAGAAACTCCCGATTGAAAGTATTTGCATTTGACAGAATTTAGGAGAGAAAGGCTTGATGAGCGGCCACTTACATGAGTGCGTCTACTGATTTTGGTTTGATAAAAATAGCGATTGGGAAGAGTTGTGCTTGCTGCAATCGTTTGATCGCATTCCCAGAGACATCCAGAATGCAATGTTTACCCTGCAAGAAAAAAAAAAAAAAGTAATGGTTAGACAGAGGAGTTCACAACCATTTGTCCGTTTGTATGAATGCCTTTTCCCCATGGTTCACTTACCCTTTCAGCCACCGCACGCACTGATTGGATGCTCGTGCCGTACAGGTTGTCATTGAACTGCCCGGCCTCTATGAATTTGTTATCTTGGATGTCCTTCTCCATCTGCTCCCGGGAAGAAACAAAGTGATAGTCCTGACCGTCCATCTCGTTCTCCCGCCGGGGCCGTGTAGTGTCTGCAGAGAGAGACTCTATAAGAATGGGGGGATGTGATGAGTGAGGGACTGGGGTACAGATGTGCTATGAAAGTTTACATCTCCCTGCCTGCGGTTCATGGAGGACAACCACTTAGGGGACACCCCCACAAGTAAAAAAAAAAAAAAAAAACAGTATTTATTGCTAGAATGCTAGAAAATTACGTAGAACCCCCACACATTATACAGGAAAAAAAATAATGTATATATCAGAGAATAAAGTGCAAGCGGCAATTGTTGCAAAGTTTTAGGTCACACGGTATTTGCACAGCGGTCAAATGGTGCAGGACTCGATTCCAGTGCAAACCAAACAAAAAAGGTCCTTTTGGTGCGAATGCGATGTGAATTCAGCTATGCAGATTGTATGGCTGAATTCGCATTAACATAGACATTGCATGTGATCTGCACAGCACTGCAAATCACATGAGATGAGTGTGAACCCAGCAAAGAAATAAAAAAAATAAAAAAAAAATTCAGAAACTGGTTTAGATCTAGAATGGGTCTGACATACCCATTTGGTACTGTGAAAAGGTTTAAATAAAACCCCAATCCCTGCTCTTGCATGAAATCCACCAAGATAATTTGTTTGAGACAAAAGATGGTCCAATGCTTAAAAAAGACTTTTCCTCTGGAATCTGAGAAAAATTAGGACTTTCGGAACTCAAGCTTATACCCTAGAGCAGTGATGGCGAAGCTTGGCACCCCAGATGTTTCTGAACTACATTTCCCATGATGCTCACCTACACTGCAGAGTGCATGTTCATGGGAAATTTAGTTCAAAAACATCTGGGTTGTCAAGGTTCACCATCACTTCCCTAGAGCCTATGGCACCTGGTATTCCCTAGTGGTCCCCCATCCAGGTACTGACCAGGCTCAGCCCTGCTTAGTAGCCTCTGAGATCAGACGAAATTGGGCGCTTTCAAGGTGAAGCCCCCCCCCCCCCCACTTCGTGCAGAGCCCGCCAGGAAGTCGTCCTAGTGCTAATCGCAGGAGGCGAGACATTTCTTGATCTCTGCAGCCGCGGATCAGGAAAATGTCTCACTGCCTGTGATTAGCGCTGTGCCGACTTCCTGGCCGGGGCTCTACACGTGCGGGTTGCGAACATGACTGAGCTCATCCCTACGCCCCGGTATTTAACGGAAAACAAAACAACGCAATTGGTTAAACAAAATCCATAGACTCACGTGGGACACAAGATCCAAATTTGTGGGGGAACTCTGAGATGAGGTCGTCGTTTACCCGATCTTTCAGGGGGCCCAGGATGATGACAGGTCTGGCGTAATGAACTAAAAAAAATAAATAAATAAAAAGGAAAGAATTTAAATTCAACCCGTCAGGACAGCAGATTTTAAAAGAAAAAAAAACAAACATAACAATATTGACAAATAACAGAACTTGATCAGAACAGAAGACGATTAATATTCGCCCTGTATATGGAGATACTTACTCTCTTGTCGGATTACGGGCTCATAGGATAGAATAGTGTCTTCCTGCCCCTCTGTAAAGGAAAAAAAAAAAAAAAAAAAAAAAAAAAAAGAGGACACGGGATAAAAGGAATGAATGAAGAGAGAAGCAACAAAGAAGCAAATAAAAAAAAAAAAAAAAGAAGGAAACATCGAACAAGAGGCGACTTACTGGAGCTGCTCTCACTGTCACTGGTGTTTGATGTCACGGCCTCTGCAAGATAACAAAATTACCTCAGTAGGTGGTAGCCGGGGCAATCACTGACACACCACATCAAGGGCTGGGGGGTCATATGTCACACACACACACACACACACACACTCAGCAGTACAGGCACCAAGGCGCAGCGATTCCCCTCTCATTACCAACACAGTGAAATTGTGATGGAAAAACAGACTGGACATGCCATCTGGCTGCATAACCAGCCCAGGTTTCTGGAGGGAAAGCACCATGCCTGAGCTGCATGTACTGCATGGCTTACTCATATGGTTAATAAAATAAAAATAAAAAGCAACATGAAATCCCAACAGAAAATTCAGTATAAAATCAGCTAAATACATTCCAGATGCATCAAAACAAAAAAAAAAAAAAATAAATAAAAAAAAAAAACACACACCACACACACACTGTATGAAGCTTAGTTGGTTTCTTTAGCCAAAGCCTAGCTAGAAAAGTGGGTCCCTTGTCAGCATGCTAAAGAGAAGGGTCTTTGTCCAACACACCTTCTGCCAAGTCAGAGCTATAGCCAATCACAAAGCAGAATGAGATTAACTGATTTTAGGCCCCTGCTTCCTATGTGGAAGCAGTGGCCTCCCTGCAAAGGTCCAACACGCCCCCTGCCGAAGAGCAATAAACTCTCAAATCATAACTCATTCTGCCTTCTGATTGGCGAGCTATAGCTCAGTGAAGGGCGTTTTGGACCTCTGTAAAGGGACTACTGTTTCCACTCAGAGAGCAAAGGCCCTTTTGTGCAGAATGCTGGCCGGGGACAGGCTTTTCTACTCATGCTGTGGCTGCTTAAAAAAAAATATATATATTATATATATATATATATATAAAATCAACCATAAGACTTGAAGCATATTTACTTTTGATACGGATGGAATATATTTAGGTGATAAATACTTCTGCAGAAATCCAGACAGTAGTGACCCCAATGTCCATTAACGTTACAAGGGGAAGAGACATGCTACGAAGTGGGGGACGGGCTTTCCTGCCCACATCCCGACAGGACAAAGTTCAAGCAGACAACCATGGTGTAAGATGAGCGTCCCATCAACCCCCCCCCCCCCCATACTGAGGGACTTACTCAGACTCTTTGATCCATAATAATCGTCACTTAAGCCCGGGAAATCCTGATATTACCGAGACAGAAGAGAAGAGAAAGATAGACAGTGAGAGACAGCCAACCAGAGACCAGGAAGAGGAACAGAAATGTCACCCCCTCAAACACCCAAATTTAATATAGTACAGGAGGGGAGGGCGGGGGTGGAGTAGCGGGGAATTTAGATGTTTTTACAATTATACACCATGGAATGGAGAGGATAAAAAAATAATAATAAAAAGAACACAGAAAAGCAGTGCTGAAAATTAAAATGAAACCTCCCCACCTGAGGTAAACAGATTTCTAAGCGAATGGACCCCACTGGCATCATTTAGCCAAATTCCTAAAAGCTAGAAGGCAGTACATTGGTATCTGTGCAGAGATCTGTGCAATTCGGCCACCCTATTACACCGCGCACAGGTACATAAAGATGGCCTAGGCCAGTGAACCTTGGCGCCCCAGATGTTTTGGAAATACATTTCCCATAATGTTCAACTATACTGCAGAGTGCATGAGCATCATGGGAAATTTAGTTCCAAAACATCTGGTGTGCCAAAGTTCTCCATCACTGGCATAGGCTATAAGAAGATTGCTAAGACCCTGAAACTGAGCTGCAGCACGGTGGCCAAGACCATACAGCAGTATAACAAGACAGGTTCCACTCAGAACAGGCCTTGTCATAGTCCAAAGAAGTTGAGGTCACGTGCTCAGCGTCATATCCAGAGGTTGTCTTGGGAAACAGACGTATGAATGCTGCCAGCATTGCTGCAGAGGTTGTAGGGGTGGGGGTGGGGTCAGCCTGTCAGTGCTTAGACCATACGCTGCACACTGCATCCAATTGGTGTGCATGGCTGTCGTTACAGAAGGAAGCCTCTTCTAAAGATGATGCACAAGAAAGACCGCAAACAGTTTGCTGAAGACAAGCAGACTAAGGACATGGATTACTGGAACCATGTCCTGTGGTCTGATGAGACCAGGATAAACGTATTTGGTGTCAGATGGTGACAAGTGTGTGGGGACAACCAGGTGAGGAGGACAAAGACAAGTGTGTCTTGTCTACAGTCAAGCATGGTGGTGGGAGTGTCATAGTCTGGGGCTGCATGAGTGCTGCCGGTACTGGGGGGGGGGTGCTACAGATCGTTGAGGGAACCATGAAGGCCAACATGTACTGTGACATACTGAAGCAGAGCATTATCCCCTCCCTCCAGAGACTGGGCTGCAGGGGAGTATTCCAACATAACTACCCCAAACACACCTCCAAGACCACCACTGCCTTGCTAAAGAAGCTGATGGTAAAGGTGATGGACTGGCCAAGCATATCTCCAGACCTAAACTCTATTGATCATCTGTGGGACATCCTCAAATGGAAGGTGGAGGAGCGCAAGGTCTCCAACATCCACCAGCTCCGTGATGTCGTCATGGAGGAGGGGAAGAGGACTCCAGTGGCAACCTGTGAAGCTCTGGTGACCTCCATGCCCAAGAGAGTTAAGGCAGTGCTGGAAAATAATGATGGCCACACGAAATATCGACACTTTGGGGTGTACTGACTTTTGTTACCAGCGGTTTAGACATTAATGGCTGTGTGTTGAGTAATTTTGAGGGGACAGCAAATTTACACAAGCTGTACACTCACTACCTTACATTGTAGACAAGTGTCATTTCTTCAGTGTTGTCACATGAAAAGATAGAAGAAAAGATTTACACAAATGTGACTGAGGGGTGTACTTACTTTTGTAAGATACTGAGAGAACAATATATATATATAATTCTCTCAGTATCTCACAAAAGTGAGTACACCCCTCAGTCACATTTCTGTAAATCTTTTCATGTGACAACACTGAAGAACTGACACACATACACACAAAAAAAAAATATATATATATATATATATATTATATATACACATATATACTGCAGGTTTCAGGATCAAACTTTCATTTCTTCTCCCAGTCGTCCTCAATTATGACGGAGGGGTGATCCTATCTGTGTAATGGGGAGGACGTGATCTTCTCCGCCCCCCCCCCCCCCCTCCCCCCATTACTACCCATTCCCACAGATCAGAAGACCAGTTCTAGAAACCAATTATGAGAATTGGTCTGCCCAATATAAAAAGACAAAACATTACAGCGCTAAAGGCGGAGGTGGCCTGGGGAGGACTGGTTGTGGTCTCTACCCGTCCACAGTATGATCCTCTCAGATGTTAACCACTTCACCTCCGGAAGATTGTTGGGAAGATTTCCCCCTTCCCGACAATATTTAACTTTCTGCTATAAAACAAATAATAAAAAAAAACAAATTGTCTTCATAAATCTAGGCCAATATGTATTGAGGATCAAACCACTGTTCTGCCTGTGTACATCGAGTCCGCAGTAACCGCCGCGTGTGATCATTGGGAGCTGCGGCGAACACGAGTGCGCCCTACCCTGAAGACCCAGATCACACACACAGACACAGTATAAATCTGGCGCACACTTGCTGGCCTGTAGCAGTAAAACGGCTATGGGGCGGACCTGAAGTGGTCAAATATGATACATGATATTAAAAAACGGGAACAAGTATCCAAATATACAGAAATGTAAAAGCAAATTTACAAATCGACAAAGTGATACAATTTGATAAATATTTGTTAAAATACAATTTCCCTAGAGATAGAACAAGCTGATTCAGGTTTTTTGTTTGTTTTATATTTGTGTATATTTGCAGAGATATGGCCTCCAGCACCCCTCCCCCACACTGTGAGCAACAAAATAGCGAAGCTCTTAAGGGAAAAATGCCCCTTACATGGGTGGTTAGTAGAACGAGTGATGGTCAGAATGCAGACAGCTGGATGAGGTCAATGTACTGGAGCTGGCCTTGCCAAGTGGCATTTACTATTGAGGCACCATCAAATTAGAGGTGCATCAGCCACAGCTCATGGAACCCTTAAGCAACCTCTGGATGGTGTAGGGCAGCCATTCTCTACCAGGGTTCCTCCAGGAGATTGCTAAGGGTTCAATGAGCTTTGGACGGTGTAAAACAGCCATTCTCTACCAAATTTAACGGAACCCTTAGCAACCTCTGTAGAAATGCTGGTAGAGAATGGCTGCTCGAAACCACTCTCAGCTCATGGAACCCTAAGCAACCTCTGCAGGGACCCTGGTAGAGAATGGCTGCTGGAAATGATCCACAGCCCTACACCAGAGTATTGATACACCATGGACTGCTCGATCTGCAAGGACCTCAAACATTCGACTTGCTGTGTCTCTTCTGGCAAGCCAACCCTATTGCTCTACAAATGTGTCACTCGCTCCTCTCTCACTAGTCTAGTATAAAGTTTGAGGAAAACTGTGACCTCTCCTCTTACTTACGTGCGTTGTTGGTCTCTGGAACAAGGCTCTTGTAAAACGGAAACTTGCGGGACAGCCGGAAACTCTTTTTACGCTTGGATTTGATGGACTGCGGTAGATGGCGGAAGGCACAGAGAAATGGGCAACGGGGGACAACGCCACAAATGTAGAAATGAAGAAAGCGATGGAGGAGGGAAAAAAAAAAAAGAAAAGGAAACAAACCACAACATGGGTTTACAAGGCATGCAAAACAAAAAAAAAAAAAAAAAAAACATAACCGGAGAGTGTGATGAACGGAGAGGCCAAGGATTAACATGAAATGTGGGACAACTTTAACAAGCGTGATCAGCGGCAGATCAACTACATCCCACCTGTTGGAGGCTATACATTGTTACATTCCTCAGATAATCCCTATTGCTCCCTGAGCTGTGATCCTCATCAAGGGGCTCCGATAGATTTCTCCACTCCTCCCTCCATATTGTACAGTAGAAGGATGAAAACACCGGCCGTCAATGAGATTTGGCACAATCTGCATTTCACGTTTTTAGCAGTATTATGACAACACTGACATCACCAGGGGATTATACACTGTGTTGCTATGGGTAACCGTATTACATATACACTGATCAGCCACAACCTTGTGAATACCACTGATTATCTGGACATCTGAAAGGGGGTGGCAGCAAGGGAACATCTTGTCCCTCGAAGTTGCCGTTCATGACAATTTGTTGTGTATGGGGGATGAGTAGCCACAGACTGGTCAGGGGGTCCATAATGACCCGTGTCCACAGCCGAAAGCGCCTACAAATGGGCATGGGAGCATCAGAACTGGACCAAGAAATGGAAAAAGGTGGCCTGGTCCGACGAACCCAAGAAAGGTTTCAGGAACACAGCAAGTTTGAGGTGCCGATTTGGTCTCCAAATTCTCCATCCAATCGAGCATCTGTGGGATTTTCCGCTCAAAACAAATACGATCCATGAAGGCCCCACCTCCTAACTTAACCTAACAGGATTTAAGGATCTGCTGCTGATGGCTACAGAACTGGAACATGGAGCAGTGGAAGGTGGCGGCCTGGTCTGATGAATCACGTGGATGGGCCGGGTGCTTACTTACCTTGGGGAAGAGATGGGATGCAGTATGGGGGGGGGGGGGAGAAGCCGGCGGAGGCAGTTTAATGCTTTGACCAATGATCTGCTGAGACACACCTTGGCTCCCGCAATTTAGAAGGATGTGACACGTACCACCTACCCAAAGATTGTTAATGACAGAGTCCACCTCATCATGAAAAACGGTATTCCCTGATGGCAGTGGCCTCTTTCAGCAGGATAATACGTACTGCCACACTGCAAATATGGTTCAAGAATGATTTGAGGAACACAACTAAGAGTGCGAGGTGTGGACTTCGGCCTTCAAATTTTAATCAACTGTGGGATGTGCTGAAGAAGCAAATCCGATCCATGGAAGCCCACCTCACAGGTCCTAAAGGATCTGCTACCGACTGCTTGGTGCTAGATAACACAGCATACCTTTAGAGGTCTAATGGGGTTCATGCATCAACCAAGTCGGGGAAAGGGGGACCTACTCCATATTAGGTGGGTGGTCATAAAGGTTAAGGCTGATCGGTGTAGATTTCTGATTTGCATGTTCACGGTCACTAGGTCATTCGGCAGAAGGGACCCGGTGAGGCTTCATTTACCAATTACTGTGAAAAATCCTCTTTGGAGTGCCGGTGACTTTTCCTCCTTTCACTGTAGTTTTCTATGGTGCCATCTATTGCACCCTCTTGCTACATCGGTCAACAAGAAAAAAGACCTGTGACTGGAGCCTGAAGGAGTTCAGTATCGGGGCGGCATTTGCTGGAGCGGCAGTGACCGCAGTTACTATGGCACAGTTACCCGCTAACATGTGACTACAAAACATTTTCTGTTCCTCTGTGAATATCCCCCCCCCCCCCCCGCCGCCCCCCATACCCGGGCAGCCCAGAAATGCATTCTCTCTCAGCGTGGTGGTTCCTATACTCACTCTGTTGGACTCCAAGCCGAGCGGCCGTGGAATTTGACAGTTTTCAGTCTCGCTCGCTCCTTTTTCTCAACCCTGAAAAACAACAAGCGGACAATTAGGAGTACGTAGTGGCCTGCGAGAACACAAGAATGAAATGTGACAAATCACAGCCCGCGGTCAGCTGATGTCACAGAGCCAGTGAAGTCTGGGGGAAAGATTGTGACCATATGGTCAGGATACACCCAGGAGCATAAACGTTGAGCTGTGTGTGTGTGATCCAGGGGGAGAGGGGCAGAGCATTGTGGTGTGCGTGTATATAAGGCAGCAGTGTGATCCAGGGGGAGAGGGGCAGAGCATTGTGTGGGCGTGTATATAAGGCAGCAGTGTGATCCAGGGAGAGGGGCAGAGCATTGTGTGGGCGTGTATATAAGGCAGCAGTGTGATCCAGGGGGAGAGGGGCAGAGCATTGTGTGCGCGTGTATATAAGGCAGCAGTGTGATCCAGGGGGGAGAGGGGCAGAGCATTGTGTGCGCGTGTATATAAGGCAGCAGTGTGATCCAGGGGGGAGAGGGGCAGAGCATTGTGTGCGCGTGTATATAAGGCAGCAGTGTGATCCAGGGGGAGAGGGGCAGAGCATTGTGTGCGCGTGTATATAAGGCAGCAGTGTGATCCAGGGGGGAGAGGGGCAGAGCATTGTGTGCGCGTGTATATAAGGCAGCAGTGTGATCCAGGGGGAGAGGGGCAGAGCATTGTGTGCGCGTGTATATAAGGCAGCAGTGTGATCCAGGGGGGAGAGGGGCAGAGCATTGTGTGCGCGTGTATATAAGGCAGCAGTGTGATCCAGGGGGGAGAGGGGCAGAGCATTGTGTGCGCGTGTATATAAGGCAGCAGTGTGATCCAGGGGGGAGAGGGGCAGAGCATTGTGTGCGCGTGTATATAAGGCAGCAGTGTGATCCAGGGGGGAGAGGGGCAGAGCATTGTGTGCGCGTGTATATAAGGCAGCAGTGTGATCCAGGGGGGAGAGGGGCAGAGCATTGTGTGCGCGTGTATATAAGGCAGCAGTGTGATCCAGGGGGGAGAGGGGCAGAGCATTGTGTGCGCGTGTATATAAGGCAGCAGTGTGATCCAGGGGGGAGAGGGGCAGAGCATTGTGTGCGCGTGTATATAAGGCAGCAGTGTGATCCATGGGGAGAGGGGCAGAGCATTGTGTGCGCGTGTATATAAGGAAGCAGTGTGATCCAGGGGGATAGGGGCAGAGCATTGTGTGGGCGTGTATATAAGGCAGCAGTGTGATCCAGGGGGAGAGGGGCAGAGCATTGTGTGTGCATGTATATAAGGCAGCAGTGTGATCCAGGGGGAGAGGGGCAGAGCATTGTGTGCGCGTGTATATAAGGAAGCAGTGTGATCCAGGGGGAGAGGGGCAGAGCATTGTGTGCGCGTGTATATAAGGCAGCAGTGTGATCCAGGGGTGAGGGGCAGAGCATTGTGTGCGTGTATAAGGCAGTAGTGTGATCCAGAGGGGAGGGGCAGAGCATCATGTGCGTGTATAAGGCAGCAGTGTGATCCAGGGATAGAGGGGCAGAGCATTGTGTGTATAAGGCAGCAGTGTGATCCAGGAGGTAGGTGGACAGAGGCGGCGGAGCATTGTGTGTATAAGGCAGCAGTGGGGGGGGGGGGGGGGGGACGGGACACGGACGGAGAGGAGGAGCATTGTGTGCATATAAGGCAGCAGTGTGATCCAGGGGAGAGGGGGGCATTGGGCCAGAGAATTGTCAAGTAACCACAACAGGCCTATTTTTCATTTACTTTGCACAGCAGCTTTAAAGCAATATGAGCTATTTTATCTAAGGGAAGTTCCCAAAACATGGCCCGCTGGGGGAACTTGAGGACTGAGGTTGAGAACCACTGGTCTAATGCATTGTGAAATTCAGGTTTGTGGTCCACGGGATTCAAAATTATGAGTTTAGCGGTCTTGGAGGTTGGCAACCACCGAGAAAAATAGCAACAGTAAGAAAGGACAGAATATATTATCAGCTCACAAGGTTTCTGGCAGGATCAACAGGTTTTTTTGGCACTGTACAGATATAAAAAAAAGAAAAAAAAAAAACACACACACATATTCAATGGTATATTTAACAGATGAAAAGGGGGAAAGTTTGCGGTAGTTTAGGAAGTTAGACTGGGACGGTCACATTTTAATGCCCCCTCTCAGGCTCTGAGGTTACCCGCATTACCCGTGTAGCTCTTATACACAACTAGAACATTGCTAAAATCCAGGATAGGGCGATGTCTGGTCACATGACTTCAGATCACTAAATAAAAAAAGTTTTATGTACAGTGATCCTCACCACAAAGGCCTACAGGTTTATGCAGGGAGCGCTACTGAGCATGCACACCTGACTCCGCATCAGATAAAATCCCTTTTTACCTCTTTTTACTGGGGATGACACCGATCTGCTCGCTCTCCCCGTGCGGAGTGACTTAGTCTGGCCTGCCACCATTCGTCATCGGAGGCATTGATCACATGCAGGATGTCCCCGTAGGAGAAGCTCAGGCCCTGGCTCGGTAGGCAGCTGTCCCGGGAGCGATCGTAGTCAAAGAGCGCCCTGTTTAAAAAGAAGAAGAAGAGGATCGACAGAAAAATTGTAAGAATTAGCAAATACCCGGCCGCATATTTTATTGTCGTATTTCTCTCCCTACACTAAACACAGATTAAACCAGATTAACCAGTTCAAAGAAAAACAAAAAAGCAATGATAAAATGTAAAACCCGCATAAAAAAAAAAAAAAAAAAAAAAAATTGCAACAATGACACACAAACAAGTAATTTTTCCCTATATTAAACGGGTGCTCTACGATCCCTGCTTCACATGAGTGCGGCTTTGAAGTCGTGTTATTTCAGAGCCCAGTGCGGTTTCATGTGCATCTTGCTGACGTCTGTGCGACTTCATTTAACAGATGTCAATGCAGTCGCACTGAAACCTTTTTTTCTGAGTCGCAGCGATCTCAATGGTTCCATTGTCACAAACGAGGTGCGACTCGAACTGTCAAGTGACACCGGGGTGAACAAGGGTTTAAGGTTAAAATTTTTACCAGCATCTCCTCTGTTCCTCTCGGCTCAAACATTTTACATATATTACAGCATAATTCACATCTCACATTATTTTCCCTTTATAATCTGTACCCCCCTCCCCCCGCTCGGCAATTTATGATTCAGGATGGATTTTTACATGGAAATGCTTTAAAAAAATAAAAATCAAAAAAATAATCCTTCTTGCCCTCACCCTCCAGTGCTCTATGCTAGCAGAGCCAACAGCCACCCCCTCACAAAGGCTTGCATAGCAGAGAAGAAGAGCGGGGCACATCTGGTCACAGACCACGAGTCTCACCAGATTTGGTGATGTCACTACTGTGGCTTCTCCTTGCTGGAGAGGAAGCTGTACCTGAAGATTGGCAGGTGCTTCCTCCACCATTACCCCACCAGTTATTAGATCAAAAAGGGGGCAAGCTCTGACATGAGAAAGCAAAGCCTTGCTCCTCTACCAAGATGGCCGCTGACACACACACAGTGCATAACAAGGCATGGCGATTCAGTAATGGGAAGAAGAGCAGCTTCAGGGAATACTGGTGACTAGCTCTTTGTGACCTGCTAAAGTACAGGGTTTAGGCCATTTTTAAAGGATAAATTCATTTTTCCAGAAAATAAATGCACATATTTTTTGCAGAAAAAAAAATATATATTTTTTTTTTCGCCTGCAGGGAGCTGGAAGGCATTGCACCCATGATCAGTGGATGAGGGGTGCTTCTGCAGACAAGCCCTGTTGCTTTCTGCCCCATACCTTCATACAGGATGTCTGCTTGAAAGTAGAAGGGCTTGTGAGTGAACTGCAAGACACCTCTTCTGTGAAAGACACTCTTCTCTCCAGTGCTTCTTTTCTTCCTCCCCAAGAAGCAAGGCTTGGAGCTGCCGAGAATGGAGCTGCGCCCAAGTCACTGCCGGTATACAAGAGGTCATGAGACCCAGCAGTCTCATGATATACCTCAGGGAGGCTTCCCCCCCTTCGAGGAGGGTGATAACTGCACCCTGGACTTTCGCTACCTTTTCTGCTGGTAAGAACACCTTCTGTGCCTGTGAGTCTATCAGGTAGCCCAGATAAAGCTTGGACTGAGGTGGAGTCAGCGAGCACTTTTCCCGGCTGACCATCCAACCCAAGGTCTCCAGGGTACATAGCACCTTGTCCCTGTCTATCAAAGTCTGCGCCTGATCCACACTGTAGACCAGAAAATCGTCCAGGTAGGTCCAACTGACTGACTGGCACCGGAGCAATAACGTCTTGCTCTGCCAGCTCTTGTTTACTTTCCAGCAGACCCTCCGCCTTGGTATGGTCCCTGGGGAGAAAGGTGACAAGAAAATTCTGTGGAGGGGACAGCTGAAACTCTAGTCTGTACCCCTCTCTTAAGACGCTTAAAATGTATGGACTCTGCGTAACCTTCTCCCACTCGGAAAGGAACCTGCAGAGCCTTGCGCCTACCTTTACGGTAGCGTCATTTTGCTTCCTTATGGGAAGAACCGGAAAAAAGGACCGCACTCTTTTCCTTTCCCTTCCCAAGACCCCACTTCTTCCTCTGGTCACTTCTCCCCTTATGTTGACCTTTTGACTGGGGGCCACCAGGAATTTCTTTCCCTTCTCTGTGGACCGGGAGAGGACCTGATCCAAACCTGAACCAAAGAGCAGGGAGCCCTCAAAAGGAAATCCCGCACAGACGCGACTTAGAGGTGAAGTCCACGTCCCAGGTCTTTACCCATAGGGCCCTCCTAGCGGAGTTTAGAAGTGTCGCTGACTTAGCTGTGGTTCTGACAGTCTCCACCGCTGCGTCTGCCACATATGCTACTGCTCTGCTAATTACCTCCAGCAAGTCTACAATCTCTTTATCCTCTTTGCTACGCGAGACATGTTCCATTAACCTGCCAAGCCACGCGTCTGCATTTCTGGCTACACAGGCCGAAGCTAGGGCAGGAGCCATTGCCGCCGCATTTGCCTCCCAAGCCCTCCTGAGTAAAATCTCAGACTTCTTGTCCATCTGGTCCTGAATACTTCCTGAATCCTCAAAGGACAGATCGGACCTTTTGGACACCTGTGCTAGGGCTGCGTCCAAGCGAGGAGTCTTAAACTTTTCTTCCTCCTCGTCCTTAAAAGGGCACCTTCTCTTCAGGGCCTTTAGCCTAAGAAGCTTACGCTCAGGCTCTTTCCATTCCCTGAGGATTATATCCTTTAGGGACTGGTGAACAGGAAAGGTTCTGGCCTGTAACTTCCCTAGGCCTCTATACACTCTATCCTGGGCTGATACCTGAGCAGAGGGTACTTGTATATCCTCTGAGGCATAAATGGCCTTTAATAAGCCCTCCATGTCGTCCGCCGAGAACAAGAGACCCCCAGGCTTAGCCTCCCCCTGGCTATCCTGGTCCGAATCCTCCTCCCCAGTACTGAAGTCTGGGACCTGACCTTCCTCCACCTCAGATAGAAAGGAGACCTGGCCCTGGGAACCTTCCGTGTAAGACGTGGATAAGTCTTCCTGTGAGAGAGGGGTCTCTCTACCAGAGGGGCCCTCATCCCGACCCTTCTCCAGTGTGGTCCGGAAAGGACTGGAGAGTGGCTAACATTTCTGACTGCAAAGCACGACACTCCCTCACTACCTGAGCGGTCTCCTTGCCTGCGAGCTTAAAATCGCACTTATCAGAAAATGGCTTGCTGTGGTCTTGTGGTAGTTTAGAGTTACAATACCCACAGCGCCTGGACTTAGATGTAGCCTTTCCCTTGGACCTACTGGCTGACCCCTGGGCAGAGCCTTCGGTCCCTGGAGACAATAAAAAATAAATAAATAAACAAAAACACATACAGTTAGCTACTCATGTCCTAAAGGAGAAGATCACCCCTTGGAGGTCCCCTTAGCATCCGACCTCACTTGAGACTACCGCAGACCCCCTGACTGCTGAGTCTCAAAGCCTGGGGAAAGATTTAAAGGAGAAAAGTCCCAGACCCCTCCAGTTAAAAATAAAAAATGCAGAAACTTGGTTTCGCTGCCACTTGTGGGAAACGCAATCAAGAACTGAGGGAAGGGTGGGAACTTTTAAACTTGTCGATTGTGTTTCCTGTCAGGTGGACCAGTCATCTCTCAGGTGTGCCGTCCTGGAAGATGACTGGAGAAAAGCTGTTTTTTTTTTTCTCCCTTGCATGTCCCCTTCAGATCTACAGCGATTGCACTTAAAAGTGCACTTGTAGTGCAAAGTGGATTTGCCTCTCGTAAATAACCCCCAAGAGAATTACCAAAAAATAAATAAAAATTATATATATTTTAATTATACACAACCACCGGCTGGAGCGCTCGTCCCCGTCGCTGGACAGAGCGGGTTCAGGTAAGTAAAAGAAAGCATAGGACGCAAACCTCCAGGGTTTGCAACCCCTTTAAAAACGAAGTCCTCCAGCGACACGTCGTCTCTGCTGACAGGGCTTCCATCTTCACCAGATCTTCCCTTCCGTGTTCGTGGGCTCTGGTGGTGTGAATGGCAGCGCCACAATAATGTCAGTGCCGTGCAAGCATGCGGGGGAAGCCACAGCCATGGCGCAGAGCTCTGAAGTGACAGCATGGGGAGTCCTCATTTCAGAGCGCATGGGGCCAGTGACATCACCGGTTGCCGCTTGCTTGATTATTTTACCTCCAGATAAGCCTCATTATAAGCTTACCTGAAGACAAAACTAGCATAAAAGTTGGGCACAGACTGCAGTTCCTCTTTAATTTCCTCAGCAAATCTTTTTGCACATTACGATACAAAGTTACCTGGGAGACTCGCAAATCATAAATAAAATAAAAATATAAAGCTGCGATGAGCGTACCGGACGTAGAGTGACCTCTTCTCACTGGTGCGCAAAGAGCCTGATCCGGAGCTCATACTGCTGTTCATCATCTGCTCTCTCAAGTCATGGATCTTTGACTCAAACCGGCTGTACTCTGTAAGGGGAGAAAACAAGAAAGCTGATATACAAATTACTGCCAATCTATCCACGTAAAGCAGACCATGCAAGGTTCAGCTAGTTATCTGTAGCACTCATCTTCCCTGCCCTGGTAGACAAGTTCTAATTATAACACATTACCTTGACACCCCCCGCTATCATATTACACGGCCTCCTGATGGGATCCTGAGAGAGCCGAGGATCCCGAATCCCACTCCAGTGCTATCCAGGGGGAATCTGGCTGGGAGGAGCGGGATCTTCAGCTCTCCCAGGATCCCACAACGAGGCCAAGTGATGTCATACCTAAGCAAGGGCTACCGATTCCAACATGGGGAGGGTAGGTAACTTTTCCTCCTAATCCTTCAGGCCGGGTTCACAGCAGGGTTTTGGGGGGCGGCCTCAGTAGGGTAAAAATTTGTGGCAGTAGTTTATATTTTTCATTTTTTGGACAAATTTATTTTTTCTTTTTTACAATGTTTCTTTAATTTTTTTTTATGAGCCCAGTTGTGGGGCTTTGGTGAAATATTAGGGGTCTAAACAGACCTCTGATGTCTCACTTTTGAGATAGTCCCTTTTTTTTCCTGGAGGACAGAGACTCCAAGTCCCTTTCTCTGCAGCCTCAGCTGCAGTGGACAGGGAATGAATAGGAAAGTGCTCTGTGCTGAGCAGCTTCCTGTTCCTTCACAAACTGAAGCATAGTAAACAGTTTACTATGCATCTGTTGCGAATGAACACAGTGATCGATCGGCATTGGTTCAGTAAAGGAAGAGGCCGATAAATTACATATTTACGGGCCTCTTCTCCGCTATCCATTCTGAAATGATGGGGGGGGGGGGGGGGCAGAGGAGCATAAAGGGGGAGCGGGGCAACAGAAAGAAGAAGAGGGACAGGAGGGGGTGGCATATATTGGTACTGATCCCCTGCAGTCTATAAAAAGGTAAGAAGACCTGGAATTTGCTTTCACCGTACCAATCGTAAAGTCCAGATACAGAGATATATACACAACGCTGTATATAGGAAGGCCGATTGTTTCCTCAGAGCAAACATCTGCTGCTGAGAAGAGTGGCCACTCCCTAACATTCCACCTCATACAATATAAATGCTGTCTTCTCCATCATAAAAAGCTTTTATTAAAAGGGCATTTAATAGGCAGAGAGAGGAGGAGAGTCTGCGGAGAGACGTACCCAAGAGCAAGGGAATCTTCTCATTACCATACATGGGCCACTATAAACACACACACAGCAAGCGCTGCGGGGCCCCTACACGTTTACATTACCGGCAGGCGCTGCTTATGGCAGCGCAACATAAAAACTAACAATCGCTGAGAGTCCACAAAATCCCAGAGAGGATCTCCTGTACAGTCCGTTATACCCAATGTGACACCAGACGGCACAACGCCTTCATAGACCGACTAATACCGTACTGTCCACCATTCGATCGGGAGGGGGGGGGGGCAAATCCACCTATTCTATAAATGCACATTCTGCCGCTTTCAATATTATTCTACCTATATGAATTTATCATCATCTTATATTTTTTTTATTCATTTTATTGCTACAGGTCTAGTCTGCCCACTACTGTACCGTCGGGTGACTGTGCCCCCTTCCTCCCATGTAGAGGGGGGGGGGGGGGGTGTGGACCTAAGTGTGACCTCTCGTAAGGTGTTCTGTGGCCCCGGCCCATCCCTGTCTGCGGCACCTGTGGAGCAATTCGGAGTCCTGGCTGGTTAACTGAAGGGGTCCTTTTTCTTTTTGTTTTAGTTTCATTTCCCTTCGCTTTTAATGAGAAGCATGTGGAAATAAATTTTGTTGTTGTTCGGATGCATTTATGGGGTAATTATACCTATGTATATAATGTTAAGATGCCGAATATTGTATGTAGAGAATAATTGTTATATATTTTCCTAGCAGCATGTCCCTCTGAGGAAGACCCCAGTGTGGGTTGAAACGCGTCAGACTACCTATACTTCACATCTTTGAATTGTACTATTTGATGTGGATTTGTAAATGCTGTTTTGACAAATGTGTATCTGCTTCTCCTTTTTAATAAGCTCATGTTTTTACTGCTATGTAAAGGGTGGTTTTGTTTGTCCTATTTTGAATAAATACAATTTTTCTATCATCACCTAAAAACCCCTTTTTTGGGGAGCCTTTTCCATTTAATATTTGTTTGGGGTGAGCAGCGCTCTCAAATCCTTTCCTCTTTCCTTGACTTGTTTAACCCTTTCCCTGTCGCATGGGGACAAGAATGTTTTGGTGACGGGTTCTCTTCTGAAACGAATGAAGTGCAGACTGCGCCCCATTACCTTCATGTCATTATCAGGAAGGGGAGATAGGTAAACGGATGTTCTCATCTCCCTCCCTTCTACCTGCTGGTCCCAGGGTCCTCCAATGGGTGTGCAGAGCCCGTGAAAACAAGGTGGGGGGTGAGTGGAACTTAGATGGATCACTTCAATCTGACAGTTGGCTTGTCAGATTACCAAACACAGCAAAGTGAACGCAGCGCGGGAGGGGGGGGAGCGCAACCCGCCCCAGCGCGGGAGGGGGGGGGGGGGGAGAGCGCGCAACCCGCCCCGGAGCGGGGGGGGGGGAGCGCAACCCGCCCCGGAGCGGGGGGGGGGGGAGCGCAACCCGCCCCGGAGCGGGAGGGGGGGGGAGCGCAACCCGCCCCGGAGCGGGAGGGGGGGGAGCGCAACCCGCCCCGGAGCGGGGGGGGGGGGGGGGAGCGCAACCCGCCCCGGAGCGGGGGGGGGGAGCGCAACCCGCCCCGGAGCGGGAGGGGGGGAGCGCAACCCGCCCCGGGAGGGGGGGGAGCGCAACCCGCCCCAACGCGCGGGGGGGGGGGGGAGGGGGTGCGCAACCCGACCCAACGCGCGGGGGGGGGGAGGGGGTGCGCAACCCGCCCCAACGCGCGGGGGGGGGGAGGGGGTGCGCAACCCGCCCCAACGCGCGGGGGGGGGGAGGGGGTGCGCAACCCGCCCCAACGCGCGGGGGGGGGAGGGGGTGCGCAACCCGCCCCAACGCGCGGGGGGGGGGGAGGGGGTGCGCAACCCGCCCCAACGCGCGGGGGGGGGAGGGGGTGCGCAACCCGCCCCAACGCGCGGGGGGGGGGGGGATAGGGTGCTCAACCCGCCCCAACGCGCGGGGGGGGGGATAGGGTGCTCAACCCGCCCCAACGCGCGGGGGGGGTGCTCAACCCGCCCCAACGCGCGGGGGGGGTGCGCAACCCGCCCCAACGCGCGGGGGGGGGGGGGCAACCCGCCCCAACGCGCGGGGGGGGTGCGCAACCCGCCCCAACGCGCGGGGGGGGGGGGTGCGCAACCCGCCCCAACGCGCGGGGGGGTGCGCAACCCGCCCCAACGCGCGGGGGGGGGGGTGCGCAACCCGCCCCAACGCGCGGGGGGGGGGGTGCGCAACCCGCCCCAACGCGCGGGGGGGGGGGTGCGCAACCCGCCCCAACGCGCGGGGGGGGGGGTGCGCAACCCGCCCCAACGCGCGGGGGGGGGGGGGGTGCGCAACCCGCCCCAACGCGCGGGGGGGGGGGGGTGCGCAACCCGCCCCAACGCGCGGGGGGGGGGGTGCGCAACCCGCCCCAACGCGCGGGGGGGGGGGGGGTGCGCAACCCGCCCCAACGCGCGGGGGGGGGGGGGTGCGCAACCCGCCCCAACGCGCGGGGGGGTGGTGCGCAACCCGCCCCAACGCGCGGGGGGGGTGGTGCGCAACCCGCCCCAACGCGCGGGGGGGGGTGGTGCGCAACCCGCCCCAACGCGCGGGGGGGGGTGGTGCGCAACCCGCCCCAACGCGCGGGGGGGGTGGTGCGCAACCCGCCCCAACGCGCGGGGGGGGGTGGTGCGCAACCCGCCCCAACGCGCGGGGGGGGGTGGTGCGCAACCCGCCCCAACGCGCGGGGGGGGTGGTGCGCAACCCGCCCCAACGCGCGGGGGGGGTGGTGCGCAACCCGCCCCAACGCGCGGGGGGGGTGGTGCGCAACCCGCCCCAACGCGCGGGGGGGGTGGTGCGCAACCCGCCCCAACGCGCGGGGGGGGTGGTGCGCAACCCGCCCCAACGCGCGGGGGGGGTGGTGCGCAACCCGCCCCAACGCGCGGGGGGGGTGGTGCGCAACCCGCCCCAACGCGCGGGGGGGGTGGTGCGCAACCCGCCCCAACGCGCGGGGGGGGTGGTGCGCAACCCGCCCCAACGCGCGGGGGGGGTGGTGCGCAACCCGCCCCAACGCGCGGGGGGGGTGGTGCGCAACCCGCCCCAACGCACGGGGGGCGGGGGGGGCGCAACCCACCCCGCTACAGAGTACGCAACCTTACCCAGTGCCAGAAGAAAGGGAAAAAGCAAACCAGAACGCAACCTGCCCCAGTGCATCGAGAGAGTGAAATTTTCCCCGCCACAATATTGTACCCCCCTCCCCATCACTCATTGAGCCCCCATCACTGAATCTGCTCCCCATAGAACCCCAACACCCCCATTTACTCCTATCTGACCCATGTCACCCATTGTGCCCCCCCCACAGACCCCTCTATCACCTGGTGCACCCCCACAGACCCCTCTATCACCTGGTGCACCCCCACAGACCCCTATATCAGCTGTTGCACCCCCACAGAACTTATTGGGCCCCCATATCACATACTCCACCTCACGGTGGTGATGGGTGTCACCCCCTCTAATTCTCCTCACCTTCCCCGGCCGCTCCGTCCTCTCCTCACCCTCAGCAGACACCGAAACCAGACTACACCCCGCCCCTTCCGGTAAAGCCCATTCCCATCCAATCAGCGGCCTCCGAAGTCAGCCGACCACTCAGAGCGCTCCCTCCCCCTGGCGGCCAATAACAAATACATGGCTGGGCACCAACAAATCAGAGAGCCCGGTTTTCCCGCCCACCTCGCATTTAGGGGCCGCTCGAAAGAAAAAAGACCGACCAATCACCGCTCTGCCTACGAAGCCCCGCCCACGCCGCCTCAGGTAGGACAGAGGTGAGAAAGATATCGGGCGGTACAAGACAAGTGACCAATAGGAGGAGAGAGAAGAGTCATGTGACCGGAACGGCGGCACTCCGAGCCGGTGTTCTGTCAAATACTGTCCCTCCCCCCCCATCGGATAGTGTCCGGCCCGAAACGCAAAACTTTTACTTCAATGGAGGAGCTGCAGAAAAAAATCACCTCAGAGGCACCCAAAATCACATCAGAAACACCCCAAAAATCATCCTAGAAATCACCTCAGACACCCCAAAATCATCTCAGAAACATCCAAAAATCACCCCAGAGACCATCCAAAATCACCTCAGAGACACCCCAAAATCATCTTAGAAATCACCTCAGACACTCAAAAATCATCTCAGAAACCCCAAAATCATCTCAGAGACACCCCAAAATCATCTCAAACACCCCAAAATCATCTCAGAGACACCCCAAAAATCACATCAGAAACACCACAAAAATCATTTCAGAAATCACCTCAGACACCTCAAAATCATCTCAGAAACATCCAAAAATCACCTCAGAGACACCCCAAAATCATCTCAGAAATCACCTCAGAGACACCCAAAAATCACCTCAGAGACACCCCCAAACTCACATCAGAAACACCCCAAAAATCATCTCAGAAATCATCTGAGACACCCCAAAAATCACCTCAGAGACGCCCCAAAATCACCCCAGATACACCCAAAAATCTCAGAAATCACATCAGAGACACTCCAAAAATCATCTCAGCCACACCCCAAAATCACATCAGAAACACCCCAAAATCATCTCCGAAATATCCAAAAATCACCTCAGATACACCCCAAAATCACATCAGAAACACCCCAAAAATCATCTCAGAAATCACCTCAGACACCTCAAAATCATCTCATAAACACCCCATAAACACCCCAAAAATCATCTTAAAAACACCCAAACATCACCTCAGAAACACCCAAAAACCATCTCAAAATCACCTCAGAAACACCCAAAAATCATCTCAGAAATCACCCCAGAGACCATTCAAAATCACCTCAGAGACACCGTAAAATCATCTCAGAAACACCCAAAAATCACCTCAGAAACACCCAAAAATCACCTCAGAAACAGAAAAATCATCTCAAAAACACCCAAAAATCATCTCAGAAAAACAGAAAAATCTCAAAAATCACCTCAGAAACGCCCAAAAAAATCACCTCAGAAACACCCAAAAATCATCTCAAAAACACTCAAAAATCATCTCGGAAACACCCAAAAATCACCTCAGAGACACCCAAAAATCACCTCAGAGACACCCAGAAATCACATCAGAAACACCCCAAAAATCATCTCAGAAATCATCTGAGACACCCCAAAAATCACCTCAGAGACGCCCCAAAATCACCCCAGATACACCCAAAAATCTCAGAAATCACATCAGAGACACTCCAAAAATCATCTCAGCCACACCCCAAAATCACATCAGAAACACCCCAAAATCATCTCAGAAATCACCTCAGACACCTCAAAATCATCTCATAAACATCCAAAAATCACCTCATAAACACCCCAAAAATCATCTCAAAAACACCCAAACATCACCTCAGAAACACCCAAAAACCATCTCAAAATCACCTCAGAAACACCCAAAAATCATCTCAGAAATCACCCCAGAGACCATTCAAAATCACCTCAGAGACACCCAAAAATCACCTCAGAAACCCCAAAAATCACCTCAGAAACCCCAAAAATCACCTCAGAAGCACCCAAAAAATCACCTCAGAAACACCCAAAAATCACCTCAGAAACAGAAAAATCATCTCAAAAACACCCAAAAATCATCTCAAAAAATCATCTTGGAAACACCCAAAAATCACCTCAGAAACACCCAAAAAATCACCTCAGAAACACCCAAAAATCATCTTGGAAACACCCAAAAATTACCTCAGACACAACCAAATATCACCTTAGAGACACCCAAAAATCACCCCAGAAACACTCCAAAATCATCTCAGAAACACCCAAAAATCACCTCAGAAACACCCCAAAAATCATCTCAAAAACACCCCAAAATCACCCCAGAAACACCCAAAAATCACCTCAGAAACACCACAAAAATCATTTCAAAAATCACCCCAGAAACACCCAAAAATCACATCATAAACACCCCAAACTCATCTCAGAAACACCCAAAATCACCTCAGAAACACCCCAAAAATCACCCCAGAAACACCCAAAAATCACCCCAGAAACCCCCAAAAATCATCTCAGAAACACCCAAAAATCACCTCAAAAATCACCCCAGAAATACACAAAAATCACCTCAGAAACACCAAAAACAGTGCACAGTTGTGTATGGAGGCCAATAAAAAGGAGCGGTCATCACATGGAGGAAAATACCGGAGGGGAGGTTCCAGAGCCTCAGACTGAGATCTGTATATTGTACTACTAGATCCAACACCAGACCGGGAACACGGACCAGAAATACCAGACCTAGAATCCCGGACCTGGAACACCAGACCAGAAGTACCAGACCTAGAACACCAGACCAGAAATACCAGACCTAGAATTCTGGACCTGGAATACCAGACCAGAAGTAGCAGACCTGGAATACCAGACCAGAAGTAGCAGACCTGGAATACCAGACCAGAAGTACCAGACCTGGAATACCAGACCAGAAGTACCAGACCTGGCACACTCGACCAGAAATACCAGACCTGGAACGTCAGACCAGAAGTACCAGACCTGGAACACCAGACCTGAAATACCAGACCTGGAATACCAGACCAGAAGTACCAGACCTGGAATACCAGACCAGAAGTACTTGACCTGGAATACCAGACGACAAGTACCGGACCTGGAACACCAGACTAGAAGTACCGGACCTGGAACACCATACCAGAAGTACCGGACCTGGAACAACAGACCAGAAGTGCCGGACCTGGAATAATAGACGAGAAGTACCGGACCTGGAATACCAGACCAGAAATACCAGACCTGGAACACCAGACCAGAAATACCGGACCTGGAACACCAGACCAGAAATACCAGACCAGAAACAACAGACCTGCAACACCAAACCAGAAACAATAGACCAGGAATACCAGACCTGGAATACCAAACCAAGAACACTGGACCAGAAATACCAGAATTGGAACACCAAGCTAGAAACAACGAATCAAAACAGCAGACCAGGAAAACCAATTTAGAACACTGGACCAGGAACACCAGATCAGAAACAATAGACCAGCAACACCATATCAAGAACCCAGATCAGAAATACTGTACTAGGAACACCAGACCAGCTACACCATACCAGAAATAACAGATCAGAAACACTGTACCAGGAACACCATACCAGAAGGACCAGACAAGGAACACCAGACCTTGAATACTGGACCAGGAACACTAATTCAAGAACACAGACCAGGTACACCAGACCAGAACATCAAATCAAACACTATACCAGGAGCACCAGATCACGAACACCGGACCAGGAATACCAAATCAAAAACACAGACCAGGTTCACCAGAGCAGAAGCACCGTACCAGAAGTACCCAACCAGGAACACCAAATCAAAAACATCATATCAGGAGGACCAGACAAGGAACGCGATACCTGGAATACTGGACCAGGAACACCAAATGAAGAACACCATACCAAGAAGATTAGACTGTGAACATCTGACCAGGAACATCAACTCAAAAACATCATAGCAGGAGGACCAGGCAAGTAACACCAGACCTGGAAAACTGGACTAGAAACACCAAATCCAAAACACAGACCAGAAAAACCAAATCAAGAACACTACATGAGGAGCACCAGATCATGAATACAGGACCAGGAACAGCATACCAGAAGGACCCAACCAGGAACATTAACTCAAGAACACCATATCAGGAGGACAAGACTGTGAATACCAGAACTGAAATACTGGAACAAGAGCACCAAATCAAGAACACAGACCAGGTACACTAGACCAGAAGCACCAAATCAAGAACACTATACCAGGTGAACCAAATCACAAAGACCGGACCAGGAACACCAAATCAAGAACACTATTCCGGGAGCACCAGATCATGAAGACCGGACCAGGAACACCAAATCAAGAACACTATTCCGGGAGCACCAGATCATGAAGACCGGACCAGGAACACCAAATCAAGAACACTATTCGGGGAGCACCAGATCACGAAGACCGGACCAGGAACACCAAATCAAGAACACTTTACCGGGAGCACCAAATTGCGAAGACCGGACCAGGAACACCAAATCCAGAACACTATTCCGGGAGCACCAGATTACAAACACCAGATCATGAAGACCGGACCAGGAACACCAAATCAAGAACACTATTCCGGGAGCACCAGATCACGAAGACCGGACCAGGAACACCAAATCAAGAACACTATACCGGGAGCACCAAATTGCGAAGACCGGACCAGGAACACCAAATCAAGAACACTATTCCGGGAGCACCAGATTACAAACACCGGAGCAGGAACACCATACCAGAAATACTGGACCTGGAACACCAAATCAAGAACCTCTTCCGACTGTGCACATCGGCAGGGAACTCCTAGTCCTACCATAGGAGGTCAGGGTGTCTAGAAAACATGACCCGTCTTCCAACCCAGCAGCAAATTTACACCTAAATATCCCCCCCCCCCCCCCCCCATATATAATCATAGCATGGTGACCTATACAGACCAGCACCATCAGGACTGCACACAGCTGCTATGTACTGGGGAGACCAAACAAATGCCCCCCCCCCATACCTGAGGAAGGGGACTGGAGAGGTCACATGATCACCACATCACATTCCTAAAAATTAACATATTTAGCTAGAAATTGAAGATACATTTTCCTGGGGGGGAGGGGCTGGGGACACAATTAATGACCCTAACACCCAGGGTCCTGCTTTAAATGCACTCTGTTATGTGATACACTCCGTGTGATTTCTCACACTCTAGGGAACACAGAAAAAATTGTGTGCAAGAAACTGGTTCAGCGGGACCCGGAAGTTCATCAGAACAAAGTGCTGAACGTATCATCATCATCGTCCAGACCAGAGGAGGAGTGCGGAAGTTTATTACTGGGCACCGTTTCCAGGTAATGATTATATATTATATTCCACAGATCGGCCATAGTTACTGTAGTGTCTTAGTTGTGGGTGGAGCAAGGAAGCGTTAGAACCCCTGCCAGTATTTTTACTGCTATCCGGGGCTCCACGAGAGAGATTTCCCCTCACTTCCTGTTCTGCTGACCTTAACAGGAAGTGAGGAGAACTCTGCAGTAGCAGCACAGACAGAAATAAAAATACTTTTTTTTTTTTGTGTGGGAAATCTAGAACCCCTGTCAGGTTTTTATTTCCGTTTGCAGAGAAAGTGAGAGTAAATATCAATAAAAACCAGGCAGGGGCTCTGATCCCCCTCCCCATTGTTTCCACAACTGAAAAAATTAAATAAAAATAGTTTTTGGCATGAGATACACTTTGACCAAATGATAAGCAGAGAATTCTGTATTTAACTGACATAAATAAAGGGAAAAACTGATACATTTTATCCACTTGAGTGTTTTAATCGTAAGAGATACGTCCTAATATATACAAACTAAGGACTAACCCTCCTATGTCCCACCATCTCCATTACTTGGCTGTCAAAATCGGCATTCCGGTGCTGCACTGCACCCTAACTCCTGGCTGGGGGGAGTGCGCCCACAGTCTCAGCCTGATGCCCAGTGGTTGGACTACAAGTCCCTTGAGCCCTTGCATAATAATGCGCACGCGTGATAAAATAGCATAAAAGTTTCTATAACCACTTCAGCTTCAGAAGGTTTTACCCCCCAGGCCATTTTTTGTTATTCAGCCCTGCCTTACTTTGAGAATTGCGCGGTCGTGCAGCGCTGTACTCAAATGACATTTATATAATTTTTTTTCCACACAAATAGAACTTTCTTTTGGTGGCATTTGATCACCTCTGTTTTTTTTTTAAAATATATATATATATATATATACGGTATATATGCAAAAAGACAAAAAATAAAAAAAACAATATTTTTTGTTTCTGCTATGAAACATGTATTTTTATATTATGTATAAAATGATACATTTTTATATTTATATAAATATTATAAATAAAAATTATATAAGTGTGTGTGTGTGTGTGTGTGTGTGTGTGTGTATAATTTCTTCATAATTTTATTCCAATATGTTTTCTGCTACATATTTTTGGTAAGAAGAAAATCCCAATAAGCGTATATTGATTGCTTTGAGCAAAAGAAAGTTACAGTGCCTTGCGAAAGTATTCGGCCCCCTTGAACTTTTCAACCTTTTGCCACATTTCAGACTTCAAACATAAAGATATAAAATTTTTATTTTTTGTGAAGAATCACCAACAAGTGGGACACAATTGTGAAGTGGAACGAAATCTATTGGATATTTTAAACTTTTTTAGCAAATAAAAAACTGAAAAGTGGTGCGTGCAAAATTATTCGGCCCCTTTAGGCTGCTTTCACACTGGGGCGGTATTCAGGCGTTACAGCGCTAAAAATAGCGCCTGTGTAGCGCCTGAAAAAACCCGGCCCCTTTCACTCCAGTGTGAAAGCCGGAGGGCTTTCACACTGGAGCGGTGCGCTGGCAGGACAGTGAAAAAAGTCCTGCTAGCCGCATCTTTGGAGCGGTGAAGGAGCGGTGTATTCACCGCTCCTAAACCGCTCCTACCCATTGAAATCAATGGGACAGCGCGGCAATACCGCCGGCAAAGCGCTGCTGCAGCGGCACTTTGCGGCGCTTTGCGGGCGGTTTTAACCCTTTTTCGGCCGCTAGCGAGGGTTAAAACCACCCCGCTAGCTCCCGCAGACCGCCGCTAAAACGACGGTAAAGCGCCGCTAAAAATAGCGGCGCTTTACCGCCGACGCCCGCACCGCCCCAGTGTGATAGGGGCCTTACTTTCAGTGCAGCAAACTCACTCCAGAAGTTCAGTGAGGATCTCTGAATGATCCAATGTTGTCCTAAATGACTGATGGTGATAAATAGAATCCACCTGTGTGTAATCAAGTCTCTGTATAAATGCACCTGCTCTGTGATAGTCTCAGGGTTCTGTTGAAAGGGCAGAGAGCATCATGAAGACCAAGGAACACACCAGGCAGGCCCGTAATACTGTTGTGGAGAAGTTTAAAGCCGGATTTGGATACAAAAAGATTTCCCAAGCTTTAAACATCCCAAGGAGTACTGTGCAAGTGATCATTTTGAAATGGAAGGAGTATCAGACCACTGCAAATCTACCAAGACCTGGCCGTCCCTCAAAACTTTCAGCTCAGACAAGGAGAAGACTGATCAGAGATGCAGCCAAGAGGCCCATGATCACTCTGGATGAACTGCAGAGAACTACAGCTGAGGTGGGAGAGTCTGTCCATAGGACAACAATCAGTCGTACACTGCACAAATCTGGCCTTTATGGAAGAGTTCATTTCTCAAAGATATCCATAAAAAGTCTCGTCTAAAGTTTGCCACAAGCCACCTGGGAGACACACCAAACATGTGGAAGAAGGTGCTCTGGTCAGATGAAACCAAAATCAAACTTTTTGCCCACAATGCAAAACTATATGTTTGGCGTAAAAGCAACATAACTCATCACCCTCAACACACCATCCCCACTGTCAAACATGGTGGTGGCAGCATCATGGTTTGGCCCTGCTTTTCTTCAGCAGGGACAGGGAAGATGGTTAAAACTGAGGAGAAGATGGATGCAGCCAAATACAGGACCATTCTGGATGAAAACCTGTTGGAGTCTGCAAAAGACCTGAAACTGGGACGGAGATTTATCTTCCAACAAGACAATGATCCCAAACATACAGCAAAATCTACAAAAGAATGGTTCACAAATAAATGTATCCAGGTGTTAGAATGGCCAAGTCAAAGTCCAGACCTGAATCCAATCGAGAATCTGTGGAAAGAGCTGAAAACTGCTGTTCACAAATGCTCTCCATCCAACCTCACTGAGCTCGAGCTGTTTTGCAAGGAAGAATGGGCAAGAATTTCAGTCTCTCGATGTGCAAAACTGATAGAGACATACCCCAAGCGACTTGCAGCTGTAATCGCAGCAAAAGGTGGCTCTACAAAGTATTAACGCAAGGGGGCCGAATAATTTTGCACGCCCCACTTTTCATTTTTTTATTAGTTAAAAAAGTTTCAAAAATCCAATAGATTTCGTTCCACTTCACAATTGTGTCCCACTTGTTGGTGATTCTTCACAAAAACTAAAAATTTTATATCTTTATATTTGAAGCCTGAAAAGTGGCAAAAGGTTGAAAAGTTAAAGGGGGCCGAATACTTTCGCAAGGCACTGTATTATCGCACCTACAAACTATTGGATTTACACTGTTTTTTTTATTATTTAAGCAGCGTTCCGCCTGGGAAAAATAAAAAAAGTCAGCAGCTACAAATACAGTACCTGCTGACTTTTAATATAAGAACACTTACCTGTCCAGGGAGCCCCGGCGATGTCGGCACCCGAAGCTGATCTTTGGATCGACCCATGGGTGCCGCCGCCATTCCTGGTAAGGGAACAAAAGGCAGCGACTTTCGGCTTCACTCCTGGTTCCTTACTGCACATGCGTGAGTCACGCTGTGTGTTCTGAATGGTCCCCGCTGTCTTCTGGGACCTGTGTGTCTCCCAAAAAAAAGTGGAGGGGGCAGGACATGGCAGCGATCTATGCACAGAAGTGGGAGCAGATACCTGGATTTGACAGGTATCTGCTCCCCCCCCGAAAGGTGCCAAATGTGACACCGGGAGGGGGGGGGGGGGGGAATGCGATAAGCGGAAGTTAAATTTCTAAGTGGAACTTTAATACTCGTAATGGTGGCAATCAGCAACTTATAGCGGGACTGCAATATTGCGGCAGCCGGTAAAACCAGTAAAACGAATACTGTGATTAGTGCTAAAAACATGCACTGTCACTGTAATAATGACACTGGCTGGCAAGGGGGTTAAACATTAAACATCAGGGGTGATCAAAGGGTCAAATGTGTGCCTAGCCAGTGTTTATGTGTGTTGTGTTTATGTGTGTTGTGTTTATGTGTATTGTGTGAGGTAAAGAAAATCCACCTCCCCCGTCAGAGCAAAGCTCTGCCTTTTTTACATAGGCAGAGCTCCGTTCTTTGTGTTTTCCCAGCGATCGGCGGTTGCCAGGGCACATCCATTCGCTGGCACCCGCATATCGGCTTCTGTTCCGACTAATCACAGCAGAAGCAGCATGCGTGACCCCCCCTCCCCCCCCAAGAGGGGTCGGATCACGTGCCAGGTATGTGATCTGTTACACTTGAGTGTTTTAATCGTAAGAGATACGTCCTAATATACACAAACTAAGGACGTATCTCCTATGTCCCACCACCACCACTTCCTGGCTGTCAAAATCGACATTCTAGTGCTGCGCTGCCCCCTAACTTCCAGCTGGGGTAGTGCGCATACAGTCTCAGCTTAATGTCCAGTGGTGGGATTACAAGTCCCATGAGCCCTTGCCCATGCATCAATAATGTGCATGCTTGATAATAGCAGAATGTTTCTATATCCACCTCAGCTCCAGAAGATTTACCCCCCTCTTTCATGACCAGGCCATTTTTTGCTATTCAGCACGGCGCTACTTTAACTGGTAATTGCGTGGTCTTGCAACACTGTACCCAAATTACATTTATATCCTTTTTTTAGAGCTTTCTTTTTTAAAAAAAATAACAATATTATAATAATCTAATAAAATAATAATCATTTTTACTTTCTGCTATAAAACATTTTTTTATTGGATATAAAACATATCCAATAAAAAAAGTTATAATTATAATATATTAATTATAAATATATAAATCGTGTATAATAATTATAATAATAATAATAATAATAATTAACTAGATCCAACTAACTAGATTACCTAGATCCATGCTATAACAAAGTAGTACTGAACACTACTATCACATAATACATGACCATTCAAGTATCATTATTGCCTGTTATGTAATATTATTTAAGTTACATTTTTTTAAATGTATTTTTTTTATTTACTTTGTAATTAATTGTTTATTTCCTCACTCCCCATCCTTTTCTACCCTTTCCCAACATGCCAAAATATCTCCAAATAACTGCTTTATTACTACTATATTTTGTAAATCGATCACCACCATTACTGTTAACTGACACATGTATGCTTCTAGTAAACTCTGGTTGTGAAAAAAAAGAATAAAATTATATATATATATATATATATATATATATATATATAAACAACAGCTGGTATACTTTAAAACGGCCTATCATATACCTCTCTGCGCCAAACTAAGACCTTCATACACCTCCCAAAATTATATATATATACTCACGTATGTGAGCCCCCTTAAACAGTGAACGCACACACGTAAATAAAAGAGTATATATATATATACATATATACATGCACATATACACTTCCCTTCAAGCGGATACCTGCATATGTAATAAATGCTAGAACCACACTATATTTGATAGTAACTGCTGAGTATATTAAAACCCAGCAGAGCAGACAATAGTAGCAACCATTAAAAATTTTATAATAAAAATATATAAAAAAAAGTTATACGAACAATTCATCAATATATACGAGAATATCAGTATAAAAACAGCGCTTATTTCTATAGCAAAAAGTCCTTTGTAGAAGTCGTAATAAACAAAAAAATCAAAAAAATCACTAGACAGTTCCAAAATGTGCAGATAAGGTGCCTATAGTGATCTAATCAACGTTGTAAGGTGATCAAAGGTGCTGCCAAACTTTCTTCCACCATAAACCGGGAGTGCTTCACCACATGCGATGCGTACCCCCCTCGGGGGTTAAACTCACCAGACACAGCTGATAAGATAAGCCTTAAGGAGTAATCACTTCAATGGATATAGTAATATTCATATATATCCCCCTTTAGCGTTGCAGTCACAAGTAATCCTCCAAGTATATCATAGAAATGAAACAGAATATATACATAGCATAATACTGTTTTATTTTTTAAAAAGTTTGACACATATCAGCAAAGTCACCCACTTCAATATATGCGTACATTAACAAAGAGTAACATCAGCGTTAAAATCGTGTACTTCACCGAATTAGCAATTCCAGAACCATTCACCAGTGTTCCCCTGTATACACTGGGTATCACTTCCTGGTCCGTGGTTAGCGGTGGAGCGCACACCTCACTTCCGGTAGCGTCGTGTAGGCCACGACCTGACGCGTTTCGTCACTTCCGACTTCAACCGAGGGCGTGGCTACACGACGCAACCGGCCAATATATGTACAGCCCGCCCTCTCTCCGCAAGCCAATCAGACAACCACGCAATGTCCAGCCCACACGACGCTGCACATCGTCATGGAGACCGGACGTAAGCAGCCTGACAATACAATGCGGGGAGGAACTATAGCCAAAAGCAAAAACGATCGTCGCATACGTCGCGATCTGTTAATTGCAGAGGCAAGTCAAACATTATAAACATTATAACCTGAGCAGCACATAACACAAATATCCCTAAAAATATAAAATTGCAGTTAAAAAAATATATCCTCAATTTATAAATAACTATAAAACTTGCAGTAAACAAGGATAGCATAGGAGGAGGATAAAAAAGGACATAAAAACATCAATTAATCCCTATATGTGTATATAGTTTACAGCCAGAAACTTTCTATACACATAAAGGTTTCTAGATTTAGATTATCTCTCTAAAAAGCGGCTCTCTCAGAGCCAGAATATATATTTTATGTATCATCAAAAATATATGTATATGTATATACAACAATTACTGCATATATAACAAAACTGCATCACATATCATCCTGAGACCAACGTCCCAGTCAAAAATGGAATCCTAATTGTATTATAAGGAGCCGTCATCCCCAGGGTGTTTATTATCACTATGGGGTGCCATATTAAGGGGCTTCATACTAATTAGAACTCCTTTCAACACCAAAGAAAAAAATCACAGAAAAAATTGTAAACGGAAAAGGAAACATAAAAACTAGAAATATTTAAAATCATCAACGTATTAAAACTGTTAAGAGTATTCCAAATATATTAAAAACTACTATGAATATTGCACATTTCCTTCTAACAGAGGTAATCATTCTATGCCACTCCCAATCCCCATAATCACCAGCCCTAATCCAAAAATTTAATGTTGCATAATGTGTCAGTCATGGGGTAAATACAGTGGCAAGACACCAGTCGATGTCAGAAAAACTCTCTATGTATATCATAATAGTCTATAAGAGTGGGTGTGGGTAAATCAAGATACTTTATGGAGGTAATGTCGCAGCACATGCAATACCCTTCATATCATGGATGTCTTTATTATCAATTCGTTGTATCGACGTAGACGTTGTAGGGCGTGTAAAGAAGTTAATGCACCAATAAGAGCATTGGAACGGTTCACTATAAATATATATTCTGGCTCTGAGAGAGCCGCTTTTTAGAGAGATAATCTAGAAACCTTTATGTGTATAGAAAGTTTCTGGCTGTAAACTATATACACATATAGGGATTAATTGATGTTTTTATGTCCTTTTTTATCCTCCTCCTATGCTATCCTTGTTTACTGCAAGTTTTATAGTTATTTATAAATTGAGGATATATTTTTTTAACTGCAATTTTATATTTTTAGGGATATTTGTGTTATGTGCTGCTCAGGTTATAATGTTTATAATGTTTGACTTGCCTCTGCAATTAACAGATCGCGACGTATGCGACGATCGTTTTTGCTTTTGGCTATAGTTCCTCCCCGCATTGTATTGTCAGGCTGCTTACGTCCGGTCTCCATGACGATGTGCAGCGTCGTGTGGGCTGGACATTGCATGGTTGTCTGATTGGCTTGCGGAGAGAGGGCGGGCTGTACATATATTGGCCGGTTGCGTCGTGTAGCCACGCCCTCGGTTGAAGTCGGAAGTGACGAAACGCATCAGGGCGTGGCCTACACGACGCTACCGGAAGTGAGGTGTGCGCTCCACCGCTAACCACGGACCAGGAAGTGATACCCAGTGTATACAGGGGAACACTGGTGAATGGTTCTGGAATTGCTAATTCGGTGAAGTACACGATTTTAACGCTGATGTTACTCTTTGTTAATGTACGCATATATTGAAGTGGGTGACTTTGCTGATATGTGTCAAACTTTTTAAAAAATAAAACAGTATTATGCTATGTATATATTCTGTTTCATTTCTATGATATACTTGGAGGACTACTTGTGACTGCAACGCTAAAGGGGGATATATATGAATATTACTATATCCATTGAAGTGATTACTCCTTAAGGCTTATCTTATCAGCTGTGTCTGGTGAGTTTAACCCCCGAGGGGGGTACGCATCGCATGTGGTGAAGCACTCCCGGTTTATGGTGGAAGAAAGTTTGGCAGCACCTTTGATCACCTTACAACGTTGATTAGATCACTATAGGCACCTTATCTGCACATTTTGGAACTGTCTAGTGATTTTTTTGATTTTTTTGTTTATTACGACTTCTACAAAGGACTTTTTGCTATAGAAATAAGCGCTGTTTTTATACTGATATTCTCGTATATATTGATGAATTGTTCGTATAACTTTTTTTTTATATATATATATATATATATATATATATATATATATATATTTTTTTTTTTATATATATATTGTATTGTTGTTGAAGTAAACTTCCCTCTTATGTTTATACCTATAGGTGATCCTATAATAAGTCTTACCTATAGGTACTGTAAATATCTCCTAAGGGGAGTTTCACACTGAGCAGCTATTTTTAGCGGCGCTTTACCATTGGTTTAGGAGATATTTACTGTAAATACCGCCGATGACGTCATCGGCGCATGCGCTCTAAAGGGACGGCTGCACGTTCCGCTTCTTTCGTTTTTAATTATTTTATTAAATTTATACACTTTTTTTTTCCTTTTTAAATGTTTTATTGAATTTTATATAATTTTTTTTATAGTTTTAAATATTTTATTGAATTTATATACTTTTTTTCATTTTTAAATATTTTATCAAATTTTATTTACTTTTTGTTTTTGTTTTTAAATATTTTGTTGAATTGATATACTTTTATTTTATTTTTTTTGAGTATTTTATTGAATTTTATTAACTTTTTTTCCTTTTTAAATATTTTATTGAATTTATATACTTTTTTTGTTTTTAATTATTTTATTGAATTTATATACTTGTTTCATTTTTAATTATTTTATTGAATTTATATACTTTTTTCATTTTGAAATATTTTATTGAATTTTATTTACTTTTTGTTTTTGTTTTTACATATTTTGTTGAATTGATATACTTTTTTTTTTTAGGGGGGTATTTTATTGAATTTTATCAACTTTTTTCTTTTTAAATATTTTATTGAATTTATATACTTTTTTTCATTTTTAATTATTTTATTGAATTTATATACTTTTTTTCATTTTTAAATATTTTATTGAATGTTATTTACTTTTTGTTTTTAAATATTTTGTTGAATTGATATATATATATTTTTTTTGTTTTGTTTTTTAGTATTTTATTGAATTAACTTTTTTTCCGTTTTTAAATATTTTATTGAATTTATATAGTTTTTATTTTAGTTTTTAATTATTTTATTGAATTTATATACTTTTTTTTTTTTTTTATATTTTGTTGAATTTTATACACCATTACGCCATCCCGATGCACACAAGGTGTGAACCCAGCCTAGGGGGGTGTTCAGGGCTGAGAGCCGAAATAGTTATAGATGAATACCACTGAACTGAAAAGCAAAATATTATTTTAAAAATAAAGAAATATAAAAAAATAAATAAATAGAAGTGATAAACATGACATATGCTAGAAAAAATATTTATTTTTATTTTTTTAATAGGAACACACCTTTTGTTATATCTAGAGTGACAAATAATCTCCACCAGATAGAAGATCCAGTGAGGAGACATGATAGCTCTGACATCACCTGAAAATCACAGTATGAAGTCATCACAAACATTTCCATCTCACAGGTGAGGAATGTGATCATGTATTCTTTGGAGGCAGTTACCTGTATACAGGTTCTACAGTCATCTGCAGGTAATGTTATTGTTTTATTGTCTAATATAGTTTTATGGTATGGAGAACACCCCACCCAACCACCTCCTGTTCTTCAAGATAATGAATGTGCTATGTTGTAAGCCAAGGTCACCGTTGGAAAATGAAACATTCACCCTCTATGACCAAAAGTACGTGAGTCTCCTCCAAAAAGATGGAGTTTAGATGTCTCCAGTGAAGGGCCCTGGTAATACTCCATCATACAAAGACATTGTAGGCAATTCTGCTCTTCCAACCTTGTGGTAAGAGTTTGGTGAAGATCCCCCCCCCCCCCGTGTACAAACCCAGCTCCATAAATACATGAGTGGACCAGTTTGGCGTGGAGGAACTCGAGTGTCCTGCACAGAAGCCCTGACCTCAGCCCTGCTCTTGGAAGACCTTTGGAATCGGGTCTTCTCATCCAACACTAGTAGCTGCCCTTAAACCTACTGAACGCTTTTGGGATCAGATCTTCTCATTCCAAAGGTGTTCAGTATGTTTGAGGCCAAAGAGGAACTTGAGTGTCCTGCACAGATGCCCTGATCTTAACCCTGCTCTTGGAAGACCTTTGGAATCGGGTCTTCTCATCCAACATTAGTAGCTGCCCTTAACCCTACTGAACACTTTTGGGATCAGATCTTCTCTTTCCAAAGGTGTTAAGTATGTTTGAGGCCATAAAGGAACTTGAGTGTCCTGCACAGAGCCCTGACCTCAACCCTACAGAACACCTTTGAGATTAATTGGAACACTGGGTGGCACAGTGGTGTAGTGGTTAGCACTCTCACTTAGCAGTGAAAAGGGTTGCTGGTTGAAATCCCAACCACGACACTACCTGCCTGTAGTTTGCATGTTCTCCCTGTGCCTGCGTGGGTTTCCTCCGGGTACTCCGGTTTCCTCCCACACTCCAAAGACATGCAGGTAGGTTAATTGGCTTCTGTACAAAATTGGCCCTAGTATATGAATGGGGACCTTGGATTGTGGGCTCCTTGAGGGTAGGGACCGATGTGAGTGTGCAATGTACAGGGATAGGGACTATTGTAGACACACACTCAGGTTGAACTGGATGGACTGGTGTCTTTATTCAACCTTACTAGCTATGTAACTATGTAACTATGTAACTAATGGTGAGCCCAGGTCTTCTCATCCAACATCAGTACCTGGCCTCACAAATGGGCACAAATTCCCACAGACACCCTCCAAAAGTCTGGAGAAAGTCTTCCCAGACAAGGGAAGATGTTATATTCACAAAGGGGCAACTCCATATTACTGGTCATGGTTTTGCAATGGGATGTCCAACAAGCTCATACAGGTGTGATAGGTGGAGGAAGTGGAGTGTCCTGCACAGAGCCTTGACCTCCATCCTACTGAACACCTTTGATGTGAATCGGAATGCAGATGGTGAGACCAGGTCTTTTTTCTGGTGCCCAATGTGAGGACCAACATGTGAGACCAAGTCTTCTCAGCCAACATCAGTACCTGACCTCACAAATGGGCACAAATTCTCACAGACACCCCTCCAAAATCTTGTGGAAAGCCTTCCCAGAAGAGTGGAAGATGTTATAGCCCCAAAAGATGGGAGCAACTGCATAGTACCTGCCATGGGGTAAGGGTGTCAATTCCATATTAATGGCCATGGGATGTCCAACAATCTGAGATAGGTGTGATGGATGGTCAGGGGTAACATTTGTCTATATAGCGTACTTTCTGATTAACCACTTGCCGCCCGCCCTATTACAAATTGACGGCGGCAAAGTGGTTTCATAATTATTATGAGCCCCCGGGGGCGCGCATCGCGGCGATCGTTGTTGCGGGGTGTCAGTCTGACACCCTGCAACTACGATCTCGGTAAAGAGTCTCCGACGGAGACTCTTTACCACGTGATCAGCCGTGTCCAATCACGGCTGATCACAGTGTAAATAGGAAGAGCCGGTGATCGGCTTTTCCTCACTCGCGTCTGTCAGACACGAGTAGAGGAGAGCCGATCGGCTGCTCCTCTGACAGGGGGGTCCTGTGCTGATCGATTATCAGCACAGCCCCCCCGAGGATGCCCACACTGGACCACCAGGGATGCCACCAGACCACCAGGGATGCCCAGGATAAGGTATGCCACCCTAGACCACCAGGGATTCCAGTCAGTGCCACAATGGATGCCAATCAGTGCCCATAATGGATGCCAATCAGTGCCCACAATGGGCATCACTGATTGGCATGCATTATTGTTTGGCACTGATTGGCATCCATTAGTACAGTATATTATAATACAGTGCCGAATATCAGTTCCCATCCGTGCCGCCTATCAGTGCCCATCCATGCCACCTATCAGTGCCCATCCATGCCCACCTGTGCCGCCTACCCATGCCCACCTGTGCCGACTACCCATGCCCACCTGTGCCGACTACCCATGCCCACCTGTGCCGCCTATCCATGCCCATCCATGCCAGCTATCAGTGCCAATTTGTGCTACCTATCAGTGCCCATCCGTGTCGCCCATCAGTGCCACCCATCAGTGCCGCCTATCAGTGCCCATCAGTGCCACCTATCAGTGCCACATATCAGTGTCCATTAATGCCACCTCATCAGTGCCACTTCATTGGTGCCACCTTATCGGTGCCCATCAGTGCCGCCTTATCATTGCCCATCAGTGTATCCCCATCAGTGCCGATCAGCGAAGGAGAAAATTTACTTATTTACAAAGTTTTGAAACTGAAACAAAAAAAAACATATATTTTTTTTTCAAGATTTTCGGTATTTTTTATTTCTTTAGCAAAAAATAAAAACCGCAGAGGTGATCAAATACCACCAAAAGAAAGCTCTATTTGTGGGAAAAAAATGATAAAAATTTAATTTGGGTACAGTGTAGCATGACCGCGCAATTGTCATTCAAAGTGCGACAGAGCTGAAAGCTCAAAATTGGTCTGGGCAGGAAGGTGTTTAAGTGCCTGGTATTGAAGTGGTTAAATAAGGCTCAACTATGGATCTACTAAGGATCTACTATGGATCTACTATCTACTAAGGCTCTATAACGTGACTGCTGCTCCTCTCTGCCAATCCCTTCACTGGCTTCCCCTACCCCACCGTGTAAATTTCAAAATGCTAACCACAACATACAAGGCCATTCACAACATCGCCCCCAACTACATCACCAACCTCATCTGCAGATATCGTCCAAATCGTCCCCTCCGCTCCTCCCAGGACCTCCTGCTCTCTAGCCCCCTTGTTACCTCCTCCCATGCTCGCTTTCAGGACCTCTCCAGAGCCTCTCCCATCCTCTGGAACTCCCTGCCCCAGTCTGTCCGATCAGCCCCTACCCTGTCCACCTTTAGGAGATCCCTGAAAACTCATTTATCCAGGGAAGCCGATCCCACACCCACCTAACAACTGTCCCTGAGTCCCCCCATCAAATCATTCTCTGCAGCTATTACCTTTTGTACCACTACCCCCTCCCTTTAGAATGTAAGCTCTATGAGCCGGACCCTCCTGTCCCTTTTGTATTGAACTGTACTGTAGTTGTGTTGTCCCCCCTATACATTGTAAAGCGCTGCGTAAACTGTTGGCGCTATATAAATCATGTATAATAATAATAATAACTAAGGATCACACTGGTTAAATGGGGATTTCTTGGTTACTTTCAGCACACTATACCATAACTTGGTTCTACATTCTTGGATGTAAATGGATGACCGCTGGCACCCGATGATCGGCTTCTGCTGTGACTAATCACAGCAGAAGCGGCACCCCCTAGGCGGAAGTGCAGAATCACACACACACACACACACACACACATATATATATATATATATATATATATATATATATATATATATATATATTGTGGTAGTGTGGAACCCCACCAGTGTATGTACCCAACATTTTCAACCAGGCGGGTTGAGGGGCTCCAGGGAGCCTGCAACATTGGGAGGAGACTGACTTTTCAGTTTCCTCATTATTTACTAAATTCTGTTTTGGGATCTGGAGCCCGGGGATTTCGTAGTGATCTGGGTGGGATGAAATCCCCAGTCCTGGGTCCAGATTTTGGGATTCACCAGCACACTGACTGGTAAGGTGTGTGTTGGCCTATTTCTAGACACCTGACCATGGTTCTGGGCTCCACCCTCCCGAGGAGTCCAGGCAAGCAAGGGAGAAGCATGCATGTCTGCATGGTGTAGTCAGAGGGCCCAAAGCTGTGGGCTGAGCAGTAAGGAAGATTAACCAGTTGCTGACCGCCGGCCGTCAAAAAACGGCCAGGCGGCGCAGCTATTGCGGCGGGAGGCCGTCATATGACGGCCTCCCGTTTAAACAGGGATGCGCGCGATCGTGCGCGCGCATCCCTGTTTCTTCGGTGGCGGCGTGTCACGGAGACACCGCTCGCCACCGAAGGGGGTGAACAGCCATTCGTTATGGCTGTTTACCACGTGATCGGCCGTGATGAAGTCACGGCCGATCACAGATGGTCACACCCCCTACGTGCACGGCGCATGCGCGCGATCGCGAGCGCGCTGCGCGTGCACGTCGGTGGCGGCGTGTTCCCCGGGAACACTGCTCGTCACCGACACTGGTAAACAGCCATTGGCTGGCTGTTTACCCACGTGATCGGCTGTGATCCTTTCACAGCCGATCACTAAAAATGTAAACAAACCGCGGTAACGGGATGTTACCGGGTTCTCCTCCTCACACACTGATCGTGTGTGAGGAGGAGATTGCGGTAACATCTCGTTACCGCCTACAGTACACATCAAGCACACTGATTCCCCCCCCCCCCAATAAAGAGGACCTGTCACCACCCCTCATAATACCTGTCAATCACAGTCCATCAGAGTACCTGTCACAGTCCATCAGAGTACCCGAGTACCTGTCCCAGCCCATCAGAGTACCCGAGTACCTGTCCCGGCCCATCAGGGTACCCGAGTACCTGTCCCGGCCCATCAGAGTACCCGAGTACCTGTCCCAGCCCATCAGAGTACCCGAGTACCTGTCCCAGCCCATCTGAGTACCCGAGTACCTGTCCCAGCCCATCTGAGTACCCGAGTACCTGTCCCAGCCCATCTGAGTACCCGAGTACCTGTCCCAGCCCATCTGAGTACCCGAGTACCTGTCCCAGCCCATCTGAGTACCCGAGTACCTGTCACAGTTCATCTGAGTACCCGAGTACCTGTCCCGGCCCATCAGAGTACCCGAGTACCTGTCCCAGCCCATCAGAGTACCCGAGTACCTGTCCCAGCCCATCAGAGTACCCGAGTACCTGTCCCAGCCCATCAGAGTACCCGAGTACCTGTCCCAGCCCATCTGAGTACCCGAGTACCTGTCCCAGCCCATCTGAGTACCCGAGTACCTGTCCCGGCCCATCAGAGTACCCGAGTACCTGTCCCGGCCCATCAGAGTACCCGAGTACCTGTCCCGGCCCATCAGAGTACCCGAGTACCTGTCCCGGCCCATCAGAGTACCCGAGTACCTGTCACGGCACATCAGAGTACCCGAGTACCTGTCACGGCACACCAGAGTATCCGAGTACTTGTCACGGCACATCAGAGTACCCGAGTACCTGTCACGGCCCATCAGTGTACCCGAGTACCTGTCACGGCCCATCAGGGTACCCGAGTACCTGTCACGGCCCATCAGGGTACCCGAGTACCTGTCACGGCCCATCAGGGTACCCGAGTACCTGTCACAGTCCATTAGAGTACTGAGTACCTGTCACAGTCCATTAGAGTACCGAGTACCTGTCACAGTCCATTAGAGTACCGAGTACCTGTCACAGTCCATTAGAGTACCGAGTACCTGTCACAGTCCATTAGAGCACCGAGTACCTGTCACAGTCCATTAGAGCACCGAGTACCTGTCACAGTCCATTAGAGTACCGAGTACCTGTCACAGTCCATTAGAGTACCGAGTACCTGTCACAGCCCATCTGAGTACCCGAGTACCTGTTCCAGTCCATCTGTGTACCAGAGTACCTGTCACCGCCCTTCAGAGTACCCAAATACCAGTCACCAAACCATCAGAGTACCTGTCACCAGGCCATCAGAGTACCCGAGTACCTGTCACCAGGCCATCAGAGTACCCGAGTACCTGTCACCAGGCCATCAGAGTACCCGAGTACCTGTCACCAGGCCATCAGAGTACCCGAGTACCTGTCACTAGGCCATCAGAGTACCCGAGTACCTGTCACCAGGCCATCAGAGTACCCGAGTACCTGTCACCAGGCCATCAGAGTACCCGAGTACCTGTCACCAGGCCATCAGAGTACCCAAGTACCTGTCACCAGGCCATCAGAGTACCCGAGTACCTGTCACCAGGCCATCAGAGTACCCGAGTACCTGTCACCAGGCCATCAGAGTACCCGAGTACCTGTCACCAGGCCATCAGAGTACCCGGGTACCTATTTGCAGCCCATGTCTCATAGAATATACGTTGGGGTGTTTACTTTCCAAAATGGGGTCATTTTGTGGGTAATTTCACTGTCCTGGTGGTCCAGGACCTTCAGAAGTGTGATGGGTAGGAATGAAATAAGATGTGTCATTTATGCTCCTAGAACGCCTGAACGTACTACTTCAATGTTCGGCCTCTCTATGTGGCCAGGCTGTGTAAAAGTCCTACACATGTGGTATCGCCATACTCGGGAGGAGTAGCAGAATGTATTTTGGGGTGTAATTTTTGCTATATACATGTTATGTGTTAGAAATATCTTATAAATTGACAATTTTGTGTAAAAAAAAAATGCGTTTTAATTTTTTTCCACATATTCCAAAAACCTCTGGAAAAAAATGAACCGTTCAAAAGACTCATTCTGCTTCCCAGATTATACGTTGGGGTGTTTGCTTTCCAAAATGGGGTCATTTTATGGGAAATTCCATTGTGCTGGTACTCCAGGGCCTTCAAAAGTGTAATAGGTGGTTGAGAAATGAGATGCGTAATTTTTGCTCATAGAACGTCTGAAGGTACTACATCAATGTTAGTGCTCTGTATGTGGCCAGGCTTTGTAAAAGTCTCACACACGTGGTATCGCTGTACTCGGGAAGAGTAGCAGAATGTATTTTGGGGTGTCATTTTTGCTATATACATGCTATGTGTTAGAAATATCTTATAAATTGACAATTTTGTGTAAAAAAAAATGCGTTTTAATTTTTTTCCACATATTCCAAAAACTTCTGGAAAAAAATTAACCATTCAAAAGACTCATTATGCCTCACAGATTATACGTTGGGGTGTTAGCTTTCCAAAATGGGGTGATTTTATGGGAAATTCCATTGTGCTGGTACTCCAGGGACTTCAAAAGTGTAATAGGTGGTTGAGAAATGAGATGCGTCATTTTTGCTCGTAGAACGTCTGAAGGTACTACATCAATGTTGGTGCTCTGTATGTGGCCAGGCTGTGTAAAAGTCTCACACATGTGGTATCGGCGTACTCGGGAAGAGTAGCAGAATGTATTTTGGGGGGTAATTTGTTGTATGCATATGCTGTGTGTGAGAAATAACCTGATAATATGACAATTTAGTAAAAAAAAAAAAAAAAAAAAAAAAAATCTTCATTTTGCAAAGAATTGTGGGAAAAAATGACAACTTAAAAAAACTCACCATGCTACTTACTTAATACCTTGGGATGTCTACTTTGTAAAAAGGGGTCATTTGGGGGGTATTTGTACTTTCCTGACTAGTTAGAGTCTCAAGAAATTAGGTACACCTGATGTACTGAAGGCCTGATCAGAAGTGATGAATTTTCAGTGATTGGCACCATAGATTGTAGACTCTATAACTTTCACAAAGACCAAATAATATATACTAATGTGGGTTATTTTTACCAAAGATATGTAGCAGTATACATTTTGGCCAAAATTTATGAAGAAAAATTACTAATTAGCAAAAATTTATGACAGAAACGAAGAAAAAGGCATTTTTTTCACAAAATTTACGTTTTATTTTATTTATAGCACAAAAAATAAAAAACCCACTAGTGATTAAATACCACTAAAAGAAAGCTCTATTTGTGTGGAAAAAAGGACGCAAGTTTCATATGGATACTGTGTTGGATGACTGAGTAATTGTCATTCAAAGTGTGAGAGCGCTGAAAGCTGAAAATTGGTCTGGTCAGGAAGGGGGTGTAACTGCACTGTACTGAGGTGGTTAAAAGAGGTACAGTCCTTGTACGTGATCTCTGTTATATGGCCAAGAGGGCTGAAGGGTAAAGCCTAAACGGCAGTACTGCTGACCATAGAGCCAGGTGGCTTGGTATTTTTAGTTTACTACTGCTGTGAAATTGAAACCCCTGCGTGGGAATTAGCGATGGACATTTTATTTCTTTAATAAAAGTGGGTCAAAAAGCCCTGAAATTGAGTTTCTGGTGTGGATTGGTCTCGCTAGTGGGTGCTACACTTGACTTATACAACCCCCAATATTACAATGTATATATATGTGTGATTCTGCACAGAAGTTCTAATACCTTTTTTTTAATTAAATTTGGATGGGGGGGGGGGGGCCTTCATCCAAAACTAATAATAAAAAGTTTTGACTTTTAGTTAACCCTTTTTTGCCTAAGCCACTGCACTATATTATGTCACACGATATCTGCACAGCTGTCTTTCAACTGCATTTTTTGGGGGGAAAAATTGACTTTTAATAAAAAAATATAGCAAAGTTAGCCAATTCTTTTGTATAATGGGAAAGATGAAGTTACGTCGAGAAAATAGAAACCTAACATGTCATGCTTTGAAATTGCATCCGCTCATGGAATGGCGACAAACTACGGTACCTAAAAATCTCCATAGGCGACGCTTTAAAAAAAATGCTGACAGGTTTCAGGTTGGAGTTACAGAGGAGGTCTAGTACTGGAATTATTGCTATTGCTATCACTCTGACGATCACGGAGACACCTCACATGTGTGGTTTGAACACAGTTTACATTTGCGGGCGCGACTTACGTGTGCGTTTTCTTTGCTGTGCGAGCACGCAGGGATGGCGTCGCTTTAATAATTTTTATTTTCCTATTTATTTTATTTATTTATTTATTTACATTGTCCCTTTAAAAAAAAAAAAATCTGACCACTTTTATTGCTGTCACAAGGAATGTAAACATCCCTTGTGACAGTAATGGGTGGTGACAGGTCCTCTTTATGAAGGGCTCGGGGTCTAAAAGACCCCAAATCCCTCCTTTAGCACTTAAAAGTATTTTTTTTTTTTTTTTAAATCAGCGCCATTGGCAGCCGAGTTAACCTGGAAGTGACGTCGCTTCTGGGATTTTACATCAGAGTCCCGATCTGAGCCGAATCCGGCTTTGTTTCGGGTCTCAGCCTAGGTGGTGGAAGCACCGGCTAATGACTCGGGTCTCCTGGTGGGACGGGAGGCCTCGGAAGAGCGGCGGAAGGTGGCAGGAGGAGGGGGGGGGGAATGTTTTCCTCCCCTGCTCCTTTAGTATAACAGCCAAGCAACTTTTAACACTAAAGAGCCGATCGCCTGCTCTAAAAAGCGGTACCGGGGTGATGCCTGCAGCTGCACTTCATCCCAGTATAACCCCCTTCAAGCCATTAACACAAATTTGCGTACGGTCAAGGGGTTAAAGTGATTGTAAGGGCAATTTTATTTAATTTTTTTTAAATAATAAACATGTCATACTTACCTCCACTGTGCAGCTCGTTTTGCACAGAGTGGCCCCAAACATCCTCTTCTGGGGTGCTCCCAGATGGCTCTCGCGGCTCCTCCCTGCATCAGATAACCCCCTGGGATATCCCGATGGGGTTACCTTGTGGGCACCCTCAGTGTTCGGCGTCCATAGAGGCTGAATGCAGGACTTGGCCTCGCACCCTGGCGCCCGCATCGTTTGATTTGATTGACAGCAGCAGGAGCCAATGGCTACGCTGCTATCAATCTGCGGGGAGCCCGTGGAGAGAGAGACAGCGCATCCCCGCCGACTGAATGAAGGGGTTCAGGTAAATAAAACGGGGGGCTGGGGGGGGCGGTGACTGCCATAAGGTGCATTAAGGTGAAAAAAAACACGAACCTTTACAACCCCTTTAAACTGTGACATAAACCGGCCATTCTGGGTGTAAAATTGACCTCATGGTCCTCAGAATGGTCGGTTCTCTTTCACCTAACATCCATAAACAAGTAATAAAGACTTTTTTTGGGGGGGGGGGTTTGTGATGGGAGTTATGCAGGCCATACACAGGTCGAATTGCGAAACAAATTTTTTCCTTTTTCGAAAATCATAAAAAAAAGTGGGCGTTTTTCTATCCGATGGCGCCACCATTGATTTCAAAATTCGACCAACCAAGCCCTTCAAGATTCCCGGCCAAGAATTTTCACTAAGCCCTTCAAGATTCCCGGCCAAGAATTTTCACCAAGCCCTTCAAGATTCCTGGCCAAGAAAATTCTTGGCTGGGAATCTTGAAGGGCTTGGAGAAAATTCTTGGCCGGGAATCTTAAAGGGCTTGGAGAAAATTCTTGGCCGGGAATCTTAAAGGGCTTGGAGAAAATTCTTGGCCGGGAATCTTGAAGGGCTTGGAGAAAATTCTTGGCTGGGAATCTTGAAGGGCTTGGTTGGTTGAATTTTGAAATCAATGGTGGCGCCTTCTTTTTTCCAGCTCATGCGCATTTCTTTTCCATTATATGTTTCTCTCATCATGAATTAGAAATGTGTTTGTTTTTCTTTTACAAAAATTTTCAACATATCCGATCACTCCAAATTCGATTGGCCATGTGAAAACCGGCCCCACTGATGGTACGAAATTCAAAACAAGAAAAAAAAATGTCTTATTTACGTTTTTTCCGGAAATTCGAACCCGTGTATGGCTGGTTTAGACGTACAAATACCTTCTACTTTATAAGGCCTGACTGCCCCGTCTTGGGTTTGGTTCTCAGAATCCTGGGTGCGGTCACATAACACCGTCCTGCAATACTCTCTATTTATTGGGAGATCTGAAAACAACCAAAGCAACTAATCAACCATTATTACCGTCCACCACTGATATACGGACAATGAATGCATGGATCTCATGGGAATAAAAAAACTTATATTTGCAATGCATTAGCAAACAATCACCCCCCCCCCCGCCTCCCGCCTCCCAAGCCCCACCCTCCCCATGTCCAACAGGACTGTATTTAAACAGACGGTCATTGTTTAAAATAATTTGTGTTAGCGTTTATTATTCATCAATTAACAAAATAATGAATGGATTAGATCTTACAGAATAATTGAGTTAAATGAATATATATATATATATATATAATTTTTTTTTATATCTCTTCTATGTACGGAAAAAGTGAAATTATATAAGACTTTTATATTTGTGAAAATATACATATATTATAATATATACATATATTGTTATAAACTTCATAAGTAGTTCTATGTAGAGTCATCATGTGTTAGTAATTAAGAGTGAGCTGAGCTTTCACCTTCCCCCGTCTGTGAGAAGGAAGGATTCACATACTTTAAGATGTAAAAGTTCAATGTGTTAGTTAAGAGATAAGTCCTTTATATTACAATATTTCTTGATTGGGATATCAATAAGAACATTGCGTTTTAAATGAATATAATACATATAAATACTGATATATGTAGTATTTGATTTAAAAGTTAAAGGAAACTTATGTTGTATATTTTAAAATAGGTTTACACTGTTTTTGCCCACTCTATAGTAATGTCAAAGTTTAGCGACTGAATAACCCCCACCCTTGCAAGTGAGGTGGGAGGGAAACTGTTTCATTAAAAGCCTGCGGGTTTTCTGTGGAACAATAAAGCCCCATACATGCGATCAGAATTTCTGCCAGCAAAAGTCGGATGTGAGCTTTTGGTCAGAAATTCCGACAGTGTGTATGCTCCATTGGACTTTTGCTGGCAAAAGATTGAGAGCAGGTTCTCTATTTTTTGGTCGGTAAAAGTTCCGATCGGAAATTCTGATCGCCTGTACAAATTCTGACGCGCAAAATCCCAACGCATGTACAGTAAATATGCATAGTCAGCATTCTTTGTCTAAAATGAGGACAATTTATATTTTACAGAGGTATAAAAAAAAAAGAAAAAACATGTCGCTTGTCCCCCCCCCCCCCCCCTTCCAGCAAACAACCTTCACCACTTAACCCAGGCCTTTTCTGGAATGTTTTGTTTACAAGTTTAAATTAGTATTTTTAGAAACCCCCAAAACAACTATATATATTTATATATATATATATATATATATATATATATATATATATATATATATATATATATATATATATATATTTTAGCAGAGTCCCTAGAGGAGGGGGTAGGCAACCTCGGCCCCCCCCCCCCCCCAGCTGTTTTTTAAACTACAAGTCCCATGAGACATTGCAAGACCCTGACAATCAATGGCATGACTCCTAGAGGCAGAGGCATGATGGGATTTGTAGTTTCACCACAGCTGGAGGGGCTGTCCCTGCACCTATAGAATAAAATGCCAATTGTTGCCATATTTTACGATGCGCTGTATTTGCACAGCGGTATTTAAAAAAAGCAAAAAATACACTTTAATGAAAAAACAAAACAAAACATTGAAATTAGCCCAATTTTTTTTGTATAATGTTAAAGATGATGTTACACTGAGTAAATAGATACCTAACAACATGTCACACTTTAAAATTTCTGTGTCCATTGACTCGGTCCTGCCCCCACCCCCCAATCATGCACCACAGGAATCAATTGACAGCGGCGGGAGCCAATGGCTGGATCGGATCTGCTCGGGTAAGAAAAAGGGGAGGGGCCTCTCTAAGGCTTTAGAACCACTTTAAGATTGCACACACCTGCCAAATTTTAGCCAAACGTCAGTATCCCAAGTTGTCCATAGGTGATGCTGTAGAGCAGGGATATGCAATTAGCGGATGGCCTGTTTCAAAAGTCTCATCATGCCTCTTGCTATGCCTCGTGGGACTTGTAGTTCTGCAACAGCTGGAGGTCTGCTAATTGCATATCCCTGATCTAGAGCCTTCACTTGTCATTTAGAGTTGATCGTGAATGATAGCCCTAGAATTGCTCTTACTGCACTGTACACGGCATACATTTGGGAAGAAGGGGGGGTTGACAGTGATTGGGCGACTTTAAAGCTCCCAGAATCCCTTGCAACAGAAAGCCGACAGTCAGCCTGAGAGCAGTAAACATGGAATGTTGGGTGGGTGGATGAATGACATAACGTGCCTAATGGTGACGAAATTGATAGCTACACCTGAGTGTTCAAACATTTCTTTAGACTGAAGGTCGTAATAAAAGATTTTCAGCCAAAGATACCAGCAACATTTTCTTAGATATCAAAGTTAACCTTTCCAAAGTTCACAGTTATCACACCACATGTTAGCTTAAAGGAACCCTTCCCTTTGATTGCGCATACAGAATCCACTGCCAAATGTCAACTATTCAGCATGTAAACAACTTACACGTGACAATATCAGCAAGAAAAAACTCTACCCCCCCCCCCCCCCCCCCACAGACCCAGTTACCCCCCCCTCCTGGACAGCACCATCTTACTTCCCAGGGAATATAGAGAAGAAGGAGCCTGGCTAGCAATCGTGTTAAATCTCTGCTGTTCCCGGCACAGCCACATGACCATGACCTGTGCATTGGTCAGTTTCCAGGGGGAGGCATTTAGAGGCATTTAGGGATGGAGAGGGGGGATTAGTTGTTGACTTTTGACAAAACAGTCAACATTTGCATATCATTAACAGCAGAAATAGAGGAAAAAAGAAGGCGTATTTTTTTTAAACATTATGAAGGTATGACTATGTTTACACAGTATTGAAAACATTTGTGGATGCCTGGGCTGGTTTCAGGTGTCTCCAGTGAAGGGTCCTGGTAACCCTCCATCATACAAAAACATTGTAGACAATTGTGCTCTTCCAACCTCGTGGTAACAGTTTGCTGAAGACCCTTTTCTGTCCCAGCATGACTGTGCCCCTATGTACAAAGCCAGTTCCATAAAGACATGGTGCGACCCGTTTGGACCAGCTCCACATAGACATGTTGTGAACAGTTTAGTGTGGAGGAACCTGCACAGAGCCCTGACCTTATCTCTACTGAACACCTTTGGGGTGAATTGGAATGCTGTTGGTGAGCCAGGTCTTCTCATCCAACATCACCACCTGTCCTTACAAATGGGCACAAATTCCTGCAGACACCCTCCAAAATCTTGTTGAAAGACTTCCCAGAAGACATGGCCTGACCAGTTTGGTGTGGAGAAACACGAGTGTCCTGCACAGAGCCCTAGCCTCGACCCTACTGATTACTTTTGTGATGAACTGGAATGCCAATGGCGAGCCAGGTTTTCTCATCCAACATCAGTACCTGACCTCAACAAATGGCCACAAATTCCCACAGACACCCTCCAAAATCTTCTTCTCATCCAACATCAGCACCTGTCCTTACAAATGGGCACCAATTCCCACAGATACCCTCCAAAATCTTGTTGAAAGTCTTCCCAGAAGAGTGGAGCTAGCTCCATACAGACATGGTGTGACCAGTTTGGTGTGGAGGAACTTGAGTGTCCTGTACTGAGCCCTGACCTCATCCTTACCGAACACCTTTAGGATAAACTGGAATGCCAAAGGTGAGACAGGTCTTCTCACCCAACATCCAACATCAGTACCCGCCCTCACAAATTCCCACAGACATCCTCTAACATCTTGTGGAAAGTCTTCCTAGAAGAGTGGAGGATGTCATAGTCACTAAGGGGGCAACTCCATATTAAAGGCCATGGGGGGATGAGAGGCAACGCCATAAAGACATGGTCTGACCAGTTTGATGTGGAGAAACACAAGTGTCCTGCACAGAGCCCTGGCCTCGATCCTACTGATTATCTTTGTGATGAACTGGAATGCCAATGGTGAGCCAGGTCTTCACATCCAACATCAGAACCCTCCAAAATCTTGTGAGAAGTCTTCCCAGAAGAGTGGAAAATGTTATAGTCACAAAGGGGGTCAACTCCATCTTACTGGCCATGGTTTTTAGAACTGGATGTCCAACAAGCTCTGAACCCTGACCTCAACCCTACTGAACACCTTTGGGATGAATTGGAATGCCGATGGTGAGCTCTTAGTCTCATCCAACATCAGTACCTGATCTCACAAATAGGCACAAATCCCTAAAGACACCCTACAAAATCTAGTGGCAAAATCTAAGAGCTTGGTGAAAAGAAATTCCAAGACCCAAAACCAGCAGGCGGTTCATGATCTTACCTTCAGGTCGATACTGTGCTACAATAGTCACTGTCTGTCCAGCCCGTTTCAAAGCTGCTGCGGCTTGTTCATGCGTTGCACTGCGTAGATTTACTCCATTGACCTACAACATGTGATAAAGTCCAACATTACACAATGAAGGAACAGTTTTATAGCGGTAATGTCCATAAACACATAAGGAAAATGTCATATTTATGGGAGGGTTATAAAAATCTGTATCTAGGAGGTTTATAAACTACTCCTCCTCCTCCTCCTACTACTACTACTACTACTACTACTAGGGGGTTAACATGCTTTGGGTAAACTTACATAGTTAGCAGTGCTTGTGGATACAGGAAGCCACGTCTGAGAGACGAAAAGGAACATTTTAAACTGCTATCTGGCGTTTTTAAACTGATTTGTTTGTGAGTACCTTTCCATTTGTTTGAGTTTTGTAATAAAAGTGTATACATACTTCACCATTTGGAGCCCTCCTGTTTCCTTCTCTGTGAGATCCTGCCTTAATGTGGGGAGAAGTCCTCCTAGCTTGGAACTAAGGGTACACCGCTGTCACCATCTGAGACCTTGGTCTCTTTATGCTGTTTGCCTTACAGCAGTAAGGTAAGGGGCCACCCTATATGTTAACTGCGGGACACTGAAGAGACACCAGAGTGTGCACAGTTTACGTTGTATTGCACCTGCTACTACGAGAAGAACTTTACGGATTTTTTTGCCATTTTTTTATTTTTGTTTGCAGTTTGAGAGACTTCTACATTTGTCTGCACTGAATGTTTCACTATTTAATTTTGCTTTATACACACTTTGTGTGATACTTTATTTATTTGCATTTATCACTTTATGGGTATATGCGATTTCTTTTCTATTTATGCGATTTTATGTGTTTCTATTTACACAGAGTAAGAAAAATCTATTTATTAGTATTCATCACTATCACTGTGTGATTTTATGCGATTCTTACTTTGGTCTATGCGATTTTATATATGTGGTTTCTATTTCTTTACATATATATATATATATATTCGTTTGGAATGCTTTGTTGCACTAGTCACTTTGATCACTGATCACGATTTATCACGGGAATCAGAATTTATGCACAGATAATTTATGTTTTTATTGGTTAGCATTTTATGGATTAATATTATTTAGTTTAAGGGAGCGCAACACCATTTATTTGATTTGTTGCTATATGTTTCAGTGGTAGGGCTTATACCTCTGTCGGTGTTTGGCTGCAACCCTAATTGAGGCTTAATAGATTTTTGATAGCGCAGGGATACTTTTGTCTATTAAGATGCCCATTTTACTCCACATCCCGCTGTCCGTGATCAGTTGAAATTCAGGGAAGGTCTTATTGTGCCACAGGGGGGTGTATTCGTGCAGGGGCGGTAGGTGTAGTTTCGCAGAAGTTATGTTCCATACCCTCCTATACTGGTAGACAAGTGATTTGTTGTCCATTGTCCTGCCCTCATTCTCTGTTCCCCCAGTAATCGCCACCATGGAGTCAAGAGTTAGTCTGGTCCATTTTGGACATAGGAAGCTCAAGAACCTGTCTTTATCCATTTTGTCTATATGAAAAATGTGCGATAATTGGGCTGCAAGGTAGTACAAGTTGAAGTCAGGCAGGGCCAGTCCTGTGAGGTCAGTGGGTTGTTTGAGTTTATGCCAGGGAAGTTTGTGCCTGTTATTGCCCCATACGAATGGTTTTAGGAGGGCTTCCATCACCTTAAAGTGTTTGAGCGCCAAGTATACAGGGGAGTGCCAAATCATGTATAAAATCGGGAGCAGGACCATCTTAATAAGGTTTGTGCGACCCATTACCCCTAGTGGAAGACGTGTCCATATCCGTGTCTTCTGCTTGATCATATCTATTAGAGGGGTAATGTTAAGTAGGACATAGTCTGACGGGGTTCTGGTAGTCTGGATTCTGAGATATTTAATAGTGTCTACTCTCTGCAGAAGGAGCAGGGCTCTGTCTCTGGAAGGTGGAAAGCTGTCCAGGGGGAGAATTTGGGTCCCAGTTGATTTTTAGGCCAGAAAATGTGGCAAATTTTTCTATCAGGGCTAGGGCTGTTGGTAGTGAGTTGTCTGCGTCGTCTAAATATAGTAGGGTATTGTCTGCATATGTGCTGATTTTCTCTGTGATCCCGCCCCTGCACAAACCCATTATTCCCATATGCGCGCAAAACGCTATGGCCAATGGCTCCGCCGTCAAAGCGCAGAGCAGTGGTGAGAGGGGACACCCCTGTCTAGTACCTCTAGAAAGGGGGAATTGCTCTGAGGGCCAACCGTTTGCCAGTACTCTAGCCACCGGGTTCTGATAGAGTAACTGGATCCATTTAATAAATCTTGGCCCTAGTCCGAACTTGGTCAGGCAGGTCCATAAGTATTGCCACTCAACAGAATCAAATGCCTTGGCGGTGTCCAAGACGACTATTATCCTAGAACCAGTGCTGTCGTGGGGGGTTAATGAATAGTCTCCGAAGATTAAACAACGTGTTTCTGCCTGGCATAAATCCTGCTTGATCTCCATGGATCAGCGAGAGGATCACTCTGTTAAGGCGGATGACAAGGACCTTTGCTAGTATCTTCACATCCACCTGCAACAGAGAAATGGGATGGTAAGATTCCGGAAGGTGCGGATCCTTCCCAGGTTTGGGGATAAGCACTATAGTTGCTTCCCTCATGGATGCCGGGAGTTCGGAATTTTCAAAAATAGAATTATATAATGTTAGCAGTCTGGGGGCCAGTAGATCTAGGTACGTGGAGTAGAATTCCACAGGTAGGCCATCTGAGCCTGGGGCTTTAGATGACGGGAATTCTGCTATAGTTGAAGAGATTTCCTATTTTGTTAGGGGCTCCTCTAGTTCTTGGGTTTGTTCCTCAGTCAACTGCGGAAAATGTAACCCCGTCAAAAAGAATTCCATCTGGGAGAGGTCATCAAAGACAGTGGTTGTATAGGGAGTGGTGAAGAAGTTTTGAAACATGATCGTGACCCGTGAGGGGTCAGTCTTGAGCGTACCGTTTGCAGAGCGGAGGGAGAACACCTCCGGGGGGGGGGGGGTCTCACCTCACTGTGGACTAGATAAGCTAGCAGCTTCCCAGCTTCGTTCACCATGCTCAAATGACCTCTGCCTGAGGAAGAACATTTTTTGTTTGGATTTTTCATAAATCAATTGGCCAGTGCTCTGGAGCATAGTTTAAGGCTATCTGACTTCTCTGCTGTGGGGTTGTTAATAAATTCACTCTCCGCAGTCTGTAAATTATGTTTCGCCACGTCTATGTTTGTCGTGAAAGAGCGCTTCACTCTGTTAATTTGGGTCTGAAGAGTCATTCTAGCATGTATTTTGAACGCTTCCCAGACTATTTGTGGTCGCGCTGACTCCTCGTTGGTCTCAAAAAATTTCTCCCAGCCCGACTCCAGGTCATTATCCTCTGGTAGGTAACCAAAAGGGATTCAGGCGCCATGTCGTCGGGGGGCATGTATGCAGTAAGGAGAGTTTAGCCCAGAATGGACAGTGATCAGACAACGATCTGGGTAGGAAGCCTGTATCCGTGAGCCTAGGTAGGAGTGGTTTGGAGAGGAGTATAAGATCTATTCGAGACATTGATTGGTGGGAGGCGGAGAATCAGGAATATGCCCACTGTGTAGGGTGCCTAGTTCTCTATGTATCCACCAGGTGGAAATCATTGAGAAGTCGGGCAAATCTCATCGGTTGGGTGCGTGTTAAAGGTTGTGTGGGGCTGGTCATCCTATCTAAGGATTTGTCCATCACATTATTAAAATCCCCCGGAACAGCAGGGTGGAGTGCCATGTAGTTGAATCCCTCTGTCAGTATACCAAACTGGAAGGGTGGAGGTGCATAGAATTCCAGTATAAGGACCAGGTCCACTTGTAGTTTTGCTTTTATAAATACAAATCTACCCAAAGGGTCTATTACCGAGTCCTGGAGTTCAAAATGGGTGTTTTTAGCAATTAATAGAGACAGAGTGTGGACAGAGTGGTACACCCATCCTATCCAAGGACGCCGGAGTGCCCTCAACATAGGGCCCTGGGCGTGTGTTTCCACTAAGGCCACCACATCTGCTTTCATCTTTTTAAGTTGTCTAAAAACTGCAGATCTTTTGATGGGGTCTCTCATTCCCCTCACATTCCACGTGAGGAATTTTAATGTGGCCATGGATGTATACAACAGGATATTGAAACTCCAGGAGACGGGTCCCCCCTACGCATCAGTACAGCAAGTACCCCCACCCCCCCAGCCGGGGAGGGGCTCCGACTGCACTATCCAAAACATACGGCACCAAGAAAGACAAATATGTGCTGAAATAAAAAGAACATTTTTAACCAATGCAAACCTTCTAACCCCCCACCCCGCCCTGCACTGTCCTCAACTGGTGCGGGCATTAGACCCAAATTGCCAACAGGGCATAAACATTATCCAACCTTTGAAAGAATGGCATTGTATCAACTAAATATGCATGAGGGTATCATAGTATGGTAGCTCAGTGTTTTGCCATTTGTTCCAACACAGGTTGTGCATAGTAAGGCACTGGGCGAGACTTCGCTGTGCTACGTGACACACTATAGGACTGTGCTCACTAGTCCAGGTGAGCTTACTGGTGAGGTGTTCCCCTCTGCCGGCAAGGAGGGACCTTGTCAGAATATTCCAGTGGAAAATATCAAAAGAAAAAGTCTCGACCCGATCGCGGGTAAATATGGTAGCAGTGGTATAGCATTTGCCATGTGGCTTAGGGTAGGGTATGGCGATATTGTCATCGGGTATCTCATCCAAACAATCTGTGAAAAGAGCTGTCTCAATCTCAGGGGAGTGTTCCTGGTGGAGCAGGACATCCTAAAACATAAAGAACTCAGCTTCCTTGAGCGTGGGTGGCTATCTGGGTCAGTGAGCAATGTCAGTATGCAGTCAGATGCCATTTCGCCACATATATTACCACGGAATGTATCAGCATTAGGTGCACAGGAGCTGTGGGAGGCTTGTGAAAATATGAGGTTAAGGGGACGCTGTCAAGCATGTTGTCGCAAAACTTTTGGACCAGAGGGTGGTGGAGACAGTGAGCAATGTTATTATGCATTTTCCAAACCACTCTCTGGCTGTAAGAGATGGGGATCCCACCCCAGACAATGGAAATGGAGCCAGGTAGATTAGATAGGGAAATAGATTGAGAGAGGGTAGGGGTAGGGGGAAGGAGATTCAAGTTCGCAGATTTTGAGGGTGGATGTATCTTTACATATATACTCATCTGTTGGCATCTCGGTGTTCAAGCCATGTCAAGACTGTCTCAGGGTCTTCGAAGAAGTGGGCTCCGTCGGTGTCTTCCACACGCAGACGGGCCAGAAACAGCATGGTGTGCTTTATGTTCTTTATCCACAGGCGCCGCTTTACCTTCATAAAGTTTTTGTGTTTTTTCTGAACTTCAGCAGAGAAGCCGGGGAAGATTGCTACGGATTTGTTATCAAACGGGATGTTGCCTTTTTCCCTGCTGAGGCGGAGGATAGCATCCCTGTCTCTGAAATTCAGGAATTTGGCTATGCAGGTGTGAGGGGCTGCTCCCGGTGGCGGTGGTTTGCCCGACATTCTGTGAGCTCGCTCCACTACAAACGTGGGGGAGAATAATTCCCTTCCATATGTATCGGATAGAAGTGTCTCTAGAAAAGTTGGGGGGTCCCTTGCCTCCACCCCCTCTGGCAGGCCTATGAAGCTCAGGTTGCACCTGCGGAGCCTGTTCTCAATATCAACCTATTTCTGCAAGATTTAATTCACTTGATGCTGCATGGCCTCTGAGGAGATCTGCGGGGGAGGGGGGGGTGGAGTCCTCCACATTGCTCAGATGGGTCTCTGCCTCTGTAACTCTCTCCTTTAGTTGTTGAAAGTCTTGCCTAACCAGAGAGATATCTACTTTTACCTCTTCAATCCTTGCTGTGAGGTTGGTCTGGCAGGTCGTGACAGCTTCTTGACATGCTGTTATAGCATCTAGGAGTCTGGCTGTGTCTGTGCTCTGCACGCTCTCCTCCCCCTGCATGGCGGCGCCATCTTGGTCTGCTGGGTCTGCCTCATTATGCCTGAATTGAGACAGTTTAGCGGCCGCTGCCGTGTTTATTCTTGGCGGCGACATGTGCCCAGGGGTTGCCCAGTCTGGGGAGCAGCTTGTGCTGTAAGAATCTGCGGTCTGGGTCTCAGGATGTGCGCTCAGGATATTCGGCCAGCGGAGCTCAGCTCACTTGCATCCTATCTCATGCCGCTCCAGGCCATGCCCCTTGATCATTTATATTTATAATAGAAGTAGATCCCAATTACTTTGGTTTCATTTAAACCTCAATGCGTTTATAAAAAATATTTTTTCAATCTCTTTACATCTTCAGCTTTCATCTACATAATCCCTGTGTTACAGGGTGTCTAGAATCCCTGCTAGGACATCCAAAATCTCTAACAGTACTTCTAAAGGTACTAGCTGAATCCTTGCCAGTACTTCCAATGGTACTCGCAGAATCCCTGCCTTGGACTTCCAGCTTCCCTGCTAGTAATTCCAATGGTACTCGCATAATCCCTACCAGAGTTCCATGAAAAGGCATTGGGTATGTCCTCTGATCAAAAGGGTATTTAGGCTGCAGCATTTGAAGTGTCTGGCACTGTGTCTTAACACCAGCTACTCCTTGTTGCACGAGTTATAATACCTACCTGTGACCTTGCCTGACTGTTGCTGACCTCGATTGACCCCGACTAATCTTCGGCCTGCCAAGACCCCTGCCTGGACCTGTCTACTTTTTTCCTGCTAAGACCACTGCCTGGTCTTGACTACTCTTCTAGCTGCCCACTGCCAAAACCACAGGCTAGACCCAAATACTCTTCTGGCTGCCCAAATTCAAGACCCCTGCCTGGGCCTGACTACTCTTCTGCCTGCCACCTGCCAAGGCCCTTGTCTGGTTCTGACTACTCTTCTGCTTGTCACCTGCCAAGACCCCTGTCTAGTCCTGACTACTCTTCTGCCTGTCCCCTGCCAGGACCCCTGCCTGGTCCCGACTACTCTTCTGCCTGTCACATGCCAGGACCCCTGCCTAGTCCTGACTATTCTGCCTGTCACCTGCCAGGACCCCTGCCTGGTCCTGACTACTCTTCTGCCTGTCACCTGCCAGGACCCTTGCCTGGTCCTGACTACTATTCTGCCTGTCCCCTGCCGGGACCCCTGCCTGGTTGTGACTACTCTTCTGCCTGTCACCTGCCAGGACCCCTGCCTGGTCCTGACTACTCTTCTGCCAGTCATCTGCCAGGACCCCTGCCTGGTCCCTAGCAAAAGGGCCATGTGATACATCTACGCCTTCCTGGTGTATGAAGGGATGGACTCCCAACTGCATCTTCCTAAGTGCCAAGAGTACATTGGAGCCAGTGGAAAAGTCTGTAAGCTTGTCTATCCACTCCTTGGAAAGGGATGCCATTTACTGTATATGTGGATAATTTTTATTCGTGCTTGCCCCTCTTTCCTCAATCTTCATAGGAGGGACACTCCAGCATGTGGTACAGTGAGAGCCAATAGAAAGGGCTTTGCCAATAGAAAGGGCTTCCCGCAAAAACTCGTCAATGAAAGGCTACAACAAGGGGAGACGGAGTCTTTGCGGAACCAGGAGATATTGGCTGTCAGGTGGAGGGACAGACGAAACGTCCACATGCTCACATCGATCCCTAACAACACCTATGGGGAAATCCCGGAAAATCCGGAAACCAGCTTGTGTCCATGACTAGGGATGGGGCCCGAACACCCCCCCAGTTCGGTTCACACCAGAACATGCGAACAGGCCAAAAATTTGTGTGACCATGCAAACCCTATTAAAGTCTATGGGAAATTAATATGAAGAATCAAAAGTGCTCATTTTAAAGGCTTATATGCAAGTTATTGCCATATAAAGTGTATGGGGAGCCAGGTACTGCCCCAGGGAACATGTATTAATGCAAAAAAACATTTTTAAAACCATTGTTTTTTCAGGAGCAGTGATTTTAATAATGCTTAAAGTGAAACAATAAAAATGAAATATTCCTTTAAATATCATGCAGGGGTCCCCTTAGTCTGCCTGTAAAGTAGTGCATCTGTGTGATGTGTTTTACAGTGCTGCAGCAAAATGACAATTCTAAAGGAAAAAATATAATTTCAAATTGCTCTCAGCTGTAATGTATTGCTGGCTCCTCGCAATATAGATAAAAAAAATCAAGGAAAAAATTGGCGTGGGTCCCCCCCCCCAGTCCATACCAGGTCTTGTATGGATCTTAAGGGGAACTCCATACCAAAATGACAAAAAAAAAACAGCATGGGGTCCCCCCAAAATCCATACCAGGCCCTTTCAGTTCTGGTATGGATTTTAAGCTAAACTCCAAGCCAAAATGAAAAAACTAAATTAGCTTGGGGTCCTTTCCAAATTCCACACAGGGCACTTATTCGAGCATGCAGCCTGGACGACAGGGTAGGGGGCTGAGCAAATGCCCCCTCCTCCTGAACCATGCCAGGCCACATGCCTTCAACATTGGGAGGGTGCATATTGATGGGGACAAGGGGCTTGTCCTCACAACAACCCCCACAATATGGGGACAAGCGCCGTGTCCCCATAGTGATGGGAACAAGGGCCTCGTCCCCACAACCCTGGCCCAGTGGTAGTGGGGGTTCATGGGAAGGGGGGCTTATTGGAATCTGGAAGCACCCTTTAACAAGGGGGCCCCCAGATCCCTTTTATGAACATTGGTGTGGCCCCCGTTACTACGTTCTACAAATTAGGTTTCTATTGCCGCCTGTGTCCCCGTTAGGGGGGTTCACTCTTTCCATTAGTCCCGGTGACCCTTGTCACTGGGTCTAAAAGTGACAGGAGAATGCAAAATTTGTGAACAGCAATAGAGGGGAAATCTTCCAATGAGGATACCTGTTCCAGTGGTAACTATCTAAGAAGGGACTTCTCTCGCATTGGAGAGACTTTCTCTCACTTCCTGTTGTGTAGACAGGACAGGAAGTAAAAGGACACAGGTGGCAAAATAACTGACAGGGTTTTCACCTTTCCCTGCTCAATTCAAAATGTAAAAACTGGCTTTAGATCTACTTTAATTTACGGTTAATGCATATGCAACTGTAAAACTGAGGGTCAACATGGTGAAAATCCTACTCACAGACAGAATGCGGTCTCCGCGGCGTAACTCTCCACTGAGGTCTGCCGGTCCTCCAGCCAGAATAAAAGATACAAAGATTCCTTCTCCGTCTTCCCCACCGACAATGTTAAAGCCAAGTCCTGTAGATCCTTTGTGTAAAATGATCTTCCTTGGTTCCCTGGGGACACGACGAAAAGACATGTCTAGCACTTAGAGGCAGGTAGATATATATAAAAAATAAAAAAAACCCCACACACAATGACAACAGAGGATATAAATGAACAGTGAAAAGAGAACATAAAAAAAAGGTGTAAAAGCAAACAGGATCTGTCTGTGTCAGCTGGAGAATAGAATCCTGCAAAAAAAAAATGACATCAGCAGAAAGGATGAACTCTGTTCAGCATCAACGGCGGGAATTAGATGGAATATGGTTACAGCGTAGCCGGTCTGACTGGTACTATCCAGTGAAATCACCTTTTAATGAAACCCTGTGAATAGTTTCAGGGCAGGAACCACTGTTGATTGCGACACAATGTGAACTCATATCATAAGAATCTGCTCTCCAAAGATCTGCTTCTCTCACGTTCACAGCACAAGACGTTCAATTCCCTCTTCATTATTACTCGTATCTGGGATCTTCCTTAACCTGCCTGCAACTTTCTGACTTTGGCTATGCTGCCTCTGAGCATGTCCTGTTCTCCAGAACAATTTGCACTTTTCTCATTGTGAAGATAAAATTGTAGTCGCGATCTTCTATTGTCTAAGTGAATATATTTTGAGGTGTGAACTTTCCTTCTTGAGGTTTGGTTTGCATTCTTGAAGAAGGAAACAAAGGTGTTTCCAAAGCTTGCACCTCAAAAACATTTTTAAGTAGTCTGTTCTTTTTTCAGGATAAAAAAGATCTACACCTTGCTTCCAGATTCAAGCAGTGGATGCAGAAGAATTTGGTAAGCCTCTGAAGAATCGTCCTAAGACATGACCCGTACGGACTCTTGTCATTGCCTAATGGGATATGTTTTGAGGCGTGAGCTTTCAAAACCAGTTTTCATCTTGTGGCATGGTAAGATGATGAGCGCATGTTTGAAGCCAACTAAGGTCTCCAAAGCTTGCACCTCAAAAACATTTTTAAGTAGTCTGTTCTTTTTTTAGGATAAGCCTTTGAAGGATCTACGCCTTGCTTCCAGATTCAAGCAGTGATACTAGAAGAAATTGGTAGACCCCTGAAGGATCGTCCAAAAACATGACCCTTACAGACTCTTGTCATTGCCTAACCTAATCTATTTTGAGGTGTGAGCTTTCAAAAACCGAGGCAGGCTTCTTGAGGCATGATTTCATAAGACACAAGAATAGGCATGAAGAAAGAAACTACCGCGTACACACGACCGGACTTTCCGGCAGACTAAGTCCGACGGGATCAGCCCGTCGGACAATCCGATCGTGTGTGGGCTAGTCCGACCACTTTTTATAAAAATATAAAAAATCCAACGGCCTTAGAAATAGAACATGTTTCAAATCTATCCGACTAACTAAAAATCGGGAAAACCGTTCGTCTGTTTGCTAGTCCGACGAACCAAATACAACGCAAGGGCAGCTATTGACTACTCACTGGCTATTGAACTTCCTTGTTTAGTCCCGTTTACGTCATCACATCCAAACAAACGGACTTTCGAACGGACTTAGTCCGGTCATGTGTGACCAAGTCCGTTCATTCAGAAAGTCAGTCAGACCTCCACCGAAAGTCTGTCGGGAAGACCGTTGGACCTAGTCCGTCGAAAAGTCCGGTCATGTGTATGCGGCATAAAGGGTTTCCAAAGCTCGCACCTCAAAACATTTTTAATTATTCAGTTACATTTTCAGAATACGCCCTCGAAGATATACCTCTTACTTTGAGGTTTGAGCTGTGGATGTAGACGAATTTGGTAGACCTCAGAAAGACTGGCCTAAAACATAAACTGTACAGATTTAAAAAAAAAGGTGTCATGTACAGCACACAAAAATAAATTGCTAACCAAACTTATTTCCTACATTTTTGCTTTCCTACTGCTGATATGGCCCAGTGCTCCACCACTCTTCTCGTTTTTAACCACCCCTTGCTTCCAGGTACAAGCAGTGGATGTAGAAGAATTTGGTAGGCCCCTAAAGAACCATCCTAAAAAATGGCCTGTACAGACTGTTGTCATTGCCCAACTGAATATATTTCGATCTCAAGGCATTATTTCATAATGAACGCATGCTTAATGAAGGAAACTATGTGGTTCCCAAAGCTTGCACCTCAAAAAAAAAAAGAAAGTGCTCCGTTGATTTTTTTCAGGATAAGCCTTTGAAGATATATACCTTGCTTCTAGATTCAAGTGGTGAATGTAGAAGAATTTGGTAGACCTATGAAGGACTGTCCTAAAACATGAACAGTAGAGATTCAAAAAGGTGTCATTTACAGTGCTCAAACAAAAAAAATTGCTAACCAAAGCTGACGACTACATTTTTGCATTCCTACGGCTCACTGCTCCACAGCTCTTCCCGTTTTATCTACCCCTTACATCTAGGTTCAAGCAGTGGATGTAGAAGGATTGTCCTAAAACATAAACTCTACAGATTCAAAAAGGTGTCATGTACAGCGCTCAAAAATAAATTGAGTTTGCTAACCAAAGGCATCAAATACATTTTTGCTTTTCCTACGGCTAACACGTTCCAACACTTCGCCACCAATTTTATCTACCTGAACCTTCTAGGTTCAAGCAGTGGATATAGAAGAATTTTGTGGACTCTGGAAAGATTGTCCAAAAACATGAACTGTACAGTGCTCAAAAGTGTGCAGTGCTCAAAAATAAGGTTTGCTGACCAAAGATATCACTTACATTTTTTATTTTCCTAAGGGTAACATGGTCCAACACTCCACCATTCTTCTTATTTTATCTATCCCTTTTTTACAGGTACTTGTATAACAGCGTTAATTTACGCAGCTCTTTACATACATATGCTGTACATTCCCATCTGCCCTCAAAGAGAGCTTACAATCTAAGGCCAATACTAGGGCCAATTTGGACAGAAGCCAATTAACCTCCCAGCATGTCTTTGGCTTGTCGGAGAAAATCAAAGTACCCAGAGGAAATTCACATGGGCACAGGGAGAACATGCAACTCTTGGCAGGTAGTGTTGTGTTTGAGATTTGAACCAACGACCCTAGTGCTGCTAGGTGGAAGTGCTGCCCATACTGCCCTTACTTCCAGGTTGCCCTTGCTGCCTTTACTTCTAGGTTCAAGCTGTGAATGTAGAAGAATTGGGCAGACCCCTGAAAGATTGTCCTAAAACATGAACTGTCATGTACAGTGCTTAAAAATAGAGTCTGCTAATCAAAGGTATCGCCTACATTTTTGCTTTCCTATGGCTAACACGGTCCAGCGCTCCACCGCACTTCTCGTTTTCCTCCTACCTCTCTCGTTTTGTCCTTAGTGCCATTTGCCACTTTGGATGCCCAATGTTTGGTGCCCTCCGATACGACATAGACGAAGAGACGTTCACCGTGAACATGAAGGCGGTTCCCAGGATTTACGACCTTTTCCTATCAATGGTCCTCTGCTCTTTGCTCCCAAAAGCCTTTCTCTTGGTCCCTTGCAACCCTTGCTTGGTCCCTCGCGGTTCTCCTTTCGCTTTGTCCTGCAGTCACAGCTTAAGCTGGCCCCTCTCTTACCTACCTTCAGACCCTCGTTCTATATAGCTCTTCTTCTTAATCTGCCTTTGGTTGCTGTCTGAACACTTCTTTGCTTTCCCTTTCTCACTAACACATTCTTTCTCACAAAACACGCAAGGGTGTTGCTAACACCTATTTTTTTTTTGCTTTGTGCCTTACTGGTTTTAACCTTTTCTTAGAAGCTTTCGTGTTTTAACAATAAGCAGAATCAGCTTAGGGCCTTGCGTAATCCTCACCGCCTTATAAAAATGACAGCAGTGACTTGGACAGGCCCATTAAATTTTAAGGTGCCCTGTCAGGGGCCAAGTGACATCTCAAGAGCCGCACACTTATTATACCTGAGTTACAAGCTTCTGCTGAATAGGTGGCATTCCGTTCATTCCAAGGGAGTTGATTGTCATCTAGTTACAGGCTGGGATTGATCATGACACCAACTCACACCAGGAACCTGGCTCTTCCAAACAAGCTGCTGTTTTATGAAGGGCTGGAATGACAGCTGACTAATTTGTCACTTGCAGCTCCCACAGCACCTCCCTAGGTAATTAAACTCCATGTCATGCGTCCTCCAAGCAGCTTTTGTTTCTTTACTTTATTTTTCAACTTCATCCAGCAAACCCAACATATTTACTCTCGTCTGTGGCTCCATAGCCTTCCCATTGTACGCCTGCTCTCTATGTTCCTCACACACTCTCTGCCTCCCCTCCCGTCCTTACCATGATGAGTCAGACTGCGGATATTTCCCTTTATCTGTGCCCAGGAATCTGGAAGATTTTGCCCATGCTCTTTTAATTACAGGTTATGCAGTTGTTGATTACAACTTCTATATCTGCTGGGCTTAATTTTTTTATTTAGATATGGTAAGTGTAAACCCTAACTGGATGACATTGTGCATTGTAGATAATTGCACATTTTTTAAATAAAATCCCGTTGCAGATCTCCTGCAGCCCCCTTTGCATCCACTTCCTGGTTATATGGCGAGGGGAGAAAAGTATTTGATCGGCTGCTGATTTTGTGCGTTTGCCCACTGACAAAGAAACGATCAGTCTATAATATTAATGGTAGGTTTATTTTACCAGTGAGAGACAGAGAGTAAATTGATACCCAACATGTCACGCTTCAAAATTGCGGTCGCTCGTAGAATGGCGGCAAACTTTGGCACTCAAAAATCTCCATTGGCGACATTTAAAAATGTCTACAGGTTACCAGTTTTGAGGTACAGAGGTGGTCTAGTGCTCGAATTATTGCACTCGTTCAACAATCGCGACCATACCTCACATGTGTGATTTGGACACGGTTTTCATATGCGGGCATGACTTGCGTATGCGTTCCCTTCTACGTGCGAGCTCGGCGGGATGGGGCGCTTTAACCACTTCAGCCCCGGACCAATTTTCAGCCTAAGGACCAGAGGTCTTTTTACAATTTCGCACTGCACTGCTTTAACTGGTAATTGCGCGGTCATGCAATGTTGTACCCAAACGAAATTTGCGTCCTTTTCTTCCCACAAATAGAGCTTTCTTTTGATGGTATTTGATTGCCTCTGCGATTTAAATTTTTTGCGATATAAATGGAAAAAGACCAAAAATTTTGAGAAAAAAATATATTTTCTACTTTTTGTTATAAGAAAAATCGAATTAACTCAATTTTAGTCATACATTTAGGGCAAAATTTATTCAGCCACATGTCTTTAGTAAAAAAAATGTCAATAAGCGTATATTTATTGGTTTGCGCAAAAGTTATAGCGTCTACAAACTAGAGTACATTTTCTGGAATTTACACAGCTTTTAATTTACGACTGCCTATGTCATTTCTTGAGGTGCTAAAATGGCAGGGCAGTACAAACCCCCCCAAATGACCCCATTTTGGAAAGTAGACACCCCAAGGAAATTGCTGAGGGGCATGTTGAGCCCATTGAATTTTTTTTTTGTCCCAAGTGATTGAATAATGACACACAAAAAAAAAAAAAAAAGTTTACAAAAAGTTGTCACTAAATGATATATTGCTCACACATGCCATAGTTATATGTGGAATTGCACCCCAAAATATATTCTGCTGCTTCTCCTGAGTACGGGGATACCACATATGTGGAACTTTTTGGGAGTCTAGCCGCGTACGGCACCCCGAAAACCAATCACTGCCTTCAGGATTTCTAAGGGTGCACATTTTTGATTTCACTCCTCACTACCTATCACAGTTTCGAAGGCCATAAAATGCCAAAATAACACAAAACCCGACCAAATGACCCCATTTTGGAAAGTAGACACCCCAAGAAAATTGCTGAGGGGCATGTTGAGCCCATTGAATATTTTTTTTTTTGTCCCAAGTGATTGAATAATGACACAAAAAAGAAGTTTACAAAAAGTTGTCACTAAATGATATATTTCTCACACATGCCATAGTTATATGTGGAATTGCACCCCAAAATATATTCTGCTGCTTCTCCTGAGTACGAAGATACCACATATGTGGGACTTTTTGGGAGTCTAGCTGCGTACAGCACCCCGAAAACCAATCACTGCCTTCAGGGTTTCTAAGGGTGCAAATTTTTGATTTCACTCCTCACTACCTATCACAGATTCGAAAGGCCATAAAATGCCAAAATAGCACAAAACCCCCCCAAATGACCCCATTTTGGAAAGTAGACACCCCAAGCTATTTACTGAGAGGCATGTTGAGTCCATGAAATATTTTATATTTTGCCACAAGTTGCAGAAATATTACAATTTTTTTATTTTTTTGCACAAAGTTGTCACTAAATGATATATTGCTCACACATGCTATGGGCATAAGTCAAATTACACCCCAAAATAAATTCTGCTGCTTCTCCCGAGTACGGGGATAGCACATGTGGGGGACTTTTTGGGAGCCTAGCCACGTACGGGACCCCGAAAACCAAGCACTGCCTTCCGGATTTAAATATAAAAAGCTACCAAAAAAAACTGTTAGCGATCGCAGGGATCAGGCCTGACTCTGCGATCGCTGCAGTTATGTGTTTAGTGTTTTGTAAGTGACAGTGATCGATTGATACTGCACTTGGGTGGGCTGGGCAGAGGGGCAAAACGCAGGTGCTAGCAGGTATCTGGGCTGATCCCGCTAACAATGCGTTTTTTTGGAACCCTAAACTGTTGGGGACGCTAGTATAGATCTGATCAGATCAGATATTGATCTGTTCAGATTCTATACCACTACGGGAGGTTTATGCTTTGCGCGTGGGTGTTAGCGGTACTGGCACTAACCTAGCGCTGCCTGGGGTGACGCAGACCATGACCCTAAAACCTAATTGATATCACCCGCTGGGTGATCAGGGGGTTAAACCTTTATTGGGTAATAAATGGTGGGTGTCCTGATGCTATAAAAAGCAAACTAACCAGAGTCACCCGTAACACTTATACGGTGATCACTGGTGAAAGGGTTAACTAGGGGCAATCAGGGGGTTCAAATTTTTATTAGGTAGTATATGGGGGTCCCTGGCGCTATATAAAAACCTGACGGGGAACCTAAATAACTAACTCGCTAACCAGCGTCACCAGTGACACTTATACTGTGATCGCTGGTGAAAGGGTTAACTAGGGGCAATCAGGGTGTTAAAACCATTATTGGGTAGTATATGGGGGTACATAGCACCATAAAAACCTGGCGGGGAACCTAAAAAAATAACTAGCTACCTAGCGACACCAGTGACACTAATGCAGCGATCAGAAAAACGATCGCTTAGTGATACTGGCAAAAGGGGGTGAAAGGGTTAACTAGGGGCAATCAGGGGGTTAAAACCGTTATTGGGTAGTATATGGGGGTACCTAGCACTATAAAAACCTGGCGGTGAACCTAAAAAACTAACTAGCTACCTAGCGACACTAGTGATACTAATGCAGCGATCAGAAAAACGATCGGTTAGTGACACTGGCAAAAGGGGGTGAAAGGGTTAACTAGGGGCAATAAGGGGGTTAAACCTTTATTGGGGGGGTGGTAGGGGGCTACCCTGGACCTAACACTAACTGCCCTGACAGTTTTTACTGTCACAACTGACACTGAATGCAGTGATCAGTAAATAAATGATCACTGCAATCAGTGACACTGTGACTGGGGGGGGGATTGGGGGCGATCGGGAGGGTGATCGGGGGGGGGGGGGGTTTGTGTGCCTGTGTGTGCCTACGTGTTAGTGTAGTGTTGGTGCACACTTACTTTCACTTCTCCTCGTAGTCCGGTCAAAAAGACCGCCCCGAGGAGAATGACATCACTTCCTCCCTGCCTGTGTTTACTATACACAGTGGGAGGAAGCTTCTCATTCGCCAGGAGCGATCGAGAGGGGATGGTCAGAAACCAACGGCCATCCCCTCATCCCGGATCGCTCCTGAAGCGAAACGGGCCGCCGCATCCAGCGGGAGGGGGTCCGATTGGACCCCCCACCCGCTGGAAGGCAAGCACGTACATGTACGTGCTTGTGCCTGTACATGCCATTGTGATGACGTACATTGGCATGCGGCGGTCCTTAAGTGGTTAAAATATATATATATATATATATTTTTTTTTTACCTTTTGTTTTATTTTTTACACTGTCCTTTAAAAATAATAATTTGGGTTACTTTTATTCCTATTACAAGGAATGTAAACATCCCTTGAAAAGAATAATGACAGGACCTCTTAAATGTGAGATCTGGGTTTAAAAAGACCTTAGATCTCACAATTACAATAAAATGCAATACATTTTTTTTTTTTTTTTATGTCATAAAAAAAAATTCCCTTTAAGAGCATTGGGCAGAAGGGACGTTTGACGTCTCTTGCGCCCTCCAATGCTATTGAGCCGAGCGGGGGCCATCGTTCCCTCACTCAGCATCCAGGCAGTGAGGGACGGCGGCTCCAGTAAGTGGCGGAGATGACCAAAGATCGGAGGGAGGGGGGTGGCCCTCTCCTGCCACCAATAAAAGTGATCTTGTGGCAAATCCGCCTCAGATACCACGTTTATCTCTATCTGAAAATACTGGAGTTATGGCAGCTAGCTGCTGCCAAAACAACGGTATTTAGTGTCAAAATACTGACGTACCGGTACAGCGATTTGCGTGAAGTGGTTCAAGGGAGTGCCCCTAATCTCAGCTTGTTACCTGTATAAAAGACACCTGTCCACAGAAGCAATCAATCAATCAGGTTCCAATCTCTCCACCATGGCCAAGACCAAAGACCTGTCCAAGGATGTTAGGGACAAGAATGTAGATCTACACAAGGCTTGAATGGGCTACAAGACCATCGCCAAACAGCTTGGTGAGATTATTTGCAAATGGAAGAAACACAAAATAACTGTCAATCCCTCGGTCTGGGGCTCCATACAAGATCTCACCTCGTGGAGTTTCAATGATCGTGGGAATGGTGAGGAATCTGCCCAAAACTACATGGGAGAATCTTGTCAATGATCTCAAGGCAGCTGGGACAATAGTCACCAGGAAAACAATTGGTAACACACTACGCCATGAAGGACTAAAATCCTGCAGTACCCAGAAGGTCCCCCTGCTCAAGAAAGCACATGTACAGGCCCATATGAAGTTTACTAATGAACATCTGAATGATTCCGAGGAGAACTGGGTGAAAGTGTTGTGGTCATCTGAGACTAAAATAAAGCCCTTTGGTATCAACTCAACTCGCCGTGTTTGGAGTAGAAGGAATGCTGCCTATGACTCCAAGAACACCATTCCCACCCTCAAACAAGGAGGTGGAAACATTATGCTTTGGGGTTGTTTTTCTGCTAAGGGGACAGGATAACGCCACCACATCAAAGGAACGGGGCCACGTACCATCAAATCTTGGATGAGAACCTCCTTCCCTCAGCCAGGACATTGAAAATGAGTCATGGATGGGTCTTCCAGCATGACAATGACCCAAAACGCATGGCCAAGGCAAAAAAATGAGTGTCTCAAGAAGAAGCACATTAAGGTCCTGGAGTGGCCCAGCCAGTCTCCAGACCTTAATCCCATAGAAAATATGTGAAGGGAGCTGAAGGTTTGAGTTATCAAACATCAGCCTCGAAACCTTAAAGACTTGGAGAAGATCTGCAAAGAGGACAAAATCCCTCCTGAGATGTGTGCAAACCTGGTGGTCAACTACAAGAAACGTCTGCCTCTGCGATTGCCAACAAGGGTTTTGCCACCAAGTCATGTTTTGGGAAGGGTTCAAATACTTATTTCAGTCATTAAAATGCAAATCAATTTATAACTTTTTTGAAATGCGCCTTTCTGGATGTTTTTGTTGTTATTCCATCTCTCACTATTATAATAAAACGACCATTAAAAATATAGACTGGTCGTTTCTTTGTCAATGGGCAAACGTACAAAATCAGCAGGTGATCAAATACTACCCCCCCACCCCCCCCCCACCGTATGCATTTGTACCCCCCACTCTTGCCTGGACAGGTTCCTCTTGTCATGGCCAATGACGTCATAGGCGCTTGTCTCTGAAAGATTCTGGATGAACCCTCTGCACAGTGTTATATACCCTTTCTAGCAAACTTTGCATAAAAAAAAAACAGGGATTTTTAGTTCACATATATTGCAATACATGTTTAAGCCGGCCAACTGCGTCAAAGTAATCCCTCAATGGCCAGTCCCTACTCTGCTCTGCAAAATGCAAATGCTGCAGTAGATACAATGCCAATATGGGGCAGATAGACACATTGTAGGAGAGCTACAAGGTTTAGGTCTGGCCACTGACCTGCAATGCAATAGAAGATATACCTGTGCTCAAATCCCAAAAGATTTTAAATGTACTGTATATAATTCATCAGGTTCTAAAGGGGTGTGACCATATGTCTCTCGACTATGCTGCGTCTATTTAGACCTATGAGCAATGCTTCTGCCTGCTTCTGGGCCCCTTTCCTGTGCACTTGTATTCATCCTGCTTCTTCATTGCATTGACTTAATGTGTTTCAACTTTGGCTGCCTGTTTGGATTTACTTGTCTGCCACCTACCCTGACCGTGGCCCATATTCTAATTAACATTCGTCTCCTAAGTGTTTGTGGTCCACAGACCCTCACCCTGATCGGGTCTGCTTTTCATCCAGAACATTCCTATGCTCGAGGTCCTGCTGCTTGATCGAGTTCACTATTCATCCAGCACAGTACTGTGCCAGGGGTCCGCAGTCTGGCTGCCTGCATTTGATGCACTGAACAGTGGCGTACTAAGTGGGGGGCGGGCCGCCTCGGGTGCCACACACTGGGGGGGGGGGGGGGGGGTGTCAGGCCAGCGCTCTCCCCCTCCGCAACTGAAGAGGAGACAGCGCCGTGGGTTAGGCAGTGGCGCGGTGACAGACCACACAGAGAGAGCCTGAGGCACTGGCAGTGGCATTGCAGGGGGGAGGTGCGAGCAGCACCCAAGTGACATCTGTCGGCTCAGTGATCCGGGACCCGGCGCAACAATCCCCTTCTCTCTGTGGTCGCGTTGCGCCGTTCTGATCAGTCTCAGCAGCGGCTGTCACAGCCGAGCAGAGTGAAGCCACCTCCCCCTCCTCCTTTATGTCTACACAGTGCTGTGCATGCAGGAGGAGGGGGAGGTGGCTTCACTCTGCTCGGCTGTGACAGCAGCTGCTGAGATTGATCAGAAGGGCACGACGGGACCACAGAGAAAAGGGGATTGTTGCACCGGGTGTTGTGCCGAGAATGGCTTCCCCGTCGAGATCGGCTCCCCCTGCCTCTCGGCTCAGATCGGAACTCAGCCTATCCATCCCTCAGCACTACGGCTCCTTCTCCTCTATCCCGAATGCAAATGACACTTTTACCTTCCCCGCCCCCGTGCTAGTCCCCGCGCATACACACATAATGTAATAATATTATATATATATATATATATATATATATATATGTATTAGTCCCCGCGCATACACACATCATGTAATAATATAATATAAATATATAATATATGTGTGTGTATTAGTCCATCCACACATAATACCCTGTGCTCGCGCATCCACACATAATATAATATATTAGTCCATCCACACATAATATAATAATGTGTGTGTGTGTGTGTATATATATATATATGTACAGTGCCTTGCGAAAGTATTCGGCCCCCTTGAACTTTTCAACCTTTTGCCACATTTCAGGCTTCAAACATAAAGATATAACATTTTTATTTTTTGTGAAGAATCACCAACAAGTGGGACACAATTGTGAAGTGGAACGAAATCTATTGGATTTTTGAAACTTTTTTAACTAATAAAAAAATGAAAAGTGGGGTGTGCAAAATTATTCGGCCCCCTTGCGTTAATACTTTGTAGAGCCACCTTTTGCTGCGATTACAGCTGCAAGTCGCTTGGGGTATGTCTCTATCAGTTTTGCACATCGAGAGACGGAAATTCTTGCCCATTCTTCCTTGCAAAACAGCTCGAGCTCAGTGAGGTTGGATGGAGAGCGTTTGTGAACAGCAGTTTTCAGCTCTTTCCACAGATTCTCGATTGGATTCAGGTCTGGACTTTGATTTGGCCAATCTAACACCTGGATACGTTTATTTGTGAACCATTCCTTTGTAGATTTTGCTGTATGTTTGGGATCATTGTCTTGTTGGAAGATAAATCTCCGTCCCAGTTTCAGGTCTTTTGCAGACTCCAACAGGTTTTCATCCAGAATGGTCCTGTATTTGGCTGCATCCATCTTCCCCTCAATTTTAACCATCTTCCCTGTCCCTGCTGAAGAAAAGCAGGCCCAAACTATGATGCTGCCACCACCATGTTTGACAGTGGGGATGGTGTGTTGAGGGTGATGAGCTGTGTTGCTTTTACACCAAACATATCGTTTTGCATTGTGGGCAAAAAGTTTGATTTTGGTTTCATCTGACCAGAGCACCTTCTTCTACATGTTTGGTGTGTCTCCCAGGTGTCTTGTGGCAAACTTTAGACGAGACTTTTTATGGATATCTTTGAGAAATGGCTTTCTTCTTGCCACTCTTCCATAAAGGCCAGATTTGTGCAGTGTACGACTGATTGTTGTCCTATGGACAGACTCTCCCACCTCAGCTGTAGTTCTCTGCAGTTCATCCAGAGTGATCATGGGCCTCTTGACTGCATCTCTGATCAGTCTTCTCCTTGTCTGAGCTGAAAGTTTAGAGGGACGGCCAGGTCTTGGTAGATTTGCAGTGGTCTGATACTCCTTCCATTTCAAAATGATCGCTTGCACAGTGCTCCTTGGGATGTTTAAAGCTTGGGAAATCTTTTTGTATCCAAATCTGGCTTTAAACTTCTCCACAACAGTATTATGGACCTGCCTGGTGTGTTCCTTGGTCTTCATGATGCTCTCTGCGCTTTCAACAGAACCCTGAGACTATCACAGAGCAGGTGCATTTATACACACTTGATTACTTGATTACACACAGGTGGATTCTATTTATCACTATCAGTCATTTAGGACAACATTGGATCATTCAGAGATCCTCGCTGAACTTCTGGAGTGAGTTTGCTGCACTGAAAGTAAAGGGGTCGAATAATCTTGCACGCACCACTTTTCAGTTTTTTATTTGCTAAAAAAGTTTAAATTATCCAATAGATTTCGTTCCACTTCACAATTGTGTCCCACTTGTTGGTGATTCTTCACAAAAAATTTAAATTTTATATCTTTACGTTTGAAGCCTGAAATGTGGCAAAAGGTTGAAAAGTTCAAGGAGGCCGAATACTTTTGCAAGGCACTGTATATATATATCATTTTTTTTTGCCCCTCCTATTATTTTATTTATTAATACACATTTTATCTAATTTATTATTACCCCTTTTTTTGGGGGGGGGGGGGGGATCCGCAAACAAACAAAAAAATTTTAAAAAATAGATCATCAATTCCAGCCTCACTGTGCCATCAATTGCCGCCACTGTGCCATCAAAGGAAGGCACAGTGCACATCTGTTTCTCTGACTGCTCTACTCTTTGTATAAATCATCCTCACTCTTCTTTCTTACCCCAGGCCCTTTCTGTCCAGGGGAAGCGGAATTTGATAGCAAACTGACTATTGCTGTCGGATTTGGCTCCCCCTCCCAATAAAGCTTCCACTGCATTTCTAGGGTTAAAAACACTTGTATATGGCCTCTCTGACTGCTCTACTCTTTGTGTAAATCATCCTCACTCTTCTTTCTTACCCCAGGCCCTTTCTGTCCAGGGGAAGTTGATTTTGATGGGAAACCATTCTCGGCACAAAACCGGTGTTGTGCCGAGAACGGTTTCCCAATGAAATCTGTTCCCCCTGGCTCTCGGCTGAGATCGGAACTCCACCTCTCCAGCCCTCTGCACTGCTGCTCTTCCTACTCTACCCGAATGCTAATCATCCTCCTACCGACCCTGCCCCATGCGTGTCCCCAGTTTTCTGTGTAAACCAATTTCGGTATAGACACTTGAAGTTCTGCCCGCAATCTCTATTATTATGTTATCATTATCAGTCCAACAATATCACCTGGAAGAATGAAAACTCTCCTATTATTATTATTACTCTGCCCACATATTATATTATCTTACCCCCATCAATTATTTTTTATTAATTATTGTTAAACCTCCTATTATTTTACATTATATATTATTACCTCTCCTATTATTTTATTTTATATATTGTTAACCTTCTTATTATTTTATATTTTTTCTTGTTAACCTTGCAATTATCTTATATTATGTATACTCACCCCTTGTCAGGGCTGGCTTAGCCCTTCCTCCTCTGGGCTGGCCGCTCAGCTGTCGGCTAATTGCCAGCTCTCTTCTCTCTCCACTGTTACCAGCTGTTTCCAATGATGCTCGTCTGGCCAGCCTATTTAAAGTCTCCAGCTCATTTCTCCATTGCCTTCATGTTTGGTCACATCACTAGGAACCATCTCCTGCTGTTGTTTCAAGACTGGCTTACTGACATCCCTCCTGGCTTCCATCCTGCTTGCAGTTGCTCACCTTGGATCCCTGACGTCTGGACTGGCTGATTACCCGATCTGGTTTATGAACTTTGGACTGGCTGACTACCCGATCTGGCTACTGGACTCTGGCTTGCTTGACTACACATTTTCCTATTTACCTTTTATTCTTATTAATAAAAAAGTGTGATTTGATTGTACTTCTGTCTCTGTCTGTTTCATGGTTCCTGACACCCCTCCTATTATTTTATAATATTTATTGTTAACCCCACTATTTTACATTTTTAATTATTACCCCTCCAGTACATGAGTGTAGCCAGCGCAGTGCTTCCTTACATCAGTGTTCCCTGCGGAGTTCTCCCTTACATCATTGTTCCCAGCGGAGTTCTCCCTTACATCATTGTTCCCAGTGGAGTTCTCCCTTACATCATTGTTCCCAGTGGAGTTCTCCCTTACATCAGTGTTCCCAGTGGAGTTCTTCCTTTACATCAGTGTTCCTAGCGGAGTTCTCCCTTACATCAATGTTCCCTGCGGAGTTCTCCCTTACATCAGTGTTCCCAGCTGAGTTCTCCCTTACATCTGTGTACCCTGCGGAGTTCTCCCTTACAGCAGTGTTCTCTGTGGAGTTCTCCCTTACATCTAGTGTTCCCTGCGGAGTTCTCCCTTACGTCTGTGTTCCCTACGGATTTCTCTCTTACCTCAGTCTTCCCAGTGCAGTTCTCCCTTACATGAATATTCATAAGAAAACCAGCCTATGCTTGTGTGCTTGGCCTGGGCAGGGCAAATGGGTCAGCTGCCCAGTGTCCTTTCACTGCTTGGGGCCCAAAGCAGAGCTTCCCTTTAAGCCCATGCGCTGTCCGCAAATGTGCACTAAAAATCACACACTCTGGCACAGAGAGACATCAGTCAGCATCAGCTTAGCAGCACGCACACACAGTGCAGCAACCAGTTCCAGTGTCAAGGTTCGGGCCGCGGGTGGCCAGGTCCTTGAGCTCCACTGACACTCTGGCCCCGCCCCTTGCTATGCTGCCTCTAAACGTGGGTACGTGATTGCACGGAGGCCTTGGAAAAAGGAGTCAGACCACAGCACAGATTCTGAGCTATGCTGGCCAGGAGGACTAGGTAGGTATTTTTCCTCCTCCCCTGGCTCCCACGCCACACCCCATGTGTACAACTGCAACAGACCATACGTTTTTTAAATTTAATGGGCACACTGTCAGCATTTGATGTGCACACTGGCAGCATATGATGGGAACACTGGCAGCTTTGGTCGGGACACTGGCAGCATTTGGTACAATCGCTGCGATTGATGGTACAGTGGCAGCGTTTAATGTGCACAGTGGCAGCAATTGATTTTTTTCAACACATTTTTGTACCGCGGACCCCCCCCTCCAAACCTTTAGAGCACCAGCCGCCGAGTGAGGTCGTGGCTGTATATTTTTTTATAGAGCATACAGCATTACAACAAATAGATAGCATTAGTGTATGTGCTTATTTTGGGCCCTATTGGTTCACATGCATGTGTTTTGGCGGCCAAACATTTGAACAGGCACAGCAGCCTATTCATTTGAATGGGCTGCCATGCCTGTGTTTCCTGCAACAAAAAATGTGCATGCATCATTTAATAGGCTGCACACACCTATGCCCATCAAGCAGTGAAATACAGCACTGTCTGTCCATTCGGCTTTTGCACCATGTGATTTGCCTGTGGTTCCTGCATCGGCAAACTAAATGGCTGTATGCGCTGACTTGGAGTGATGGTAGTTGAAGAATGATTTATGCGAAGAGTGGAGCAGAGTGGAACCAGATTCGATAGCAATAGTCGGTTTGCTATCAAATTCCGCTTCCCCTGGACAGAAAGGGCCTGGCGTAAGAAAGAAGAGTGAGGATGATTTATACAAAGAGTAGAGCAGTCAGAGAGGCCATATACAAGTGTTTTTAACCCTAGAAATGCAGTGGAAGCTTTATTGGGAGGGGGAGCCAAATCCGACAGCAATAGTCAGTTTGCTATCAAATTCCGCTTCCCCTGGACAGAAAGGGCCTGGGGTAAGAAAGAAGAGTGAGGATGATTTATACAAAGAGTAGAGCAGTCAGAGAAGCCATATACAAGTGTTTTTAACCCTAGAAATGCAGTGGAAGCTTTATTGGGAGGGGGAGCCAAATCCGACAGCAATAGTCAGTTTGCTATCAAATTCCGCTTCCCCTGGACAGAAAGGGCCTGGGGTAAGAAAGAAGAGTGAGGATGATTTATACAAAGAGTAGAGCAGTCAGAGAAGCCATATACAAGCGTTTTTAACCCTAGAAATGCAGTGGAAGCTTTATTGGGGGGGGGGGGGGGCAAATCTGACAGCAATAGCCAGTTTGCTATCAAATTACGCTTCCCCTGGACAGAAAGGGCCTGGCGTGAGAAAGAAGAGTGAGGATGATTTATACAAAGAGTAGAGCAGTCAGAGAGGCCATATACAAGTGTTTTTAACCCTAGAAATGCAGTGGAAGCTTTATTGGGAGGGGGAGCCAAATCCGACAGCAATAGTCAGTTTGCTATCAAATTCCGCTTCCCCTGGACAGAAAGGGCCTGGGGTAAGAAAGAAGAGTGAGGATGATTTATACAAAGAGTAGAGCAGTCAGAGAAGCCATATACAAGTGTTTTTAACCCTAGAAATGCAGTGGAAGCTTTATTGGGAGGGGGAGCCAAATCCGACAGTAATAGTCAATTTGCTATCAAATTCCACTTCCCCTGGACAGAAAGGGCCTGGAGTAAGAAAGAAGAGTGAGGATGATTTATACAAAGAGTAGAGTAGTCAGAGAAACAGATGTGCACTGTGCCTTCGTTTGATGGCACAGTGAGGCTGGAATTGATGATCTATTTTTTAAAAATTTTTAGTTTGTTTGCGGGTCCCCCCCCCCAAAAAAAGGGGTAATAATAAATTACATAAAATGTGTAATAATAAATAAAATAATAGGAGGGGCAAAAAAAATTATATATATATATATATATATATATATATATATATATATATATATATATATATATATATATATACACATATTATTATATTATGTGTGGATGGACTAATACATTATATTATGTGTGGATGGACTAATATATATATATATATATATATATATATATATATATAATATTATTACATTATGTGTGTATGCGCGGGGACTAATACATACAGTGCCTTGCGAAAGTATTCGGCCCCCTTGAACTTTTCAACCTTTTGCCACATTTCAGGCTTCAAACATAAAGATATAACATTTTAATTTTTTGTGAAGAATCACCAACAAGTGGGACACAATTGTGAAGTGGAACTAAATCTATTGCATAATTTAAACTTTTTTAGCAAATAAAAAACTGAAAAGTGGTGCGTGCAAAATTATTCGGCTCCTTTACTTTCAGTGCAGCAAACTCACTCCAGAAGTTCAGTGAGGATCTCTGAATGATCCAATGTTGTCTTAAATGACTGATGGTGATAAATAGAATCCACCTGTGTGTAATCAAGTCTCTGTATAAATGCACCTGCTCTGTGATAGTCTCAGGGTTCTGTTGAAAGCGCAGAGAGCATCATGAAGACCAAGGAACACACCAGGCAGGTCCGTAATACTGTTGTGGAGAACTTTAAAGCCGGATTTGGATACAAAAAGATTTCCCAAGCTTTAAACATCCCAAGGAGCACTGTGCAAGCGATCATTTTGAAATGGAAGGAGTATCAGACCACTGCAAATCTACCAAGACCTGGCCGTCCCTCAAAACTTTCAGCTCAGACAAGGAGAAGACTGATCAGAGATGCAGCCAAGAGGCCCATGATCACTCTGGATGAACTGCAGAGAACTACAGCTGAGGTGGGAGAGTCTGTCCATAGGACAACAATCAGTCGTACACTGCACAAATCTTTATGGAAGAGTGGCAAGAAGAAAGTCATTTCTCAAAGATATCCATAAAAAGTCTTGTCTAAAGTTTGCCACAAGCTACCTGGGAGACACACCAAACATGTGGAAGAAGGTGCTCTGGTCAGATGAAACCAAAATCGAACTTTTTGCCCACAATGCAAAACAATATGTTTGGCGTAAAAGCAACACAGCTCATCACCCTCAACACACCATCCCCACTGTCAAACATGGTGGTGGCAGCATCATGGTTTGGGCCTGCTTTTCTTCAGCAGGGACAGGGAAGATGGTTAAAATTGAGGGGAAGATGGTTGCAGCCAAATACAGGACCATTCTGGATGAAAACCTGTTAGAGTCTGCAAAAGACCTGAAACTGGGACGGAGATTTATCTTCCAACAAGACAATGATCCCAAACATACAGAAAAATCTACAAAGGAATGGTTCACAAATAAACGTATCCAGGTGTTAGAATGGCCAAGTCAAAGTCCAGACCTGAATCAAATCGAGAATCTGTGGAAAGAGCTGAAAACTGCTGTTCACAAACGCTCTCCATCCAACCTCACTGAGCTCGAGCTGTTTTGCAAGGAAGAATGGGCAAGAATTTCAGTCTCTCGATGTGCAAAACTGATAGAGACATACCCCAAGCGACTTGTAGCTGTAATCGCAGCAAAAGGTGGCTCTACAAAGTATTAACGCAAGGGGGCCGAATAATTTTGCACGCCCCACTTTTCATTTTTTTATTAGTTAAAAAAGTTTAAAAAATCGAATAGATTTCGTTCCACTTCACAATTGTGTCCCACTTGTTGGTGATTCTTCACAAAAAATAAAAAATGTATATCTTTATGTTTGAAGCCTGAAATGTGGCAAAAGGTTGAAAAGTTCAAGGGAGCCGAATACTTTCGCAAGGCACTGTGTATATATATATATATATATATATATATATATATATATATATATAAAAAGGAAAAAGGAGTCAGACCACGGCAAAGATTCTGAGCTATGCTGGCCAGGAGGACTAGGTAGGTATTTTTCCTCCTCCCCTGGCTCCCACGCCACACCCCATGTGTACAACTGCAACAGACCATACGTTTTTTAAATTTAATGGGCACACTGGCAGCATTTGATGTGCACACTGGCAGCATATGATGGGAACACTGGCAGCTTTGGTCGGCACACTGGCAGCGTTTGGTACAATCGCTGCAATTGATGGTACAGTGGCAGCGTTTAATGTGCACAGTGGCAGCAATTGATTTTTTTCAACACATTTTTGTCCCGCGAACCCCCCCCCCCCCTCCAAACCTTTAGAGCACCAGCCGCCGAGTGAGGTTGTGGCTGTATATTTTTTTATAGAGCATACAGCATTACAACAAATAGATAGCATTAGTGTATGTGCTTATTTTGGGCCCTATTGGTTCACATGTATGTGTTTTGGCGGCCAAACATTTGAACAGGCACAGCAGCCTATTCATTTGAATGGGCTGCCATGCCTGTTTTTCCTGCAACGAAAAATGTGCATGCATCATGTAATAGGCTGCGCACACCTATGCCCATCAAGCAGTGAAATACAGCACTGTCTGTCCATTCTGCTTTTGCACCATGTGATTTGCTTGTGGTTCCTGCATCGGCAAACTAAATGGCTGTATGCGCTGACTTGGAGTGATGGTAGTTGAAGAATGATTTATGCGAAGAGTGGAGCAGAGTGGAACCAGATTCGATAGCAATAGTCGGTTTGCTATCAAATTCCACTTCCCCTGGACAGAAAGGTCCTGGTGTAAGAAAGAAGAGTGAGGGTGATTTATACAAAGAGTAGAGCAGTCAGAGAGGCCATATACAAGCGTTTTTAACCCTAGAAATGCAGTGGAAGCTTTATTGGGAGGGGGAGCCAAATCTGACAGCATATATATATATATATATATATATATATATATATATATATATATATACACACACACATTATTATATTATGTGTGGATGGACTAATACATTATATTATGTGTGGATGGACTAATACATTATATTATGTGTGGATGGACTAATACATTATATTATGTGTGGATGGACTAATATATATATATATATATATATATTTATTTATATTATATTATTACATTATGTGTGTATGCGCGGGGACTAATACACACACACATATATACATATATATATATATATATATATATATATATATATATATATATATATATATATATATATAAAGATATACAGTGCCTTGCGAAAGTATTCGGCCCCCTTGAACTTTTCAACCTTTTGCCACATTTCAGGCTTCAAACATAAACATATAACATTTTTATTTTTTGTGAAATATCACCAACAAGTGGGACACAATTGTGAAGTGGAACGAAATCTATTGGATTTTTGAAACTTTTTTAACTAATAAAAAAATGAAAAGTGGGGCGTGCAAAATTATTCGGACCCCTTGCGTTAATACTTTGTAGAGCCACCTTTTGCTGCGATTACAGCTGCAAGTCGCTTGGGGTATGTCTCTATCAGTTTTGCACATCGAGAGACTGAAATTCTTGCCCATTCTTCCTTGCAAAACAGCTCGAGCTCAGTTAGGTTGGATGGAGAGCGTTTGTGAACAGCAGTTTTCAGCTCTTTCCACAGATTCCCGATTGGATTCAGGTCTGGACTTTGACTTGGCCATTCTAACACCTGGATACATTTATTTGTGAACCATTCCTTTGTAGATTTTGCTGTATGTTTGGGATCATTGTCTTGTTGGAAGATAAATCTCCGTCCCAGTTTCAGGTCTTTTGCAGACTCCAACAGGTTTTCTGTTTCAATATGTTTATTGAAAATTTTGAATAAACAGGAATAAACAAGAGACTACAATCTGCTCCTTGTGCGCCCTCGCAGGGGCTACAAAGCATGAATATGAAACCGAAGGGCTAACCATCACATTATACTTATAAAAACACAAGAAAAGGAAGGAAAAAGTGTAGGGAATGGTATCGAGACTGGCTCCAGTACCAAGCAACTCGTTCCTTTATCGTTTCCGGAGGGCAAGCCCTTCTCCCACTACCCCCTTCTACGGGGGGCAGCAGTATTTGTTAGCAATGAGAGAGATTACAAAGAAGAGTGAAAAGAGATAGAGAACAGAAGAAGGAAAGGTAGGGAGAAAAGAGGGGGAAGAAAGGAGGGGGAAAGTTCAGGTGTGGACGCCTCGCCAAGAGGAATTAGACCAAGCCCAGGCATGCAGCTTGGAGCCCGGGGAACTCATAGGAGATCCACGGCTCCCAGATTTTTAGAAACTTAGCATGAGAATTATGGACAATACTGGACATACGTTCCTGAAGTAACATAGCAGTCATGCGGGTTTTAACCCCTTGAAAATCTACCCGTTGGGACTTCCAGGCTTGGGCAATGGTCCGCTTGGCCGCTATAAATAAATAAGTAGCCAGCTTCTGTTGAGGGCCTCACAAACCAAGTACCGGGCAATGTAGAAGAGCTAGCTTAGCATCCCTTCGGATCGTAAGGTGGAAGAGTGTCTGCAGCAAACCAAAAATCCTAGACCAGAATCCCAACAGCCTTGGGCAAGCCCACCATGTGTGCATAAAATCACCTCGCTGTCCACAGTTGCGAAAGCATCTGTCAGTACTCCCAGGGAAAGCCCGAGCTGTGCGGGCAGGTACCCAATACCATCGGAACATTACTTTATATGCAGCCTCTAGGGTATTTGTGTTGAACGAGCATTTGGCGACCGTTTTCCAGACCCTGCTCCAGTCCTCTGGGTCTACTGGGGCCTGAAGGTCCTTTTCCCATTGAGTCATATAAGAGAGGGGTGCTGATGGCGGGCGACCATTCAGAGAGGCATAAATGGCCGAAATAAGACCTGGGGACCCTGGGGCGTGCTGGCATGAATGTTCAAAAAAAGTTTTTTGGAAGGGGTAGGTGGACATGCGGCGCAACGTTGCAATCCAGTGCTTTAATTGGATAAAGTGATAATGCTCGTTAGCCGGCGCCCCTTGTGTTTCCCGGATACTCTCCCAGGAGGGGAGTAACCGTGAGGAAAGAAAATTTTGGACTCGTGGGTAGCCATGTGAGGACCACCAGCAGAATGCCTGGGGCTCCTCCAGACCCGGGGGGGAAAAGAGGGTTATGAGTGATGGGGAGTAGGGGTAGAAAGGGGGACATCAGATTACTGGAAAAGCGAACTGAGTCCCACACCCGCAGACCATGTAGCAGCATGGGGCTTAGGGAGGGAGGGCGCAGATTCCTGGGGAGCCAGAGGAGTGCCTGAAGTGCACAAGGGTCACAGCCAGGCACCTCCAGGAGCACCCACAGAGGGACATCCGCGGTTGCATGGAGCATAGTCAACAGAGAGATCTAGGCTGCTGTGTAATATTTAGAGATATTGGGGACCCCCAAGCCTCCCCGGAGCCTATGGGTATAAAGGGTCGCTCTAGGTACCCTTTGCGCCCCCATATAAATTGGAGGATTTTATTCTGCAAGAGTCTAAGGAAAAAAGTGGGTACCCGGACAGGCAAAGTACGAAAATAATAAAGGACTTTAGGAAGAATCGTCATCTTCACCGTCGAGATCTTGCCTACCCATGAGAGAGTGGAGAATTGCCAGGCTTGCATAAGGGTGGACACCGTTCGCAACAGGGGATAATAATTGGTCGAGAAAAGGGAAGAATAAGACGGCGTTAATTTGACACCTAAATAATCAATCGAGTGGGATGCCCAACGGTATGGAAAATGGTCCTGGAGACGCTGCACCAGTTCCAGAGGGAGGGTAACGTTCAGCGCTGTGGTCTTGGCGGGGTTAATTTGAAGACCCGAGAAGGCTGAAAATCGGTCTAATACTAGTTGCAGGTTGGGCAGGGAGATAAGCGGGTTTGATATGGTCAAAAGGGCATCGTCCGCAAAGAGGTTCACTTTGTATTGCGTGCCCTCGTAAGGGATTCCCGAGATATCGCTATTGGCCCTGATCGCCGCCGCCAGCGGCTCCAATGCCAGGATAAATAGTGTCGGGGACAGGGGGCATCCCTGTCTAGTCCCCCGGAGTATCGGGAAAGGGTCAGAAAGGAAGCCCGCATATTTTACCGACGCCGACGGTGCGGAATAGAGGGCCTGGATCCATTGCAGAAAATGTGGTCCAAATCCCCATTTGGTTAGAACAAAGTAAAGGTAGTCCCAGGAGAGCGAATCAAACGCTTTATAAATATCTAGGGAGAGCAAAAGTCCAGGTATTTTACGCTGACGAAGTATATGAAGGAGATCGACCACCTTGCGGACATTGTCCCCCGCCTGGCGACCGGGCACAAAGCCCACCTGATCCCTGTGAATGAGGGCCTGAAGATATCTGTTGACTCTTGTGCTCAGAACCTTTCCCAGAACCTTCAGGTCAACATTCAACGGGGATATGGGACGAAAGGACTACGGATCTGTGGCTTCCTCGGGTGACTTAGGGATCATAGAGATATGGGCTTTAAGCGAGTCTGGCGAGGGTCTTGCACCTTCCTGCCAGGCGTTGAAATAAGATGTTAGATGGGGCGTGAGCAGGGACGCAAATGTCCTATAGTATAGACCGGTAAAGCCGTCCGGGCCCTGGGCTTTGGATGGCTTAAGGGACTTTAGGGCTTGGGCGACCTCCATTTCCGTTATAGGAGCATTCAAATTGGCCTGTGCCGCCGAGGATAATGAAGGGAGACTAATCGATTGGAAGAATCTCTCGGCCTTGTCTCGGTCGAAGGCAGCTGGCCCACTATAGAGTCCAACAGGTTTTCATCCAGAATGGTCCTGTATTTGGCTGCATCCAGCTTCCCCTCAATTTTAACCATCTTCCCTGTCCCTGCTGAAGAAAAGCAGGCCCAAACCATGATGCTGCCATCACCATGTTTGACAGTGGGGATAGTGTGTTGAGGTTGATGAGCTGTGTTGCTTTTACGCCAAACATATCGTTTTGGATTGTGGGCAAAAAGTTCGATTTTGGTTTCATCGGACCAGAGCACCTTCTTCCACATGTTTGGTGTGTCTCCCAGGTGGCTTGTGGCAAACTTTAGACAAGACTTTTTATGGATATCTTTGAGAAATGGCTTTCTTCTTGCCACTCTTCCATAAAGGCCAGATTTGTGCAGTGTACGACTGATTGTTGTCCTATGGACAGACTCTCCCGCCTCAGCTGTAGTTCTCTGCAGTTCATCCAGAGTGATCATGGGCCTCTTGGCTGCATCTCTGATCAGTCTTCTCCTTGTCTGAGCTGAAAGTTTTGAGGGACGGCCAGGTCATGGTAGATTTGCAGTGGTCTGATAGTCCTTCCATTTCAAAATGATCGCTTGCACAGTGCTCCTTGGGATGTTTAAAGCTTGGGAAATCTTTTTCTATCCAAATCCGGCTTTAAACTTCTCCACAACAGAGTATTACGGACCTGCCTGGTGTGTTCCTTGGTCTTCATGATGCTCTCTGCGCTTTCAACAGAACCCTGAGACTATCACAGAGCAGGTGCATTTATACAGAGACTTGATTACACACAGGTGGATTCTATTTATCACCATCAGTCATTTAGGACAACATTGGATCATTCAGAGATCTTCGCTGAACTTCTGGAGTGAGTTTGCTGCACTGAAAGTAAAGGGGCTGAATAATTTTGCACGCACCACTTTTCAGTTTTTTATTTGCTAAAAAAGTTTAAATTATCCAATAGATTTCGTTCCACTTCACAATTGTGTCCCACTTGTTGGTGATTCTTCACAAAAAATTAAAATGTTATATCTTTATGTTTGAAGCCTGAAATGTGGCAAAAGGTTGAAAAGTTCAAGGGGGCCGAATACTTTCGCAAGGCACTGTGTGTATATGTATGTATGTATATATATATATATATATATGTATGTATATATATATATATATATATATATATATATATATATATATATATATTTATATATATATATTTATATATAAAAAATATATACATGTATAAATAAATATATACACATATATATATATATATATATATATATATATATATATTTATTTATATTATATAATATTATTACATTATGTGTGTATGCGCGGGGACGAGCACAGGGGCGGGGAAGGTAAAAGTATCATTTGCATTTGGGATAGAGGAGGAGGAGCCGTAGTGCTGAGGGATGGATAGGCGGAGTTCCGATCTGAGCCGAGAGGCAGGAGGAGCCGATCTCAACGGGGAAGCCATTCTCGGCACAACACCGGGTCCCGGATCACTGAGCCGACAGGTGTCACTCGGGTGCTGCTCGCACCTCCCCCCTGCAATGCCACTGCCTTGGACTCTCCGTGTGTGTTCCGAGGTACATTATGGGTCTGTAGGGGGGGCCTGTATTGTTAGGGGGGGGGGTCTGTGCACTGTAGGGGGGTTCTTTACTGTAGGGGAGTCTGTGCACTGTAGGGGGTCTGCACTGTAGGGGGGTCCGAACTGTAGGAGGGGTCCTGCAGTGTAGGGGGGGTCTGTACTATAGGGGATCTGCACTGTAGGGGGAGGGGTCTGTACTGTAGGGGAGGATTCGGCACTGTAGGGGGTCTGTAGTGTAGGGGGGTATGCACTGTAGGGGGGAGGGGTCTGTACTGTAGGGGAGGATACTGTACTGTAGGGGAGGATTCTGTACTGTAGGGGGGTCTGCACTGTAGGGGGGTCTGTACTGTAGGGGGGTCTGTACTGTAGGGGGGTCTGTATTGTAGGGGGGCAGTACTATAGGGGAGTCTGTACTGTAGGGGGGTCTGCACTGTAGGGTGGAGGGGTCTGTACTGTAGGAGGGTCTGCACTGTAGGGGAGGATTCTGTACTGTAGGAGGCGTCTACACTGTAGATGGGGGGGTCTGTACGGTAGGGAGGGGGGTCTGCACTGTAGGGGGTCTGTGTAACATGCAGGGGGTCCAGAGCTGTGAGGGGCTGTGTAATGTAAAGGGGTGCAGAGGTGCAGGGTGCTGTGTAATGTAAAGGGAACCAGAGGTACAAGGGCTGTGTAATGTAAAGGGGTCAGGAGGTTCAGGGTGCTGTGTTATGTAAAGGGGTACAGAGGTACAAGGGCTGTGTAATGTAAAGGGGTCCAGAGGTGCAGGGTGCTGTGTAATGTAAAGAGGTCCTTAGGTGCAAGGTCCTGTGTAATGTAAAGGGGTCCAGAGGTGCAGGGTGCTGTGTAATGTAAAGGGGTCCAGAGGTGCAGGGTGCTATGTAATTTAAAGGGGTCCAGAGATGCAGTTTTGGAGAGGGGGTACACTGTAGTGACAAAAAGATATTGAAGGATGCAGAGGTATGCAGGGGGCACAGTGGGGTGTTTTTACATTTTAAGGTGGGGGGGGGGGAGATATAGAAGCTGGTGGTTTAAATCTCCAACACCAACCAATGTTGAACAAAATTGGCACCAATCCAGATATTAACCACTTCAGCTCCGGACCAATAAACACCTTAAGGACCAGAGGTCTTTTTGCAATTTCGCACTGCGCTGCTTTAACTGGTAATTGCGCGGTCATGCAATATTGCACCCAAACGAAATTTGAGTCCTTTTCTTCCCACAAATAGAGCTTTCTTTTGATGGTATTTGATTGCCTCTGCGATTTTTTTTTTTTGCGATATAAATGGAAAAAGAGCGAAAATTTTGAAAAAAAAAGATATTTTCTTCTTTTTGTTATAAGAAAAATCGAATAAACTAAATTTTAGTCATACATTGAGGGCAAAATTTATTCAGCCACATGTCTTTAGTAAAAAAAATGTCAATAAGCGTATATTTTTTGGTTTGCGCAAAAGTTATAGCGTCTACAAACTAGAGTACATTTTCTGGAATTTACACAGCTTTTAATTTATGACTGCCGATCTCATTTCTTGAGGTGCTAAAATGGCAGGGCAGTACAAATCCCCCCCAAATGACCCCATTTTGGAAAGTAGACACCCCAAGGAAATTGCTGATGGGTATGTTGAGCCCATTGAATATTTATTTTTTTTGTCCTAAGGGATTGAATAATGACAAAAAAAAAATAAAAATTTTTTTTTACAAAAAGTTGTCACTAAATGATATATTGCTCACACATGCCATGGTTATATGTGGAATTGCACCCCAAAATATATTCCGCTACTTCTCCCGAGTATGGCGATACCACGTGTGTGGGACTTTTTGGGAGTCTAGTCGCGCAGGGCACCCCGAAAACCAATCACCACCTTCAGGATTTCTAAGGGTGCAAATTTTTGATTTAACTCCTCACTACCTATCACAGTTTCGAAGGCCATAAAATGCCAAAATAGCACAAAACCCCCCAAAATGACCCCATTTTGGAAAGTAGACACCCCAAGCTATTTACTGAGAGGCATGTTGAGTCCATGGAATATTTTATATTTTGCCACAAGTTGCGGGAATATTACAAACTTTTTTTTTTTTGCACCAAGTTGTCACTAAATGATATATTGCTCACACATGCTATGGGCATATGTGAAATGACACCCCAAAATACATTCTGCTGCTTCTCCCGAGTACGGGGATACCACATGTGTGGGACTTTTTGGGAGTCTAGTCGCGCACGGCACCCCGAAAACCAAGCACTGCCTTCCGGATTTGAATATAAAATGCTATAAAAAACAAACTAACCAGAGTCACCCGTAACACTTATACGGTGATCAGTGGTGAAAGGGTTAACTAGGGGCAATCAGGGGGTTCAAATTTTTATTAGGTAGTATATGGGGGTCCCTGGCGCTATATAAAAACCTGACGGGGAACCTAAATAACTAACTGGCTAACCAGCGTCACCAGTGACACTTATACTGTGATCGCTGGTGAAAGGGGGTGAAAGGGTTAACTAGCAGCAATCAGGGGGTTAAAGCCATTATTGGGTAGTATATCGGGGTACCTAGCGCTATAAAAACCTGGCGGTGAACCTAAAAAAATAACTAGCTACCTAGCGACACTAGCGACACTGATGCAGCGTTCAGAAAAATTATCGCTTAGTGACACTGGCAAAAGGGGGTGAAAGGGTTAACTAGCGGAAATAAGGGGGTTAAAACCATTATTGGGTAGTCTATCGGGGTACCTAGCGCTATAAAAACCTGGCGGTGAACCTAAAAAAATAACTAGCTACCTAGCGACTGTAGCGACACTAATGCAGCGATCAGAAAAACG